>NW_027133034.1:37240000-37827500 GCF_026122565.2 Emydura macquarii macquarii | reverse complement strand
AATGGAATTGATGATAAAGGAAAATGTGAGATTAGACACACACAGTTGCTTTCGAACCAAAAAAACAAGATTTTCAACAAAGGACTGCCGTATCAAACAGTAATAAAGAGCCTCAAGCAGTTGTCTGTGCTCATGCCAGTTTTCATGCTTTAATTCTGCTGCCCTGTGGTTCTTAGCTTTGACATTGAGATCTGCACGGCCACCAGAGATAATTATTTCAACCTTCAGGCCATCAGGCGCTTATTTTTGATCATGGATATGTAAGAGATGTTTTTTTGCTTCCCAAGCTTGCCAAGTGGATGGATATCAACAGAAGGGTAAAATCAGCAAAAATGGTAAGCATTTTGAGAGAAACTGCAGACACTAGGCTGTATAAATGTTAGTTTTCCTGTTAGCTTTTCAGGCATCACTGTTATTGAATGTTACACCTTAAATATTAAGAACACACACAAATATTTTAACTGATATAAATCTTCCATCCCAACATTGTTATAAGATAGAGATAAAAAATTAGCTTTGACTTTATAATACTGCTGTCAGTAATGCTGTTCCAGTACCCTCTAATCCACAAAAACAATTTGCACACCACAAACCCACATTTTATACACTTTTTATGGCGATTCAGAGAAATTAAAATAACTTTTTCATCAGTGCCTAACACGAATAAGCTAATTTGTGTTGTAAACTACTCCATTGTAAAATGTCATTTTTGTAAAGCACCAGTTTAAAGATACCTCTATGCAACTCATATACGTTATCAATCAGTAATTTATCCTCCATGTCTTACTGAGATACATGATATAGAAGATTCTATGAAATTAAGTTAGAGTGTAATTCAAAAGCTTAATATGCCAACAAAGCAAAAAGCTTGCAGACTAAGAGTTCACTGGACAACGACAGTGACATTTTTAACACAGGATACTTATTGTAGATTCTATTTCAGAATTAGAAATTCAAATTCCTTTGTATTTAAATTATAATACTCAAGGACATGAAAGCACTTTACAAATATAAATGAATTAAGTCACATACTGTCCCTGTGAAGCTGGAAAGTGCTACTATTCCCATTTCACAGATGCACAAACTTGAATTAGTGAGGTTAATTGACACACTTATAGTCATTCAAGAAGTGCACAACAGAACTGGAGATAGATCTCCTGAATGCTGTACTGTAGTGAGACACACACGATTCCTCTCTGAAGTATAAGAAAACAGATTTGCCATCTAGGAAAATCTCTTCTGCCCCTAAATTATTCTATAATACAACTGCCAAACTAAATTGCTCTATTTGAAAGAAAATACCAATCCCAAATTACAGTATTTAGCGGTGTATTGAGAAAATGGGAAAACTTAAGTTATCATGCAAGGAGAAATCAAAGAAAGCTATTTCTGCTAAATAAAATAATGGGTATTCTTGACTGGACTTGATCCTGCAATTGGTTCTGCAAAGGCAGGCCACTGGTACAGCACAGGTGTGAGGGACTCAACTGAAGGGCTGGGGATTCTGAATATAACTCTGAAGCTTTAATTTATATTGAAAATATTCGTTGTAGAAGCCATTTTTACTATATTTCCACAACAAAATAGCAGGAAAAAATTAAACTTCTACCTTGGACATAATCTGTTGTACTTCGCACCCATCATACCGCTCCGCTGTCAAACTTTTTTTTATTAACAAAATGTATTCATTTTTAAAATGAGAAAATAAAGTGGATATCAAACGTGTTAAAGTTACAATTTAGATCTGGAAATTCTGTCTGCATTTAAAATAGATGAAAGTTCCCATTTTACATCAAGAAATGCGTGTAAGAAAGAGCTCTGTCTCTCACAGCTGGCGTATTTAATGTGTTCCTGTAACTGCTCTGGTGTACACGCATTCTCCTTTATTGAACAGCAGGAGCCAAAGTTAATGTTATCCACATGCAGTGTAAACTTTTACACCTTCACTTCTGTAAAACACTAATTTAATAAAAATATGAACTCCCCACATCTGAGCTCAAAATATTTTTCAGCTCATTGTGCATATTTTTAGATAGATTTTTTGTTTATGCTTTCTTTGGAATCAAGGAAAAGATGAAGCTACCTTGGCAAACAGAGATGTAGTGATTTGGAAACATGTCTAGTTTTTGCTGAAAAAAGGAACTTTCTCTGAGAAACAAATTTTTTAAAGTTCCAGTAGCGCTAATAAGGTTGAAACAGTTAATTCTAGGTGATAATATGAGTATTTGCCTATTAAACTGACAAACAACATGTAATGATGACCACCAACAGGAAATTTTAAAGGAATAAGAAAGCTGGTACTCCAAAAGAGCCGTACTCCAATATGGAAAACATCAAGCTATAATTATAATTAAGATAATACCAAGTAAGGATTATAAAACAGTTCTGGTCAGCTCAAATCCTTCCTACTTCAAATGAAAAATCTAAGCTATAGTCTGACGGTATTGAAGTGGTTGAGACTCCAGTACAGCAAAGCATTTAAACTTGTTACTCAGGCTGTCCCATTAACATTAATGGGACTCGTCCTCACATGCTTCAGATAAACATGTGCTGAAGTGCATTGCTAGGTTGGGTCCAGTATGCTCAATATCACCCCCAGGACTGAGGCCATAGTGCATTATACAGTAGAACTTCAGAGTTACGAACACCTTGGGAATGGAGGTTGTTCGTAACTCTGAACAAAACATTATGGCTGTCCTTTCAAAAGTTTACAACTGAACATTAAATTAATACAGCTTTGAAACACTACTATGCAGAAGAAAAATGCTGCTTTTCTTTTTTTTTCTTTTTTCTTCTTAGTAGTTTATGTTTAACACGGCGCTGTACTGTATTTGCTTTTTTTCTTTTCTCTCTGCAGCTGCCTCATTGTTTCAAATGAGGTGTGTGGTTGACTAATCTGTTCATGTATCTGGTGT
The DNA here is from genome assembly GCF_026122565.2 of Emydura macquarii macquarii. NCBI lineage: Eukaryota > Metazoa > Chordata > Testudines > Chelidae > Emydura > Emydura macquarii. The sequence goes on along the minus strand of NW_027133034.1, from coordinate 37,824,585 downwards.
ACGTATCTCCAAGGTTCTATTGTAATATAAAATCTGAAAGCCCTTTACAAAAATGAATTAATTAAGCCTCACAACCTCTGTGAAGCACACATTCAGAGTTGCCAAGCTTTGTGCAGCTCCATGTGTTAAATTTCTTGCAAGTGACAAAGAGTGCCTCCAAGCAATGGGATAGGTATGGGAGGTAGGAATCCATCCTTTATACCCCACAGAAATAGGGGTGGCCCCAGAAAGCCAGGGCTGGCTATCTATCTTTTTAGGTTCTTATACTAAGTCTATCACCATGACATTTGAACCTGTCTGGGGAGACTAGAGAAAAAAGGGAGGAGTAGGATATTGGAGACAGTCATGGGCAGAGTATGGGGGAAGAAGCGTGGGGGCTTGCTGAGGGGTATGAGCAGGAGATCTGGAGCAGCTGGTTGATGTAAGGTAGCAAGAGTCTAGAACGTTGTTGGGGAAAACCTGGAGCATTCTGGCTCTGCTCCCCATTAACTCAACATCCTGCCCCATCCGATTAGTTTCCCCCATTCTGCTCCCATTTGTTGCCTTCTTTTCCTCCCTAACCCTGTTGTCCAGTTTGCCTTGCTTCTGATCTTGTTCCACTTCAGCCCCTCATATCCTCCCAGTTAAAATCAGTGCAGACAGCAGTTTTCATCTCCTTCTGTTTCCAATGTGACATCTGAGCACCATCAAAGAGAGCATCACTATCAGAGAAGATAATTTCCACATCCTGAGTGCTGGCTTTGCAGTGACCCCTGGTGGTTAGGAAACTGCTGTGGAAACCTTTACCCTGCAGTTCTTCTTGGATGTATAACATGTATAATAGAAACGTAAGCATGCACGACAGAGATGGGGGGAATTGAAAAAACATCTGAGTGCCATGACCACCACATGACACTTGGCAGCCGTGATTATCATTCTTTCTATTCCACATATGGAGGAATATGAAGCTCAGCGAATGAAGTGTCTTGCCCAGAATTTCACAAGAATTCTGTGGTAGAGCTGTGAACAGCAGCTGGATCTCAGCCTCATACATTAACCATATGATCATCCAGCCTTCCTACAGCTAGACAATTTGTGACTGGGTCAATATGAAAACATATTAAGAAACAAAGAGGATTCAGATTTACTAAAATGATGTCAAGGTATTACACACCGTATCTAATCCCTCTGGCCAGAGACTAGGTGTAATCTGATTTAATTGTCAATGTCTGTCATGAACTGTCAGCCAGTAGGGAGACTGGAGAAATTGTACAAGGAAAAAAAAGGAGGCAGTAGCACTGGAAAAGAGACAGGATTGTATATAGCTACTCCCCGACAGAAATACACCAAGCTGAACAAGTAGAGGAACAAGGGGATAACTCTGATTCTTCTGTGTCACTTGGGCAGACCCAGGGAAAAAACCACAAGATCCAACATAGGACACACTGGATCTTTAATTTTTGATATTTAATGAGGTAGGTTAACAGGCAAGGGTTACTTAGGTGTGTTAACAGAAATGAAGGATCTATACACCATAGAAACATATAAGGCAGTGTGTTGCATGACAGCGCCCAGTCTGTCCAAAAGGAGAATTTGATCAGCAGAAGTCTCACTAAGGCCAAAGTCATAACTGAGTTCTTGAAATGTTTATTGAGACAAATAGTCAGTACCAATATAAAATTTTCATCCAAATATTCCAGTCCAATGGTTATAGGTGTGGAGTGAGTTTGTTTGGGAATGGCAATTAACACATTAGGATGATATTGCGGGATACTAAAGAGACATACACTACTCTATCACAAGCCCTTAGTTGGCCGCAATGGAAGCATTAGAAAGAATGAAGGTTTATTTGCATGGGGATAGCATGTATTGTCACTATTAGCTGAGGGGAAAAAAAGTCTGGTGAAGACAGTAGGTCGATATGTTTTTCTTTTGCTACGTGTGAGGCAAGACTATGAGGCATCAGGAGTTCTGTATACAGCATATTTAACTACAAGACTATCCACCTGCAATTAGACCAAAATTTGTACACAAAAAGGTTGGTGATAGATTAGATGTTCTATGGACACTAAAAAAGAATATATGCTGAAAAAATTGAAGTCTAATTGCATTTTGTTTATATCTAATGGAAGAAGGATGACGCAGCAGGGAGAACAGCAGAACACTTAAAGACATGCCATTTCTGAAAATAGGAATTTCTCTTCAAGATTTTACCCCAAAAAGTCTCCTTTAAATTAGGTGTTTATGCCATATATTTGCTATAACCAGAAAATAGCAGCAGTCTTAAGGGTCTGCAAAGTACGTAAATGGATGAGGACCTGCTTCACACAACTTCAATGAAATATAAAGAATGCATTTAAAAATAATGATACAACTGAATTAAGATAAATGTGATGCTATTGAATGAGTACAGCCATATATATCTGGATGCCATCCGTAGCTCCTGCTCAGAATAAAATGTTTGGGAGTACAGGCAGATTGGAAACAACATACTCTTTCTCTCAATATATATACTCTAGTGCGTCTCAATAAACTATATTCAGTGCTTACTTACCAAGACAACAAGCACCCTAAAATAGCTAATATAGATTAAATACATAAAAGCATACACATGTATATGTATCTGTACATTGACTAAAAAATAACCAAAAACCTCTACCACTAAAAATGGTTAGGCATAGAAAGTATAAATTTGGTTTGGAACTAGGCATCACTGAAAAGTGCAACTGAGTGTTTCAGTGAAAATGGTTTCTGATTTAACTGAGTTATGACCCCCTGAAAAATCACACACTACATGCATACTATATTTTATACGCAGATTTCAAGCTAAGCTTGTAAAGTTCTGCAGGTAGAGAAGACCACAGTACATATATGTTCAAAGCTAAAGAAGTTTCACAATGAACATTTTTATGAATAAGCCCTTTTCTCATATACTGCATATCCTGGAAGGTAAAATTCTCTCAAATGTCAAAGGGGAAGGTCTCTCCCCTGTGGACTTTCCAAACTGCCCAAGTGAAGGGTTCCTTTACCACACTTCTCAACACAATGCATGGGACAGGCATTTTGGTCATATCTAGTTAACCCAAACTTTTGATGGTCCATTGGGCTGCCACCATGCTACTGCCCCTGTTCTGAAGCAAGAAGCCAGCTGCAAGGACAAAGAACATACCTTCATACACTTTCTAAACTTTGACTGCTGACAGCACAGCCTTTACTCCCACTAGGTATCTTTTAGCAACTCTGGAACAGCCTGGACTTAAATTAGTTTGATTGTTCTTATCTACCAGTGTTCTCCTATAGTTCTTGGCTTCCAGCACATAACTCCTCTGCCTTATCTCTTTATATCTTCTCTTTCCTTTCCTCTCTCCCCCACCTCACACTATCACCATCTTCCCATCCTTTTTAACCTCTTCTTACTACTCCCAACAGCTCTACTTTGTCTTTTTGCTCACTCTCCCTTTCCCTAGCTCCCTCTCTGCCTTCCCCTCCCTTCTCTTTGATTACATTCTGCCCTAATCTTGATCCTGCTTTGATTCACTACTCTCCCCACTTGCCAAACTTTCCTCTGCCACCAATTCTGCTGGTTCAGTCCCTCTGGACTTACCTTTCTTCCCCCAGTATACTTCTTGTCTGATTTTGATTCCTGGGCTCTCCCTATTATCATAATCCCCAACCCTTATCCTCAGCAATTTTAGTGTCCAGATTGACATCCTACTTGTTCCTCCAGCCACCCACTTCCTAGATCTCAACTTCTTGTTTGACCTGCAACTATAGATCAATTGTACCATTCACCAAAATGGCCACTTACTTGATTTTGTCTTCATTAAGCACTGCTGTCTCTGATTTTTCCCCTCTGACCACCCCCTCATCTTTTTCAACATCATTCATTGCCCTGATATTTCATCCTGCCACTAATCCTTCTGTTACCTGCAGTCCACCAACATCTACAAATTCTCCTCTGCTCTCCTTAGTTGTTGTCCCATATTGGTTTTCATTGTTCTTTCCTCTTGTTCTTTTTCCACCTCTCTGATCACTCTTCCAGTGTCATATTGGTGAATCACTCTTTCCCCCTCTTCTTTCTGCTGGTGTCCCTCAAGGTTCTATTTATCAGCTCCTCTCTAAAACACATCCATGCTTTCTCTGGTGCTGGCCTCTATGCATGGGAAAAACCACTTCATAAAATCGATACAGCCTCTTTACTGTCCTTCAAATCCCTCCTTATGGGGCATTTTGCCATGAACCTAATCTGACGGTCATAGCAAGACAGGTTTCGTCTTTCCTTTCCCTACCTCAGTTAAAAACACCTAAGTATAATACCTGTAAGTTACAAAACTATGCCAGTTCTCCACCATAATCATTCACTTGCATGCTTCATCCCCATATTCTATGTTTTGCTTGTTTGTGTCTTTAGATTGGAAGATCTCAAAAATTCTCTCTTTTCTATGTTTGGGCAGATCACAGCACAATGGGGCCACATTCCTGAATCAGGGTGCTACCATAATAATAATAATGGAGTTTTCTTTTCCTTATCTTCCCCCACCCTAAAATACCTCTAGAAAATTCTGTCAAAAATGGCATTAAAAAAACATTGTACACAGTTAAGCACTTAAAAGTCAGGAAATGACAACATTAAAATTGCACAATCAATGTTAACATTGCCCCCATGGGCATATAAATAACAATAGTGTTTAATTACAAAACCACATACTATTTATCAAATAAGAGTGTATAATATCAGATGACTTTTTAATAGCCCAAAATATATACATAGCATTTTGTAGTACTAAATACTATTATGTGCACACCAGATAAACAGAGTCTATGAAGGGAATTGTGTATGAAAAGTATGCTGTAAGCCATTCTCCAGATGTAAAGGGACATCATCAATTTAAATATCATATTTCCATCTAATTTTTAACTGGTATTACAAGTAATCTTCTTATTACAAAAAAAAAAAAAAAAGAGTAAAGAAAAATTATTTTCTGTTTTTCCTGTTTGTTTGCCTTATGTATTTGACAGCACTCTGTGCTGTGTGTAATAAGTTGCACAGTTTCCACTTAAGTCAGTCAGGTTCCAATTCAGCAAGGTATTTATGCACATGCTTAACTTTGTAAATGTGAGTAATTGCATTGAAGTCAAGTGCCAAGTAAGTGTTTGAATGATCAGAGCCTTCCTCTGTTTCCTTTGTAGTCTGAGTGGGGGTTTTCATACAGCAAGACGGGAAAAGAAAATCAATTCCAAAAATAAGAAAATGATAGTAAAAGTACCAGAACTCAAGGGCACTTTAGAGCCTAAAAGTAATTTTAACTTTTTTTTTTAATTGACTAAATTTCAAGTTGGCAGTCTCCCTTTACATATAACAGAGTAATGGTGAAAATGAGCTACCACATATAAGACACTTAAGTTTGCAGCTTCATTAACTTCATAGCTATCTTAGATGCCTGCCCCATTCTCTGAATTACACCTAAGAAACACAACACTACACAATTGTATGCCACTAAATTAACTTCATAGTCAACTATGACTTCTGAATTGCACTTAAGGAAGGCTGTACTGATGATTGAAATTAAATTGCCAGTACATGACTGCTATAAGTTAAATACCTTAAGTTCTTTTCTCCTTAAGATATATAAGTCAGCCATAAAGCTGACCTTGCGATAAGCATGGCTTCCCCCCCCCTCCTTCCCATTGTTGAAAACATCCCAATTTTTGGCATCTGCAACATCATTTTTCTAATTGTGATTTTAATTTCTGTAGTATGGGTATCCATTTCTCTGCATTCCTAACATTTTCCTAGACTGTTTCTTTTTCTTTTTTTTCTGTAGCATAGGTAATATGATCTATTCTTCCTATATAGGATTATAAATGTTAGCCCTATCATTTTAGTTCCTTATGTAAGCCTTTTTTCTGTAAGCCTGTGGTCATTGCAGCACGGCTTAAAATAGTATCCACAGTTGTCTATTCATGGGCTGGATGATCTCTCAACCCCACAATAGCTAGAAGATGAAGTACCATGCCTCTCTTCCCTACCATGCAATAGACTCAATAGTGGCACTGAGGACTGATAAATTGGTTTTCAGGAGTTCCATCTCTGCAAGTGAGAGTTGATGGCATCACTGGCACTAGAAGCCAGAATCAGTACATTACGTCTTGGTATGCACCAGGGAATGAGATCTTGGGGAAAACTGGGTGGGGTCTGCTTGAGAGATGTTAATAATCCCAGAAGTGGAAGCGGAGAGGTGGTTGGCATGACTAACAAAGTGGTCCCATTTTAACAACTGCCAAGACTTCTTACCTAAAGCTTAAATACATTTCTTCTGTGTCTGCATTATCTGACATTTGGAACAACTTTCATGTGTCAGTGTCATCGTTTGAGTGCACCTTCAATAATGTATTTATTATGTAATTTTATGCTGTCAGTTTGCAACAAAAAGAACAGAAAAGGAAAGATGAAATACAAGATATGATTAAATGCAGCATATACAATTCTAATTGTATATGGCTAAAGGGGAGAAGGCAATGGGTTGTACTGAAAAGTGAATTATAGGACTGGAGATAGATTACTACCTGAGCTCCTCAAGGATCAGTCTTGGGAGCAATCTTATTCAATATTTTTATTAAGAACCTTGGCGCAAAAAGTAAGAGTGTGCTCTTGAAATTTGCTGATATTAAAAAGTTAGGAGGCATCATTACTACAAAGGAGGATCAGAATATTATACAAGAAGACCTGGATGACCTTTAAGTCTGGATTGACAGAAATGGGATAAAATTTAATAGTACAAAGAGTTCAAGGTCAAGCACTTCTGGTCTACTAACAAGAATACTATTCCTACTCCTACTACTACTATTCCTGCTGCTGTTCAAATGCAGAGGCAGCCTGTAATTGCTGTGATGCCACTGCTCATCTCATATCCACTTCCATTCACCAGGGGAACTTCTGCACCGTCAGGACAGGCAACATGAATAAGAAGAAAGACGGGAACAGAGCATTCGGCCAGCAAGGCTCACAGTCAAGGCCATAAATGCTGGTGCTGCTATTCTGGCTGGCACACAAGTGAGTGTAGCAACACTCACCTCTACCTCTGCTTGGGGATATGGCAGAGGTGCTGGTGCAGGCTGCTCTACAGAATGGTGGGGGAGGGCAATTAAATAAGAAAAGATCATCTCAGACGAGAAGACTTGGAGAAGCAGAAAAGACAGGAGAAAGACAGAGTTACTATTAAGGATTGGAGCAAGAAGAAGCCAGGAACAAATGGGTGGATATGGCTGGGGAATATTAAGAAAGAAGAGAAGTAAAATTGGTGGGGTTTGTGTAGAAGAGGCAAAGAGAAAAACTGAAGGAAAGGGACTGGAAGTGACAAGATCCAGTTTCTATTCCCGGCAGACTTCCTGGGGAATCTGGCAAAGCCATTTACATTAACATTTAAAAAATGCTAACTTGACACAACTTGAGCCATATTTTCTCAAATATGGAGTGTATGCTAAATATCAGGAAAAACTTCTTGACCATGATATGTATTAGGATGTGGAAAAGTCTCCCATAAGAAGTGGAGGAAGCTCCATTGCTTGGAACATTTATATAAATTTGGACTGCATGAAGAACTCAATAGTATAATGGAGAGAAGTGCTGCCTTGGCAGGAAGATAAAGAAGATCTAAAAGATATTTTCTCCATCTGATTCTAAAGTGTACACTCAGTAGCCAGGGACATGGAGATATTTTGATAGATTTCATGATCTTCATTCAGCCAGAGAAATACTATGGTTGAAGGTAGGAAAAAAGAGGGAGAAACACTAAGCCACGTGCCTTCTTATGGTTATTGTTTTTCTACTGTTACCGATCTTTCTACATTCCAAGAGAGACAAATAACCTAGAGAGGCCCACACATTACAATACTGAAATAAAGAGGATCTGAAAAGTACTGTCACAAAAGTCCCAGCATCAAATTAAATGAAGGAAAACCAGAATCTTGTGTCCTTGGGGGAAAGAGTCAGGAAATTGTGAGGTTAGTGGCACCAATAGTGGGGCTAATAATGTCACACTGAAGAAGACATACGACTGATATGTAACCTAAACTTTGCTTATACTGTCAATCCAGCAAAGAAGAATTTTTCAGGCTGCCTTACAGAAGTTAAAAAGCAGAAGCATCATTTCATCAGGTAATAGCATTTAAGTGAGACTCTAGCCATTTGGGCAATATTTTTCAATATTTCAACAAAACAGCTGGATGGCAGCTAAAGCATGTGTCTAAAATGCAATTCCAATTTTTTAGAGATTCAGGGAAGAAAACAATTTTGATGCTCATTTCTAAGGATAATACAATGTTGGAGTACACTCATATTTGTAGCTGTTGCATTCAGAAGTTTATATTCTGTGATCTTTTACTTATAGTCACAACACTGGTAATTTAAGATGAATAGCTCAGAAATCAGCAGGCTGCCTCTTGTACACATCCTCTAAATGTAGTTAATATAATCAGCTAGTTCAGGAGCAAAGTTAAAATGGATGAGGTGCTGGAATGTGTTTGGTTTTGGAATACAGATACTTAAAATAATTTCTGCTTCAAGTTATAAAGGAAAGGCAGTATGATCTAGTTGTTTAAGCATAGAACTGGAAATAAGGAACTCAACTTCTAATTCCAGATATGCCACTCACTCAATGTATAGTCTCAGAAAAGTCAGTCTTGCTGTATCTCAATTTCCATATCTGTGAAAATGGAATAAATAATACTTATCTTTTTTACTTTAGGAAGATTTAGACTGTAAACTCTTTGGGGCAGGTAATGTGTCTTATCCTAGCATTCTAAAAAGCCAGGTAAATTAACAGCGTTCTTCTTTGAGTATGTGTCACTGTAGGTCCCATTGTAGGTGACTGGCAAGCAGTATCCCCTCTGGACAGTAGAATCACCTGTGACAGTCAAGTAAAGATTGGAGTACTGGTCTCTTGAACCGGGCCTCAGACCTAGATGCCATGTCAAAGGTAGTGTTTGACAAAAGTCAGTGAGTTGCTCCATGTTGCAGCTTTGCAGTTCTCAGATACTGCAGACCGAAGAGGATGCAAATGACCTGGTGAAGTGTGTCTTGATATTCGGAGGGTGAAGCTCACCACGCAGCTGATGACAGGATAAAAATATTGCATGATCCACTTAGAGATTCTATATAACAAGGGAGCTTGGCCTTCCACTAAGCTGGATATGACAACGAAGAGATAAGGAGACAGCTGAAAGACTTTGGGCCTGTCATGGTAACAGAGCAAGGCTATGGAAATGTCCAGGTTATGTCTCCCAGTGTTGAGTTTGGCTTTGGGAAGAAGACTGGTAGGTTCAATCAATCGATTCAGATGAAGCTCTGAAACTACCTCCAGGATGACGTTAGGATGTAGTCTCAGAACCACCTTGTGAAAGGATGTGTAGAGAAACCCAGCGACAAAGGTATAGAGCTTGATGACTCTCTGCACTGAGGTAATGGCAACCAGAAAGGCCATCTTAAGGGTAAGGTGATATACTGAACAATCCAATAGAGGCTTGAACAGAGTCTCCATGAGTCTTAGGAGGACAAAGTTGAGATGCCACATGGGAGTCAGGTTTTTAAGCATGCAGAAGGCCTCCTGAGGAATCTTGACACTGTTGGACGTAAGACGACAAATACAATTCTATCAAAGTTGCTGATATTACTGCATAATGGACCTTGGGAGAACTAAGTGCCAAGTTAGTATGTTTCAAGCACAGCATGCAGTTGAGAATCTTTGATTTTGGAGCCCCAACTAGATTTAGATTACATTGGGCTACCCATACAGATAAACTCTTTCCATTTGGAGGAGTAAGTCTTCATAGTATATGGCTTCCTACTCTGTATGATGATTTCTTGAACCTGTTGAGAACAGTGCTATTGGTAGTGCTCAACCAGCTGATGTTCAGCCATTATGCCTAGCAACTGCAGAACTGGGTGCAGTACCTGGCTATCGTTCTGGGATATGTCGTCTGAGCAGACTGGGAAATGGATAGGAAGTCAAATGGACATATGCAAAAGGTCTGGCAGGCAAAACTGCCTCAGCCAGGAAGGCGCCATTAGAATCAGCACGACCTTGTCCCATCTGACTTGGGATATCATGCCAGGGATTAGGAGAATCATGTGAAAGGAATATAGGGGGCCTGGAGACCTCCGAATCAGGAACACATCAGTGTCTAGAGTCATGCCCCTACTGGAGCAAAAGTTTGGGCCTTGGTGTTGTCCTCTGTGGTAAAAAGACCTATCATAAGCAGAGCCCTATCAAATTCATGGTCCATTCTAGTCAATTTCACAGCCAAAGAATTTGAAAACTGGTCAATTTCACGATGTCATACTTTTCATCTGAAATTTTACGGGGTCCTGACCCAAAATGGGGTTGTGGGGAGGTTGCAAACCTGCTGTAGGGGAGTGGTAGGATTGTCACCTTCACTTCTGTGCTGCCTTCAGAGCAGGAGGTGAGTCTGATCTCCCCTGTGCTCCTGGGAGCGCCCCAGCCTGGCCAGGACTAGCAGGTAGGGCCCCAGCTGGGGTGTTCCCAGCAACACGCGAGAGATCGGAAGCCTCCTCTGGCTGCAGGAAGCTCTGGGGCTGCTGCCCACCCTGGAGCTTCCTGCCTCAAGGAGAGGTACTAGAAGGGGATCTGATTTCCCCTGTCCTGCAAGAAATGCCCCAGCCTGGATGGGACTAGCAGCATGGGGCAGATCAGATTTCAGTGGGAAGGAACAATTTCAGTGTCTGTGACGCATTTTTCACGGCCGTGAAATTGGTAGGGCCCTAATCATAGGAGTCTCTCACTGGTGAATGTCTGCACTGACTGCACGTGGTTGATTACTAAGTGCCTGCCTAACAAGTCTACCAGGTAATTGCTAGTTACCTGGAAGGTGCAGAACCTGTGCGGTTACCCCATACTGATGACACCAAGTCTACAGCCTGATGGCTTCCTGGCAGAGAAGGGATAACTAAGTGCCTCTTTGCTTGTTATATAATTCATTTTGATTTGGCATCCATTGAGATCTGCACCATCAAGCCCCATCCAATCCAGCTGGATGGCCCTGAGTATCAGGACAGTCATATGCAGCTTCAGAGATGTAGTTCACAAGATGTCTTATTTGGGAAAACAGGGAGAGGATTTACTCAGGGCTGTCAAAATCTCCCACTGACATCTTCCTCGATCAGCCAGTTGACCAGGCATGGGTAGACACAAAATCCCTTACTCCTTAAATACACTGCCACTAATGTAAGGCATTTGTGAATACTCTTGGTGCTGTGGAGCATCTGAAAGGCAATAATCTCTGCTTGTAATGGTTGGATCCCACTGTGAATCTTAGGTACTTCCAGTGGGCCAGGCAGATGACCATGTGGAATTACACATCATGCAAGTAAAAAAATCCATGAAGCTATCTTAAGCTTGAACAGATGGAATGATGGAGGGAACCATTACCCCATTCTAAACCTGAGATGGTATATATATTTTTATGAGACTTCTCCATTCTAGGACAGGACAAATAAGGTAAAGAAATACTGGGGATAGAAACTTCTTCCCCTGAATATTGGTGGCACTCCCTTTCCAGCTCCTAGATGAAGCAGTAAGATCTGTTCTACTTGTAAGAAAGGATTGGGAAGGAGAAGTTGTAGGGGGTAAAGAGTGGAACTGAATGGAATAGTTATGGACAATCATCTTTAGCATCTACCTGCCTCATGTTATGGCATACAATATCTGTGGAACAGGTAGAGGTAGCTTCTGAAAGTTGTGAATCATATCAGATCCAGTCCAGAAAGCACAACAGTCCCATCAAATTTGCTGAGGAGCAGGATCTACTGAGGTGGAAGAAGGCTGCCGTACCATGGATTTTTCTTGGCATGGCACTCAGGTTGCCTGGAGTGATAGGAGGATGCACATTGTTTCAGTTGGGTTGAGAATAGTATGGCTTGTGGAATTGGGTTGGTGTGTAAATCCTCAGGGACCACATGTGGCCTTTGAGGCTTTTAAAGAACAGAGAGTGCTCTCAGTTTGCTCACTAAATAACTCCATGCCCTCAAAGAGCAGGTACTTGATCATGGCCTGTGCCTCCGTAGGGATGCCTGATTCTTGGAGCCATGATATTTTGTGCGTCATAACCACTATGACCATAGCTCTAGCCACTGAGTCAGAAGCTTCCATTGATTCCTGTAAGGTTGTTTCGGACTTCCTTGATTATTTCCCTGAGTTGCTTGCTGTCATGCAGGAGTTTCACAAGAAAGTTATAAGTCATATTTAGCATGTAGGACCCAGCAATTTGCCACTCAGAATTGCAGAAAGGCAAAAAAGTAAGATTTTCTCCTAAATAGTTGAGCTTTTTTGGGTCCATGTCCTTAAGGATATTCTTTTTCTCATTTATAATTTTTGTGTGTCACTGAGGGTATGTCTACACTGCCGGCAGCATTGTCGGTAGTGCAGGATCAATTCTGCGGGATTAATTGAGTGGCAACAGAGACCCGCTCAATCAAACCCAGAAGTCGATGTGTTAATCCACCCCCCCCACAAGAAGAGTAATGCTGAGTCACCCAGAGGGCATTTCCCGTCGGCACAGCACAGTAGAGATACTGTGGTAAGTAGAAGTTAGGAAGTCAACGGGAGATACACAAGCTACTTAATGTAGCCTGCATATCTCCAGTCGACTGTTGCTGAAATCCATGGCCAGTGTAGACCAAGCCTGAGACAACTAAGGAGCCTGGGCTGGGTTGGGTATGGAGGTACATGAACCCTGTTTGAGGAACCTGCCACCAGGCCATAGTTGGTCAATGTAGAAGACCCCTGCAGGGGTGGCGCCGGTGGCTCTCCCTCTGCATCAATCTCAGAGGGAGGCCACACACCCTGGCGCCTACGCCTTCGGGGAGTCTGAATTAAGGGGCCACCTCCAGCCTGCAGTAGGGCAAGCCTTGGGGGAATAGTCTCTTGCCACACAGAGCGTGCCAGCAGTCTATGGTTCAGCCCTCAGCCAGGGACGGACCGGCAGTGGGAAACAGTCCTCAGCAGGGCAAGGAAGCAGTCTATAGCCTAGCCTCTCTGGAGGGCAGGTCCAGGAAACAGTCTCTCACCTAGCCACTCGGGAGGGCAGGCAAGCAAATACAGTCTTGAGCCCTAGACAAGGCGAGTCAGCAGTCTCTGGCCCGGCCCTTCGGAAGGGCAGGCAGGCAAACCCACACAGGCTCTCAGGGTCCCAGGCAGGAGGCAGCTCCGGCAGGTCCTCTGGGTCCCAGGCAGTAGGCAGCGTGGGCAGGCCTTCCTCCGAGTCATACGGTTCAGGCAGCTCCTCCAGACCCTCAGGGCCCCGCGCCATGGATAGATCTGGCAGCTTCTCCTGTGGGTGGACGTTGGGCGTGGCCCTTGCCTCGAGCACCAAGGGAGAGGCATCCTTCTCCCTCAGCCACTGGCCCCTGACTGAGCGAGCAGGCCTGGGTTTTAAAGGCCTAGCCCCGCCTACCTGTTTCCGATCAAGTGTTGTCTTTCTGGATTCCAACCCCCAGGGGGGGTTTGGCTCTCCCTCTGTGTCAATCCCAGAAGAAGGCCACACCTCCCGGCTACCGTCAATCAGTCCCTCATTTCTAGGGAGGGTGATCCTGGCTGGACTGGAAGATGTCAAAAAATTGAACAATTTCTGAGATTCCTTTGATATTACTGATGCCTCTATTTCCAGAGTCTCAGCAATTCTTCTGATAAGCTCTGAAAGATTAAAAGATTCCAAAGAGAGAAGGGACCATTGTGCTCATCTAGTCTGACCTCCTGTATAACATAGGCCATAGAACTTGCCCACAATAATTCCTAGAGCATACCTTTTAGAAAAACATTCAATCTTGATTTTAAAATTGTCTGTGATGGAGAATCCACTACAACCCTTGGGAAAGGTTCAATGGTTAATCCCCCACACTGTTAAAAATTTTACACTATTTCCAGTGTGAAGTTGTCTAGCTTCTACATCCAGCCATTATATTGTATCATATCTTTGTCTGTTAGACTGAAGGACCCATTATCAAATATTCGTTCCCCATGTAGGCTGTAATTAAGTCACCCCATAACCTTCTCTTTGTTCAGCTTAATAGATTGAGCACTTTGAGTCTATCACAATAAGGCATGTTTTCTAATCTTTTAATCATGCCCTTGGCTCTTCTCTGAACCTTCCCCAAATACTCTACATCATTCTTGAATTGTGGACACTAGAATTAGACACAATATTTCAGCAGCAGTTGCACCAGTGCTAAACACAGAGGTAAAATAACCTCTCTGTTCCTACTCAAGATTCCTCTGTTTATGCATCCAAGGATCGAATCAGTCATTGTGGCCACACCGTCACACTGGGAAGCTCATGTTCAGCTGATTATCCACCATGAAATACAAATCAGAGTCACTACTTCCCAGAATAGATTCTCCCATCCTGTAAGTATAGGCTACATTCTTTGTTCCTACATTTAGTCACTTTGAATGATTTGCATTCCAGTGCCTATATCAAAGCCTATCAGGGAGGTATTGAAAGCACAGGCGAGACAGACTGCCTGCTGTTAATTCCAGTGCCTGGCCCCAACCCAGCCTGCTCCAGCCCAGAGCTACAACTGCAGGGAAAGTCCTGTTCAGCCCTGAGGATATTCATGTCCACGGACAGAATTTTCAGGGAACTTAGCTGCGAAGCTCTAGCAAGACTCTACTGACCACATAAAAACTATCATTTTTTCAAAGTCTTATAAATTGGCTAAATTTGGGTGGATTTCAGTGGGGATGGCAAAAAGCATATTCCTGACATAAAAGCCACCCCTCTCTCAAATGTCAAGTCCCTGCTCCAAAGCAAAAGGTGCTAGGGTTTCTTAAAGACAAAGTCACCAAAAGTTAATGTATTTTTCCCTGGTCTTATTCTTAGAAAAGGCTGAACTGTTTTGGTTGAAATTTTCCAAAAATAATAACCCTGGGTGCACACAGTCAATATGGAAAATTTCAGCCTCAACAGTTAACTTTTAGTATATTTGAAACTGAAAACAGAGTTTTATAATGGGAGCTTTGGGCAACTTTAATAATAGACAGTGATTCCAGCCCCACCTATAAAACACTACACACTACATACACACCTCTGAATTTCAAAGGGGGTAACTAAAATTAGGTTTCAGAATTCCTATTTAGGTTTCTAAATAGGGATTTAAAAGTTAATTTTCAAACATCATGGCCATCATATACACACAAACACCCAGCTAGTTCTGTACAAGTATACAGAGTATGTATACATACATAAACATGTGTATATCATACACATGGCCATAGGTGAATGAGTGCATTTGAATTTACAGAGATCAATGCACTTTTATATTTGTACAGAGATTTAGCACTCCTAGTTTCAACTTTGAGCTATACTGTCTTATATCTTCACAGAAAGAGACACTTTTCAAATTCTACTAATAAACTTTAAGGAAATCCCTATACTATATACTATTATTGTAGTTTGAGATAAGCCCTAATGTGCAGTTAAGAAACCACATAAGATAACAGCCGTTATACTTGCAGTTTGTCTAGTAAAAAATCCTACCATCTTTATCACCTAAAAAAAGATAAAATTTTCACGTAAAAAGACACACATCTCTTTAATAAAGCAGAGATGTTATTAAAAAATAAGCCATGTCAGCAAAGCTTATCAACTATATGATATAAACCTTAAATATAGTAACTACTTTAGAAAAAATACAAAAGCCACATCAAAATGATACAAGACTAAAACTCACAAATATAAGGAAATTATTTCCAACACACTGCAGAATATGGAATTATCTCACTCTTCAACTCACCCCATTTTGCCTAGGTATTGTAGCTCACATGGCAATGCACAGGACTAAAATAATTCATTGTTCAGAGACTCTTATCAGCTGCAAAGCCAAAGCTGGAGCAAGGCCATATCAGCTGCCGAGCCAAGGCATACAGAGTGGAGGGTGGGGAGGACAGATTGAAATGTCTCCCCATTCTTCTGCTCCTAAGACAAAATATTAAACTCTGTATTTCCTTGGTGGTTTTTGTAAGGTGAACAGAGTTTATTTTTAAATAGAACTGTAGTATATTAATGTGATAAAGTGTCTGATATAGAACACAACTTTATAAGATGCTGCAACAAACATTTTTTCCTTTTATGAAGGTTAATTTGTGTATGAAGCCTTGCCCAGTAAATAAAATGCACAGTAAGATTGCCTAATACTACATTCAAAGATAGTATAGTAAAAATAGTCTCAGTGCCATTTGTTTTTTAAATCCCAAAAGGATATAGTGTATATAAAGACTAAACCCTTCCTTTTTGTTTAGAACTTGAACAAAAACACACACTAAGCAAGCAAACTCCCATCCAGCATCTGTACTGTTTTTCAGATGAAGAATTAAGAAAAGAATAATTAATAGGCTGGCAATTTGTACATCGAAGCCCCAGTTCAACAAGGTACTTCAGCACATGCATACATTTTAGAATATGAACTTTCTCATTCACTTCAATGGGCCTATGTACATGTTTACCTTTAGGCATGTGCTTACGTACATTGCTGAATTAGAGTCCAAGTTTCAGCCACGTTGAGTCTTAAATAGCAAAACACTGATGCACATAATTAACTTTGAGCATGAGTTTAAGGCTTATTTACTTCAACAGGACTTAAGAGCATGTTTAAGTATTAATAATACTTAATTCTTATCTGCCTGTCATCAGTAGATCTCAAAACGTTTTATGAAGGAGGTTGTATAATTATTTCCACTTTACAGATGAGGAAACTGAGACACAGAGAGCCGAAGTGATTTGTCCAAGCTCACTCAGCAAGTCAATGGCACAGCAAGGAACAGAAGTCAGGTCGCCTAAATCCCAGTCTGCTCTATCCACTAGGCAACACTGCTGCTGAAATAGCACTTTGCTGAATAGGTATGGAATTGAGCTTGTGCTTAAGTGCTTTGTGGAACTGGAGCCTAAGTCCTGAAGATAAGGTTAAAACATGTAACAAAAACTTTTAAGTGAAATTACACAGTGACTTTTTTAAAAACAATTTCTTTTCATGGAGTTACAGCATATAGGGGCAGATACTGTTGTATGGTGCAGAAGAGCAAGCACATGTGCTTTGCATTTTACAGCAGGCATGCGAAGAGGCACTACAGGTGTGGACCAGTCAGTATACATCCTGTGCAAATTTCTGTGCTGTGGGTATACTCTGAACCCAAACCCTATGTGATCCAATTCTGTGCTGTAGTGAAAGATGGGACGAGATGGTATTGTAAAAGTAGAGAGTGGGGGTGGCTAGTGGCAAGCCACCTAACAACTGATTCTGGATGCCGTATTTCAGATGCAGCAGCCACTTGGACAAGACCAACTTCTCTCCAAAGCTTGATCCTGCGCTCACTGAAGTTAGTGACAAAACCTCCATGGATTTCAATAGTGCTGGATCAGCTCTCACTTGCAGAAATAAGTGGAGATGCACATCTGAGCCAGATGGTACCCACCACAATGAAGAGTATGGCAGCCATCCACTCAGGTTTGCAACTCAGCCTTCACAACTTTCCTCATTTTTGACCAGTGCAAGATTTGGCCCACATCAACAAACAAGTTTTTGAACTGTAATTCAACAATAAAAATACATCACATTTTCACAGTGCCTGTACCCAAAGGATCTTAAAATATTTTACAAACATGAAATACTAAATTGCTGAATTACTTCTGTGAGGCAAGTATTATTATCCTAAATTTAACATATGGGGATGTTGAGGTGTAGGCTAGTTAGGGCCAACATTTTCCAACCCAGGAGCCCAAAGTTAGGCACCTAAATAAAAGTAACTTGATTTTAAAATAGGTGTTGAATATCTGCTGCTCCCCAAAATGAAGTTAATGGCAGCTGAGCGGTGTGCACAGAATCTTAGAAAGTAATATTTATTTTTATTTATTATGTGTAAATATGCATTTAGGTGCCTGACTTTAGGCATTCACACTTAGAAATGTCAGCCTAATTGCTTAGGATATAGCATCATAAGTCTTTGCTTAGCAAATAAAGATAATAAAATATAGCTAATGAGTATGGCCAGGACTTCCCTAATGTAAATCATCTCAGCCATTTCAAATCTGGTTTATTTACCAGATATCAAAAAGCACATATATGAACAGTGGACAAAATGCCAGTATTTATTTAATTAGCTTTTTATGTTGAAGTTTGTAAATGTAAAATACGGGACATCACTAGACTATCTAAGAGACTATAAAAACTAAGTATTTTAATAATAGTGTATTTTCAAAAGGTATTTCCATTTTAACTTGGGGAAAACAGTAAAACCACTTGATAACCACCTCCTGACCACAGCAGCACTATCAAGTGACATTAAAATGATCTGAATCCTTTCTTCTTTAGAACTAATAAGGCAGGAATTTTACTTACCCTTTCTGACTACCTCTGCCAATCATGACTGCCCCCTGCTGACCATTTGGCTATTCTCTTTTTCTCACTTTGTGCTACCTTACATTAATATATAGTAATATCTAAGAAGAAGAAGAAGATATTATAGTACCACAATTGTGTAGTTTGGAAAAAGTATTTCTGTTCAAAGACTGCCACCTCTTTCTTATGTATACTAAACACAATAATTTCCATCTGCAGCCAAAAACACACAGAGGGGAGGGGGGGAAAAATCTAACATTAGGGTAAAGATAGTTGGTAAACAAAAATTATAAAATTGGATTCCTAAGTAACCAGCACAATTGCTTTATTTAGTAAATGTTAGCTTACCTTAAAAAAACAACAATAAAACCAGAAAAAACTATTTTTACATAGCTACAGCACACAGTGTAATAGTACATTTTAATTGTGTATTTAGAAGCAATATATAACAGGATCCACAAATAAGGTTTTTAAATATACATAATAAATCACTGAGGAAAACCTAGACATATATTGTAAAAATAAATTATTAAAAACACATTTTGAAATATATACTTGCTCACTACCTTCAAGTTACTCTTTATTACTCATTCTCTGGTAAAAGTACATTTCCCATAGGAACTGATTATGTAAATATATACATATAAATAGACAGACGAAGTTCAGTTGAAACAATAGGATAGAATCAAATCTGAACATACCTAAAAAGTAAATATATGAGAGACTTTTTCCTCCATAACTTTCTTCAACCTGGGGGTTATAAATATATATGAACAATAAAACTAGCATTGTTTTTGTAAAAACTCCATATATAATGTCTCAAAGTATTTAAACCTGAATACCCTTAGCGGAACTGTAAATTGAGAAGGTGTACACGGAGAAAAAAATAAGTGTGTACAGTGGATTATATTTTACTTCACTATCTTATAAAAGTTTTAATTACAATAGTTGCTAAAGAATGCAGATTCTGATACATCTAGGCAAAACCATCTAGGTTTATCAGAAATGGGAAAGATCATACAAGTCTTTACTGGTGTATGGTATGATGACAAACTACAAAGACAATAATTTTGCTTCAGTCATGCAAATATATTTTTAAAGTACTGTACTCTCTACAGCCACTCTCTAAAACATAGTTTTAATTTTAAACTACTGAAAAACAATATTTCACATTCTGCTACCCTTAGCAGAAATCTTTCCAGTTTTCTTATTGCTCATTTGGGGGGGCGGGGGGGGGAGGGGGGGGGAAGAAACATAATTGATTAGCTTCCGAACTGTATGCATTCAGCTCTTTTTACATTTATAAAACACGAAAACATTTGTTAATGTTGATTTGCTGCAAGAACACACACATTCAGGGGACAGTCATCAAAATTTACTATGTCTGTGGTAAGTAATATTGACTGCACTCTCTAGCTTAACAATTTTCACTGAATTTTCCAATTCTTGTTTAACACTGTTGGGGTTCTTTTTTTTTTTAGATGAAGAACTTTATTTTTAAAAAATTAGGCTAGGAGTGATGAACTGATGACATATTGATTAAAATTGCTAATACACTGAATGTGTATACTGATTGACAAACAGTTTGATGCCTTAATGATACAAAAAAAGAAAGGACATTTTACTAAAAAAGATTATTTCTCATTGTACTAAACACATAGTCAAGAACTTACTCAGCAAGTAGCTATCAATCCTTCCCACATCTGAGGCAAGTTGCTTAAAATATTAATCTGATAAGAAGTTAAAGACATGAGCTTATACATATAATTTGGGAACTTGACTACCTTTCCTTTGTATATTTAAATAAAAAGCAACCTGTGTTCATCTTAGAGATCTGATCTGAGAGATTTCTTATCTGGAATTTCTACTGTGTGCCTTAAACATTTTTACATAAGATAACATGATACGAAAATGCTTTTCAGCCTAAACTCTGCACTCAAGTGGGAGAAAGATATATTAATATCCAGTAAAAGTTTCCAAGGAAACCCTTTGCCATTTTAAAGTACTGTGCGAACAAAACAATTAGATTATTAAGTAAAAGCAAAAGACAGAGAGGTTCTAACCATTCTAATGGATATAGAATATGCTGCAACTTTCATTTCCACTGAAAAATTAATGTAGTTTACAAGTGAAAGATTCCCCAATCTACTATATAGTTTTCTACTGGCTAGAGAATTTGTTACAATATTAACAATACATTAAAATAGTTCTTTTAAAAGCTAACAATTCTAGCATTAACATTTTCCTATGAAGACCATTTTCACACATATGTATTTGAGTTTTAATTTATTTTACATTGCTCTTCTCTCTCTTTGATCTTCCTCAGTATTCAGCTCAGTGTTAACTATTCTGGGTGGTCTCCCATCAGGATTCAGTGATCAGTGTCTCTCTCCATTGCTTGCCTTCTAGGGGGATTCGTATCAGCTGTGTTCTTACATGCATCTGACAACTTTATTAGCTCACGCAGATAGTACTTCAGAACATCTCCATAGCACATATACCCTTTCTCAAACAATCACATTTTTGTAGTTGACTCAGAACAAATAATTATATGAACACTTCAGCTTTTATACTCAATAATAAGGTTGAAATGAAGAGAAATTCCACACAATGTGCAAGTCAGGGCTTGGTTTTCATGTTTGGGCTCAAAAAATCAATCCAGGATTGATTTTTGTGTATATATCGTTATTGTCAGAGGATTAATTGATGAATTTTTCATTTGATGAGTCAGGTGGAATGGGCTCTAAGGCACATAGTGAGAAGAATTCTAATTTACTCTGCTTCTTGGCACTAAGCAGCAAAATCATCCATCATAATACTTTATCATAATTTATTTGCTCCAAACAATGAATAGAACACATCTCATGCAAAAGTAGACTTCTATTAATTAATATCTATGTATGCTACATTAAAACTTGGTTGATCTGAAACAAGTTTGTTATATCTGATTTTATTTGTTGAGTTTATTTTTTAAAAAACACCCATTATAAAATTCTTCTTTCCAGAATTCCAGACTGGTTATCACTTAAATCTTTTTGAAATCCAGACATCTGGATAAATCACACCTGGGTTAATCAGGTCCAATTACAGCCGAATACAAGGTGTAACTACAATCTTCAGTTTAATTTACTGCATCTAGTACGAAAGCATTTTTATAGCGGTACTGTTTTAAACAGCCAAGCACAATTTTCAAACATAAAATCACATTGTAAGTGATTTCTAATTAAATCATTAAAATCTGATCTCTTCATCTACAATGTATTAGAGTCTCTTGGTATTAAAAGATAAAACTATGAGAGATCTTAAAGCTCAAGAGAAAGACCTGTTATAGTTTATTTACTAAATACAATGGCACAGACCTGACGACTGCTGAGGAACATGTAGTTTAACCTGGGTGGGGTTGCCACAAAAATCCCTGACCCTGGACTGGCTGTGTTCTGAGTTGGTCTCCCAGCGTTGGTTGCAGTAGCTGGGGGTTCCCTCTACTTGCTCTAGCTGGCAACAGCTCCCAAGATTCTTATACAGCAGCCAGGGAACACTGTAGTGCAAGAAAGGCCTGTCCACAATGCCCTACAACAGCAGGCGAGAGGGTGAGCAGCTATTACACCAACTCTGTGCCACTCAAAGAATGCTCTGCCCTGAGGTGAATTTGGCTGGTGATGCTGACTTTGGGGCAGGTTTGCACTAGTATGGCAGCACAAAGCAGCTGCAGCACATCCCAGGATCTGGATCAAAGTATCTGGGAGATAAAACCCAAATATCTCTTTACACCAAAGATGTTTTACTATTGTAAAGGATAAACTGGAGAAAAGATAATCTTGTAGCTAATGTACAGGACCCAGTGGCAGGCAGATCTGTTCTCAGCTCTGCCACAAACTTCCATGGGCAAGTCACTTAGTCTGTTTGCTCCTTAGGATCCTCATCCATAAAGTGATGAACACTACAGAAATACAGTGAGTATTAATTCATTATTATTTAATATTTACATTTTGTTTGCATCTAATGGCCCTAATCAGGACCAGTCCTGGGTTGTACTAGGTGCTATACAAATACAATAGAAAAACAGTCTTTTCCTCTGAAAGCTCAGTCTAATTTGCACTTTGAGATCCTCATTTAGAAGGCACTATGTAATTACAAATTATTACCAATTTTTCTATTGGATAACTATATGGACAACTCCTAGTAAGCGATTTATAAGGATTTTCACTAATAGTTAAAATAAGCAAATCATTGTACACTGTAAAAATGTTCCCTCTGTCTCAAACCCTCCTTTATTTATCATATTATAATCCAGTATTTTATGACAGTCTTCTTCAGTGGAAACTCATAAATGGTTGTAGTTTCCTAACATACTTTGTTTCAGGTTTTATTTACATTGTAAGTTCCTTGGGACAGGGACCTTCCTTTCGTGGTTTGTATGGCAATAAAGGTCAAAGCTCAAAGGTCCTTTGGTCCATGACTACTGTCCTATGTACAAATGAAGTAAAGTAATTCGGACAAATCTTTTTAGAGCTTAAAAAAGATTATCCCAGACTTTAAAAGTTTGAATTTAGTTTGAAAGACATTTTCAAATGTTACTATTTAAGTTTCAAAAGACAAAAGTAACTTCAATTTTTTTCTGATACCTTTGAAGCAATTGTGAACAATTTTGGAGATATTTAGCCAGGTGCACTGGATCACTAGTCTGGCCAGAGGACTAAAGTCAATGATCAAAAATTATTATTTGGCTATCACCCATTTGGATCATATTGCAGAAATTGAGTACATTAGTTCATAGCTGAGTTAAGGACACTCTTAAGGCAATCAAAAAAAGCAAATTTGTGAGCATATTGTATTTCATGAAAGATGTAATTAGTCACAAAGTGTCTCTCTCTTTCTCTCTATATATATCTTTTTGAGGAAGAGGGTCTCCTGTTGTTTGAGGCTTTGCAAAAGATAGAAAGTACCATATTGGAACTTACAACAATGAAAGACAATCTTGGCCCCTATATCCAAAATCTTATCCTTAGAAACGTAAATTTTGAAGGAGCATACATTTCCAGGTCTTTAGAGGCATATGTCTGAAGCTGCCATAGAACATATGGATGTCACATTCACCATGCTAGGGAATCACCAATCACATGGCTTCAGTGGGTTGACGCTACACAGTGGCCTCTTGATTAAAAAAAATATTGGTCTATTATGGCAATATAATAAAGACCACCTTACTAGACCACTTTGCATAAATATTGTGTAAAATGCCCTACACCACTGGTTATTCCTAAAATTAAACTTAAATATCATTAAATTCACAACAAAAGACATAGCAAATGTTTAATTTTTATATTTAATTTCCTTTGATTCTTTTTATAATGGTTTCATCTATTAATCCTATTGGGATTTGTGGACCCAGTATGGTTTGATTAGCACTACTATGATTTTTTTTCCATTAACACTATAACTCATTTATTCTCATATTAAAAGTTTGCAAAGATTTTATGAAGTATTCATACTAAAGCAGTGCAAGTTATTCATTTTGTTAGGATTGTGTCCAATGATATGATGCTTTGTGTTTTTTTACTATGAAAATGTTTAATAACCAGACAGGGAGATAGGTGTGTGTTAGCACCTGCCTGAAAAGCACATTTGTGAGGTGTGTCACCTGGCGACTTGCCTTAACTCCAAAACCTTAAGATACATAACTTCTTAAATATTATCCATACACACATTTCACAATGATTTTGAAGAGCAGCGGGCTACTGGCTCATGGCAGAAATCTCACATGCTGCCCTTCAGTGAACTATTATGGCACATATCCCATCCTTTGGGAAACCTTGTAAAACCCTATGCACCTCCTGTGCCCTCTGCCAGTTGGCATCAAGGAGTTCCCCCATTCCCCCAGGTCAGACATCTCCCATTACACTGATGCCTATGGATTAGCCACAGGCTAATCCATAGGCATCAGCTCAGAACCCTCTTGCTTAGTTAGTGCATCTGACACTATATTCTCCTTGCCCTTAATATTTCCATATAATAATAATAATTTCTATATCATAACTTTGAATCACTTTACTTAACGAAGCAGTATGGAGCTTGGTATCTTTTGTTCTGTGAAGTCATACCAATAGAGTGATATGTTGGGACCCTCAACTTTCTATTGAACAGGTAAGACCTTAACTGCCTGACCACCCACACAATTGCATAACATTTTCTTTCTATGCTAGAGTAATTTTATTCAGTGGGGAGAGGGGCCATTTTTTGGTTGTTTTTGTTTTTACTTAAGAAAGCAATAGCATGCATGTATAAGCCCAGCTTCCAATCTTATATTGGAGGTATCTGTACAGAGTTCAAACATCTTATCAAAGTTTGGACTGCTCTGAACCTGTTTCTCTAACAGAGTTCTTTTTACTTTATTAAAGCCCTCCAGTCCAAATCACCTTGCTGGGCTGGGTCGTTGTGAAGAGATCTGTAATTGCAGACACAACGCTGCTAAAAGCTTCCACAAACATGTGTAATAATTTGACACGCCTATAAAATACTGAACATGCTTTTTGGTTCTGGGTACAGGCCAGTTAACAATGGATTCCGTTTTCAAGGGATCCAGGCAAAGCTGGGCTTCTACCCAATGACCTAGATAAGGGTATTTGGCCACCTCTATCTTACACTTTGACATTTGTACTGTGAGACCTGCATCTCTGAGTCTCTTCAGCACAATTCCCAAGTATTTTTTAGGATCCTGCCAGGAACTGCGGAAGATTGCTATATCATTAATTATGCATGAGCAAGTCCTGTAACCTGGTGAACACTTGAGCAATGAGCCCCTGGAATATGACTCCTACATTAATTAACCCAAAAGATAATACTGTCATGACCTATGAGTCTTGCTGCAGACTAACAAGGATCATGGGAGCAGCCTGCTGGAAATAGCTTATCTGACACCCACAAAGCCCTGCCCCAGCGTGAGGCTCTGCCCCTGATGTCCTATTGCCAGAGTCCCAGAGGGGCTGATTGGCCCGCTAACCCTACTGAAGTCAGCAGCAGGAACAGGAAGCTTTCATCCCACACGTCCTCCATAACTCATCAAATAGCTAGGACATGAAATCTGACCAATTGGACAAGATCTTATATTGGAAAACCCATCCCGAAGAATATGGAGAACAGTGCCTCAGCAATTGTTTCAACTTCCACATTTGACAGAACAACTGCTTCTCGACACCCGATGCCAAACCCACCACCATTAATATAAATCTTTTTCCTCTCTGTGTTGGCCTGGATAAGGGCCTTATGATATCCATGGCAACCCTGAAACATGATTATTTGATTACCGGTAAAGGATACAAAGGAGCCTTGCAGAGACCAACAGCTTTTTCCATTTTTGACACGTCACACTTTTTGCAGTATTCTTTTATTTCATTTTTAATATTGGGCCAACAGAAGTTTTTCTTTAGTCTTTCATATGTTCTCTCCATTCCCAAGTGACCAGCGAAAGGGCAGTCATGGGCTAGTAGCATTAACTCCACACAATGCTGTGTGGGCATGATCAACTGTTTGTAGGGCTCCCTAAGATTTCAGTTTTTCCCTAGAAATCTTCCCTCTTCTATAAAGAACATCTCTCAGATCTCTTGATCTGAGGCATTACTGAGGATGACCTCCCTTATGCTTCCCAAAGAGGTGTCTGCACTTTGTTTTGCAGCAAACTCCATTTGGCTTGTTTGCACTGTTTGCACTGAGAGCTGTCTCAAGTAATGGAGATGGAGGTGACTCCTCACTATTCTCCCTGGATATATCTTGATACTTTCTGCTGATAAGGGAGAAAAGATCTCCTGTCCCCTCTCTGCTGCCTCTCCCTCCTCACAGTTTACCTCTAGGAACTTAGGGACGTATTCCCTCCTGCTATATTAACAGTTCTGGGGAGTGATATAATGTAGTGTATTATGTATGATATTGTATAACGTTACACAAGTGAGAAATCCCAATGATTTCCCAATGTGACTACAGATGTGTATAAAATTATGCATGTCTTTTACAAGATTGGGGCCTGAGACTGTAAACAGTCTGTGAGAGTGGCTCCATATTTTCTGGACTGTTATGCTCTATGCATCTCAATGGTGCTATATAAATCATTAAATAAAGGTTAACACTAATATATTTATTATTCCAATTTATACAATATGCCTATAATAATTTTCTAGATATACATGAAAAAAATGGAAAATACATACTAAATGTAGATTAACCTGTGAGCCATAGTACAAAAAGAACTCATATATAGTACTATAGTATTGCAATTCTATTTTAAAAATTGATCAATTTTTTCAGTTAAATGTAAGTGTCTACTCTGAACTGAAATGACAACCAATAGGGGTGAGAGGACAGTCCAATCTTCAGTTCTGGGCATCTCTAATAAGTCTGTCAACAAGGGTGCCAATTAGTGTCAATTGTGCTGGAGTTTTTTGTGATGTCATCATTCTATGTGTACTCAACACTAATAGGCATATTGCCACAGACAATAATATGAATTCTGAAAGCAAAACCAATGGAGGCTAAGTCCCTAAGAATAGTAGCTACAAAAATGCACAAAAGCCACTTCTCGGATTTAAATAACTGTTTCAAATATTTAAAAAATAACTCTATTCCAAATAATCTCCAGACTTACAAAATATCTGTGTGAATAATGAAACAATTTTTCACTGCAAATGAAGGCAGAAAAGCATCCAAAACCAGTGCAAATATTATTGTAAATTCTCTTTTCTAATAAAATAGAGCTGGACCAACTGAAAATAAATGCTGTTGAAAATTTTTTATTGAATCAAGAACTTCTTTGCTCATTGCAAATACTAACAATTAATTTATAAACCTGATAAAAATAGGGTTTAAAATGAAAAATATTGCTCCACTGCTTATAATTCAACAGCAGAGTGTCACTATAAAATAAAATTGCTTATTAAAAAAATTAATCAAATACAACTAGACCAGTGTCAGGTTCTATACAGGGCTTCTGGATGCCTAATGGTGTAACCTTAAAATTTACTACAAAACTGAATTATGTAAATTAGTCACATCATCCACCCATGTGAAAAAAATGTATACTAACTGGTAATAGATGTATCTACAAACACCCCTTGAAAGAATAAGAATCCCTGCATATTTACTCTAAATACCCACCCTTCCGGTCAGCTGGAAGGGCAGTGCCTCCTCCTTCAACCAATGTTCTCTTTAAACTGCAACCATGCAGCTATTTTGTACATACTGTGCAGGTCAAAAAACGTGCTGCTCACGTCTCCTCTGTGCAGCCCCAGCAGGGATGTAGTGCGACCCTTTAAGAACCTGCTCCATTCTACTCCCTCCCCACCCACAGGGCATATGTGGCCCCGCCTCCTCCATGTGGGGTGGTGGGTGGGGAGTGGAAGCACTGACAGTTTTGGGGACATGCTCGGTATGGCCAGGAGGGGAACACCCCTTGTGCAGGAGCTCAGGGGAGGGGCCTGCCTTGGTTCTGCACTGCTGGCTGGGTCAGCAGAGGCTCTGGAGCTTGGCTAGATGGGGCCAAAGCACCAACTCACTCCACCCACCACCTGGCAGTTGGTTTCCAGGAACTTGGCAGTTGCTGCTACTCAGAGGCAGCAAGGGAGGGAGCTTCATGGGAGTGCTTAGCAGAGGGGGCAGGGTCTGAAACTCCCAGCCCAGGGAAGGTGCAATCTAAAACACTACCACCACCACCTCCCCCGAGCCCTGTCTGGGATCCTAAGACTGCAAATGGCAGGGATAGGGCCTAGTATGTGATACTAGAGAGGATCCACCCTGGAACTGCACCCATGTACACTCCTCATCCCTCAGAAGAGGGAGCCCCTTGGAGGGGCAACAACCACTTTTCTTCCCACCAGCTGGACAAGGAACGACTGCATAGAGGAGTGGAGAGGACATTCTACTAAATAGAGTATTTACCTCTTTTGCTTTTGGAACTCAAGAATGATATGAAATTAGTCCCTGGACTTTAACAATTATGGCACCATTTTAACTATCAGTAAACATCTTCTAGTCACTGGATTTTATTTACCAAATTCAGATTATTTTGGAAAAAAATAGTTGCCATTTCTGTTTACAATATCCATTGACCATTATATGAAAGATCCTTTGATATTTCAAATAATCAAACCTCCATTCAGCGTCCTTGCAAACTAATTTGCACCAAGTTTAACAATGGTATCTCAACCTGTGAAAAAAGGATTCTCCAGAAATACTAATAATTACTTGCACGCTTTCTTTCTACAATCTGTCACAATCAGGAGTCCAAAGTAATCTCAAAACAATGTATGAACATTGATTTACAAGGTAACTAGTTATCCTTTTCTGTAAAGTCTTCTGATAGAGTTGTCCAATTAACTTGCAAGCATTAACTGATATACAAACATGGAGATTTGTAAAATAGATGCACAAACTAAATTACTAGAACTGGCCTACTATCTCCTCTGATTTTTCCAGGCCTTTGACTCTGAACTTCTGTCAGCAAGTGGTTGCTGACAGCATTATTCAAAGAATCTCTGAGATGGCCTCTGGCATTCCCCACCTCTCTTCTTGTCCTTCAGAATTCTTTGTAATGCTTAGGTTTCCTCTCTCAAGCCAAAGCTTCCTCATCAATTACATCTAGCCATGCACAACAGTCTTGTGGTGTACTCATCCCTTGAACTCCATTTCCAGAACACCTCACGCTACCCTGATGCTTCCCTCAACAGTTGACTATCTTTGGAACATTAATGGCTCTTGCAGTTGAAATATAGTTAACAGTTTTCTTTAACTCCTTTTACAGTAGCAGCCTTCTGGAAATTACTTGGAACATTTCCCTGAAAAACATCATTAAACATGAGTGTTCCAGTTTCCCATTATTAGATGGCCCATTTACCTAGACACTCAACACAACATATAATTTTGCCACAGTGAGGTGCAGAGTTTTGCTGAGAGCAAGAAGATGTTTACTTACTATCAATACTTCAATGGGCTTTTTTTGATGTCAGCATTCCTAATACACTGACTTTGACCCAACTTCTTCCATGATTCAGATTATCTGCAGATCTTCTGGGTAAACCATTTTTGTGCTGTAAATTGGTATGGTATTTTATCAAGTAAGTTCTTTGGGTTTGTGAACAGAATCTGGAAGCAAATTTCCAGTAATTTGCTATATTTTTCAGGAAGCAAGTCATAGATGCATATGGCTCTAACTTAGGGAAATAAAGGATGGCCAATTCTGATCCAGTTTGCTTTTTAATAAGCACAAAATAAAAATAGGATGATGAAATCTCTCCCTAAATATAGATTAAAGAAAAAATATGCATTATATTTCAATAATTTATTTGACCTAGTCATAGATTTGTGTGAGTGATAGTCACCCTAATTCATGAAAATGAACAGTGTACCATGACCTGTCATACTATATAATAAAACCCTACAGACAGATCTATTATTTTCTAGTAATCTGAGGCTGATTTATAGTTTATAGTTGTGCAAGGTTCTTCTAATTATACAAAAAGTATTTATAAGAATTTCAAAAAAAACTCATAAGTATCTTTTAGGATGTGTTGTATAGAGCAAAGAATGACAGCACTCCAAAATAAATAAGTGTAATTACATCAAGCTATTGTGTTCTGTCAGATTATATTGAACCACAGTCATAAAATGCATCTTCTATTTTTATCAACTAAGTCAAACTATCTTTCACTGATATACTTAATCTAAAGCACAGTTAATATTAGCAGATAATTTCCTCCTGTATATTCTGTTGTAGATTATTTACATAATCTTCTATGACTAATGGTGGCCTTTTTCAGTTTTTAAATACAGAAAAGAGATATTTATTATAAAAAACTGAATTAAATGTATATGACAGTCTTTCTGCTGTTAAAGAGATGAGGACTCCCAGAGACAGAGGTCTAAGCTCTGCTTTCCATGCTGAATCTGCGGCTTGTGGTTTATTGCTGCTGTTTTCCACGTAAAGAGGTGTGGAAACGGAGAACAGATCCACAGCTCCTGAGTTGCTGCTACATTGTCTCATACACACTACCCCATGTGTGGATAAACCCAAAGGAATAAGAGTTCTGTCTATCTCAGCCTGCATGCACTGCACTCAGACTCTCCGCAGCATGGCTCTTATCCATGATAAATTTTCCTCCCACAATACCCTGCCCATGTCCTCCCTACAATGTATTGTAACTTACACTGCTTTGGGACAAGAACAAGTGTCACAAATCAGTTTGTTAGTCCCGCCACATTCTCTATAGCCACACTTCCTTCCCTGATTTATTGAAACAGAAACGTCGTATTGAAGCATAAAGCTGGCAGAGCCTTTACCATGCCCTGTTTGTGCATGTTGGATCCCCTCCATAAGTGTAGCAGAGGATAACATATGTCCCTAGGAGCATGAAGCACCTGTATCGGGTAACAACAGCAAATGATGGTGGCTGTCTTAAATGATATTCAAATATCCTGTTGAAAAAGCCAGCGGGGAAAAAGAGTTCTTTGGTGTATTTGGGACTGATTTGCACCACATAAACCTGCCTATACAGTTTGAATAAGAGGTCAGTCTGTGGGAAATAATTGTAGTATGCTTTGCTCTGAAATTTTATTTGTTATTTGCTGTGTTCACAAACATTTTTTCAGTAAGGAGCCCTCAAGTGCGGTCCAAATTATTACAAATTGCAGGCCTTAAAAATGTTTCTAGATGCCTATAGGGACCTAGATTCCTCTTAGTCTTTACTTATAAACTGTAAGAATAACCCCAAATCAAACAAAAACAAAGGATGTGAGATGAAGCAAATCTCAGTCCAGACTATACTGTGTGAACAAGACATGTATAACTATTAACTTTATTTTTATTAAGATTTTAGAGCTGAACCATAGCAAAAAACACAACATGAAACCAACTTGTTTGTACATTACGATGTACATAATAAGGAGCTGCTAGGGCTGATAATTGTAGGGGTAAAATTTTTTTATAATGCAAAATGTAAACATGCATAATTCTCCCTTTTTAACATTTTAAAGTGAGATTCTTCTCTGAAATGTGACTAAGACTGTGTTTACACTGTGCTGCAGTTTGGATTACAGGGTTGTGAATTGCAATGTGCACCAAAGTGCTACATTGTAACTACCCGGCCTGGCCACTGCTGGTGCAAACTGGAAGGTACCTAGATCATGTTAACATAATACTTTTTAGGACTACATTCATGTGAACTAGATATCTCAGAGTTCACACCAGCAGCATCCACACAAAGGCAGCAATTTACAGGGCAGCAATTTGGTGAGCACTGCAATTCACATCCCCATAGTCTGTACTGTGGGCCATGTAGACAAATCCAAAATGAAAATAGCACCTATTTAGCAAAAGTTCTGATCTTTACATGTATTTAGAGATGAACCTCCTGGCTTTACAGACAAACAACTTTTTATTACATTTTACTACTTAGCTCTTTAGAGCCAATATAGCTAATACTTGGTAAACTGGTTCTATTCCATCTCCTACATCATACACAAAACTGTTTACAAAATTCAGTCTATTACAGCTGGGTAAACCCATCAAGGACAATGGGGACAAAGGGGTAGCATATGTCCAAATGAAGGTCTAATCTGGCCCACAGAATCATTATTAATGGTGATGAGGCACAAATTTTAAGAATGAAATTTGACTCTCAAAGCCCAGGCTCAGTTTGCATGTCTAACAGTTAAAGAAAAATGCTATACTTGTAAAGTGAGCACATCTGATCCACAAATCATTGAGACACAATACTATTTCAGCATTGTATTGCTTTTCCAGGGGTAGAATACCACTTTAAATAATCCAAGTGTTTTTTAAAAGTGTGTTTTAATTGATGGGATTAGGATTAATTTTATCTCATATATCATCTATCAAGACAAGCATCTTTACACTGCATCATTTAAGTATGTTTTTCATTTAAAAATCCTTCAAAGTAGCATTTGAATACTAGTTACCATCTATACATTTTAATAAATGTATCAATTTATTATTTTAAATTTACAATCTGATTTTTTTTAAAATAATGTGAGACTAAATTATTTCATATAAAATAAGGACCTTATGCATGAGAATGTGGCTTGCATTAAAATTGGCAAAACAGGCACACTTCAAACTTTCTATAATTTACCTGAGAGCTGACACTCAAAGAAAATTAGCTGGTAATCAGAAGATCAGAGTACAAGGTTGCTCCTTGCACAACAAACACACAAATAATAAATGAATGTGCAAAACACACAAATCATAAATGAATGGGGACATATCCCTTTTTTGATCATATGTCTTTCATGAAGATTTCAGAGGGATTAACATATAGCCCCATAAGGCCAACCTGCCATTTATTTGCCAAGAAAAGCAGAGATGCTATGGTGAAGTAAAACTTAGTTTGCATAGAATACTGTTATCTGCATTTGTTGTTTGTAACATAGACATTAAAGTCCCAAGTGAAAAATAAAGAGTCTATTCAGCGTTTGAAGAAACAATGAAGTATTCAACAATTTGCTATAGACATATATTGTTCAGAGTAAAAATTAATTTTATGCTATTAAACTATTCTCCTCAATTTTTCTTTCCAAAATATTCTGTTCCTACTGCAACACTACTGCACTGCACGTTTCTCCTTTAAGTTGTTAATAAACTGAATTTTCTATAATTAATACTACTCTTAAAAAAATAATAAATCAAAGCTCATTACATAGTTTACCCTGACTAAGAAGAGTTACGCTTCGGCAAATTATCCTTTTTATATGGAAGCTTACAACTGCCCAACAAACATGATATTTTACAAGCAAGAACAGTTAACAGTTTTACAGCATTTCATTCAAAATGAAAATGGAAAAGTACAGTATGATTAATTTTGTAGGAAGAACCGCAGATACGTAGTATAAATTATAATAACTGAATGTAATTATCATCAGCATGCAACTTTAGAACATTGTCAGGCCAGATATGTAATTACCTACGTTTCTGATGAAATATCACCATCATCCCCACAGTCAAAGTTAGCCATACTGAGAGCTCAGTGGTTAAGGGAATACTAAGAGAATTATCAATGCTAAGCACTATCATTTGATAATATTTTTTCAAGGTTCCCGTTCCCACTCTTTTTCAATACTTGCTGAATGCTCTATTGTGGCATGATACACCTTTTTTGAGGGGGAGGGGTGAGGAGAGGAGCTGTAGGATATGTACAGTTACCTTTAGAAGTTGAGGATCATAATAATGGGAACCTTAAGACTCAAAGGGAGATACAAATTTCAAAAGGAAGTTTCTAAAACTGCAAAAGTGAGAAGTATATTCATATGTAAAACAAGGATTTTAAAGACCTCTTTACAGTATGCATTACACAGTTCATTTTAGATTGCAATAAAAATACCATCAAGATATAAGAAATCAATCAATGTGTGTCTTCTACTGAATTTTTCTTAGAGGTATGTCTTAGCATTGTTAATTCTTCTAGTGACTGTATTTACAGTAAAACAAGTTAGCCACTGCATACATATTTTTATGTTGTTTTAATTTTCCCATTTCCTTTTTGTAAATGTTGTTCTGAAAACCAAAACCAGTAGCATGAATAACTTGTGGTACACTATACAGCCAAAAGCTCCCTTTGTAGCAGGACCACAGCAGCCCTACAGGCCTTCAAGGTGACACAGTTGAGGAGAGAACTCCTCATTCTAAAGGAGAAGTATCATTTGAGTAGCAGCTGCAGAATGCTAAATCTGGCATTCAATGCCCACCCTTTCCAATACATGGCAATTGGGCTAACAGGATTGACATTAAGGGACTCTCTCAGCAACCACACCAATCTCTGAATGGTGGATACTTCTCACCAGCTGCCCAAATATCAATCAGCTAAAGGAGAATATTATAGAGGTCACGTCTTGGAGTTCAGTCTCTATGGCTGACAGGTCTATTGGTTAGTCAGGAAAACAATTAAAAGGGCCACAGATCTGAAGAATTAGCATGGCCCTGTTCCATAACAACACACAATTCAGGGAAATGGAAAAGGCCTCCAAAAACAAAATTATCAAGAGAACCAACTCAACTTACCCCCTCAAGGGACCAAAGAAAAAAATCTGGGTAGGAAGTCCCCCAGGAGAACTCAGCAAACCTTAAGAATTCCAGCCAACTAGTTATATGGAGAGCCTGTCAAAAGTCTACAGGGAATTTTTAAAATCTAAACAGAAAAATAGAAAAACAAAACACCTTGATTTTTGACATTGGTATTAAGTTCTGTAAAACCTTTATTTTTGTGTCTATATTTCTTGGCAACATTTATTTAAGATGGGAACATGGCAAATCAATTAAAAATTCTAAAAAGACTAAGTTATTTGGACGGTTATAGACGTACAGTCCTAAAAAGCAGGAGATTAGATTTTGGGCTGTTTAAATCATAGGTGGAAGAGATTTATTAGGTCATATTTCTATACACATGAGGCAACAAGACATTTATGATAAATTAAAATAATATTCTAGACACAATAGCTTCTGGACAAAACTAAGGTAGTTCTGTAGACAACACTCTGAATTTACTTGCCTTACTCTTACAAAGCAAGGAGTAAACCATACTGTCTATAAAAATGAAAAAATTTAAACAAGGATTATCAAAAAAAATGAATGCACAGGAATAGGTGAGAGATGTGGTCTAGTGATCTGAGCAGAGTGCTAATTTTTTATATCTAATCTTGACTCTGAAACCTTTCAAGCCTTGCACAAATTACTTAACCAATCAGCCTCCTTTTTTCCTATCTATAAAATAGGGCTAATAAAATTTATTGAAGGATGTAAAAGGCTTGTGAATCTTTTCTGGTTCAAAGGATAGTATAAATTCCATGGCCAATTTATGCATAAAATTAAGGAATATATTTGCATCATAAAGAGGAGAAGAAACTGACTAAAATAATTTAATCACCTATAGTAGTGGAAGCCCTGAGCTGCATCAAGAGTAGGTGGAGCTGGAATTGGACATTTAGGTGGGGGTTGGAGAAATCCAACAGGAGAAACAGTACCACACAAGGCAAGACCATCCAGGAAAGGAAGATATTAGCATAACCACATCTGTCAATATTAGTTGCACTAATTGTAAAAATTAGTTGCACTGGGCCTCAAGTCCCATCAATTTTGGGAGAAAGGAATAATGTGCATATTTGTGAATAACATTCCATAATTTTAGGAATAATTCAATATTTTCTTCAATGTACCCCCTTAGCCCTAAGGATTTTAATTATTTTTCCCTGGATCATCCTTCAAAATTAAAACTTATCAGTAGCCTCTGTTCACACTAAGAAGAAGGCATTGAGACTGATGGTGTCAAAAGTAGTGTTATAAGGCTTGACATCAAAGTATTTTTAAGGAACCTCTCAGACCTGGATCAAAGAGCAAACTAAGAATACTGTCCTTAATTACAGAACAGCTGTTTACATCCCAAACACACAAGGCATAGCACATGCTAGTAAGTATGAACATTATGAGAAATGTTCTCACAAAAAGCCTGACGCTGGACTTCTTCAACTCCCCATCTGCCACGTTCTCAAATTTCAGCTTAAAATTTATAAATAGAAAGAAAATGTTTTCATAATTGTTTTTTCTTTCTAAATAATAAGTTGACACAACCACACAAAAATAAATTCCAACTAAAGTAAGAACTTTTCACAGAAATAAGCAGTCAGACCAGTTGTTGCCAGTACATTCTCCCCTTTATAAAATTTCATTCTAAGTACCCTTCCTGAAGCACATGCAGTGACAAACAGAGCCCCAGGTAGGTGCAAAATTCTGGGTTCATAGCAACAGCTACTGGCAAATCAAAAGCACTATATGCACAGTGTTCTGGAAAGAACTTTATCCTGTTTGCTCAACAACAAAAGGTCAGTCTACTTAGGGAATGGTTATGGACATGCTTGCTGTACAGCCAATGTCCCCACAGGTTGGAAAGCAATGGCAACTCATTTTGAAAAGTTTGGCTTAAAGTCCACCATATATATATATACTCACCACCCTCAGGTTTATGAGTAAATATATGAAATTGCTGCATTTTCCTCTCATCAAAGGTTTAGGAGAACCAGACCTCAGAAATGGGGAAGAATGACAGCAACCTCCCAGTTTTATTCAAATAAGAGAACAATACATATTGCTGACCATAAAATCTCAAGATGGGTAAGGTAATGTCTTCTATTGAACCAGCTATTGTTGGTGAAAGAGACAGGCTTTTGAGCTTACACAGAGATCTTCTTCAAGTCTGGAAATGGGAAACTACCTAAGAATGCCACAGCTAAATACAAGATGCAAGATTGATTAGCATAAGCATATTTCAAGAGACCATTCAAGGTGAAGTGGCCTGTTAATACACCTTTAGTCATAGGAGGAAAGAAAGAGAAAAGAAGTTGGTGAAGGGAGGGAGGGTATTAGGTATAGTTTGTCGTGATAAACCATAAATCCAGCATTTCTATTCAATCCATGATTTTTAGTGTCTAGCCAAGTTATGAATTTAAGCTCCTAGGTTCATCTTTTGAAAGTATTGTATGGGTTTTGCGTCGGTTGTTCTGGCTGGGTCTGATGTCTCTTTCCTGCCAAAACAACAGATGCAAAACCTGCAGACATATCTCCACTGTTACAATGATCAACATCCACTACAACACACCTTTCAAGATCCATCAGACCTACACATGCCAATAACAACATGTAGTGTATCTCATCCCGTGCACTAAATACCCCAATAGCAACTATGTGGATGAAACCAGAAAATAACTATGCTCTGGAACGAATTCACAGGAAAATGATAAAAGATAAAAACTCCACATCACCTGTGGGTGAACACTTTTCACACGGCGATCATTCTATATCTGACCTATCAGTTCTCATCTTCAAAGGAAACCTGCACAACATTTTCAAAAGAGGAGCCTGGGAGCTTAAGTTCATAACTTTGCTAGACACTAAAAATCATGGACTGAATAGACTGGATTTATGACTTCTTACAACAATCTATAACCCCCTAACAATCCCTGCTCCCAGCTGTTTCCTTCTCCTCTCCCTATCCTCCTTATGACTGGAGGGGTGTTCACGTTGAATAGTCCCTTGAAATATGCCACTTATGCTGAACAGTGTGTTCCATCTTGTATTTAGCAGTGACATTCTGAGGAAGTCTGGGAAGAAGAGCTCTGTGTAAGCTCAAATGCTTGTCTCTCACCAACATGAGTTGGTTCAACAAAAGATATTACCTCACCCACCTTGTCTCTTGAATATCCTGGGACAGACATGGCTACAACAACACTGCATACATTAAATCTCAATTCATTTAATGTTACATCCTACAAGCAATCATAGATTCAGCAGCATGATCTTGAGATGAAAAAGGAGACGGATCCATCCTAAATATAAATATAGTCCTTGATTAGACAATCTAATCAGATAATATTTCCGATCCACTGAGTAGAGGAATTTCCTCAGAAAAAATGGAATAATTTTTCTCAACTTCTGGAAATTGAAGATCTTTTTTCTTCAAAAAAGTGTCTTAGAAAACTTTAGAAACTTCCATTACTTCTTTAATCAAAATCAGTTTTTATATCAGTTTTATATATCAGTTTTAAAATGTCATAAGACTTATTAAATGTTCATTTCTCTGCAGAAGGCAGAATACTGTGCATCAATATTGTTTCCCAGTTTTTTGGGGGGGAGGGGGGGAGGGGAGGGAGGAGAGAAAGGGAAGGACATATCTCAAAAAATTCCAAACTTATATCTGTGAGCCAAATTTAACTAAATTAAGGAAGATATTGAGGTTAAGTCACTGGACGAGGCCTCAGGAAATCTGGATTCAATTCCCAGCTCTGACACAGACTTCTGGTAAGACCTTCAGCTAGTTACTTAATCTCTCTGAACCCCAACATCCTTCTTCCCATCCTCTGTCTGTCTTGTCTGGACTAGGACTGTCTTTTACTATACATATATGCCTTTTACTATACATATATGCCTCATATATATATATATATGCTATGACTATGCTAGTCATAGTGTTGGTGCCTCAGGCTCCCATCTTCTCTAAAGGCCACGCTCTCAGGTCAGACTATATCTCCTATGATACACCATGGTCTCCCCTCTAGGAAAGAAGAGACCGTTCATCATGGGAATCCCTACCCACAGTCCATCACTGGACATGTAGTCTGGCCAGGGAGCGCAAAATATAGAGGAGAATAGGGATGAGGCAACCAAAATGCAATCCCGTGAAGCATTGTGGCAGCATTTTCAAATCAAAATTGTTTGGTTTTCATTTCTAGCTAAATGGGTTTTTAAGTAACCTTAAAATCAGCCATACTGAAGGAATAACATATGCATAACCTTTTGAAGCAAATACTGACCCTAAATAGTGATGTTAAACTAAACAAAAGCTGGAAAAGAAATAAAATCAAACTTCTAATGCTTCACAAAGACTAGAATAGAAATGTTGGCAAAAAAACTGATTTGAAAAGATAATATCCTGCAAGGTATTTAGATAAATTCAAAATCATCATGTTATTTAATATAAAGTTCTGTTTATGAAATATGAAGTTTTGGATTTTAAAGAAAAAACTCAGAAGAGTCAAAGTTAAGGAACCCAATTTACCATTGTAATACTCTACTTTTACACTGGCAGGAAGCTGAGGTAATGCAGTGGGGAAAGTTTCCAACACACCCTTGCTTAACATTTTCAAACGTGTGTAAGAAACATAGGAGTCTAAATCAGATGTGCAAAGTGGGTTAGGCACTTAGGAGCCTAATTCTCTTTGAATACAGGACTTAATGCTCCTAAGTCACTTTGGTGCTTTTGAATATGTAATCCCCTTAAATATACTCTCAGTGAACCACGTTCAACAGTGGTCCTCTATTGGCACAAATTGACAGGAACTTGGCAGCAGCAACTCCAACTGCAGCAAAGGTCAGTGTCTCAGTTGTCCACACCCCTCACACTGTGGGGAGGCACAGAACTCGTCATCATTGCCATAATAGTAGGCTGGCTGACAAGGGAACCAGCTTATGTGGAGTACTGTCTAGATTTTAAAGTTGTCTTATCACAGCAAAACCCCTGGGAGACAGATAACTGTGGAATTCTTTCTTGAGTGTAGATTTCCTCACGGAATCAGGGAAAAAAATTTCACCCCTTTGCACCACAAGCGAATCTGGCGCAGAATGTATCAAAGACTAATACGTAGGTGATAAAATAGCTGTGCACACAATATGAAGGGTGAAAACATTAAAGAAAAAGTATGGGTTATAGCAGCAATAGGGTATAAATAAACATATAGAAATTAAAGTAAGGAAAATGTAGACTGACTATTTAAATTGAAATATTAGGAAATATGCCTTGCATGAAAGCACTGAGAATGACAGGGAGACACCGTATGCTCATATGCCAGTGATTTCCTGGTGACACTCCATTGTACATCTCTTTCTTCATTGATGCAACCACTACCATTACAAAGATGTCAGAATCCCTACAGGAGATCAGCTCACAAATGAAGAGCAGCTGGCTCAAACTCAACCCAGTCAAAACAGAATGGCGCTGGTTAGAGGGAAAAACACTTTGAAGAACTAGCTGTGACATTGTCCCCACTTTTCACTGAATGCATACAACTCCCATTTGTCAATGTGATGCAAAGCATCGAGTTCCTCTTTGACTCCTCTTTGGATGACCACATAACATCATTGTATAAAAATGCCTTCTTTCACTTCCAGCTCACTAGGTAACTTCACCAATAACTCAAGGACAAGGACCTAGCCACAGTGATTAATGCATTTGTCACCTCCAGACTGGAGTACTGTAATTCACTACATTTGAAGATGCATATGAGAACAATGCATCAATTCCAACTGGTACAAAATGCAGCTGTCTACTGCCCCCATCATTTGGGCTGCTGTAAACATTTCAATCCAGTGCTTCAGTCACTCCAACAAATACCAGTCTGCTTTCAATGACAGTTTAAGTCCTTGGTCTTATTCTTCAAAGTAATTTTCGGACAAAGCCTCAGCTACTGAATTTCAATCTGTGAAGAACTGAGACTGTTGCACTTATTGGAGATAAAGCATTTTCAACTGATGTGATCCAGCTATATATAGAACAAACTTACAGAGGAGATTAGATGAGTATGGCCATATTTAGGAAACATTGTAAAACCTTCCACTTTGGCAAACCACTTCCATCATAACAATAACATTCAATACTGACACTCCCTTTCCACCTAAAACCAAATCAAAACAAACAAGCAAAAATTCAAGAACAAAAATTATCAACAAATAAAAGACCCAAAGCTAATAATAAATCAATTAACCAAATATCCCTCCCCAAGCAGAATTCTTATACCCCAAAATGAGAAAAGAGCCAGAGTCTCAATAAAGTTCACTAGAAACTTTGCTAATACTAACTGATTTTACTTTTAAGACACACAGGAACTACACTGCTAATTAAAATCTATGGCAGGAGAAAATCAATTATAGCTGGGTTTGGTAGAACCATTTATTAAGGTTTACCAAGACTTCCCATTATAAAACTCTGTTTTCAGTTTCTTATAACTTTGTCAAACTTTAACTGTTCTGGCTGAAATTTTCCATACCAGGTGTCTGTCTCAGGCTGATTTTTATTTTTTTTTTTTGAAAATTTCAGCACACACAGTTCAGCCATTTCTGAATACAAGACTAGGGGGAAAATGTGTTGTTTTGCCTACGTTAAATAAATCTGGCAACCTTAATTTTGGGGGCCCCATGCTCTGGAGCAGATATTTGTAATTTGGCAGGAGATGGCCTTTGTGTCTGGGTTATGCCTTTTGCTATTCCTGTGAAAATCTGTCCAAATTTGTCTACGTTATAAACTTCTGAAAAATTGCAGTTCATCCAAGTTCAGTAAAGACCCCATCAATTTTACAAACTACATTTCCCAAAGATCCTGTCTTGAGTGGTAACAGCTTATTTAGTTCCCATCATTTTACATGTATAGCTGGGATTATGTTTTCCAATGTGCATTTATCAACATTGAATGTAATCTGCCATGTTGTTGCCCAGTTACCCACTTTTGTGAGATCCCTTTGTAACTCTTCGCAGTCTGCTTTGGACTTAACTATCTTGGGTAGTTTTGGATCATCTGCAAATTTTGCCACCTCACTGTTTACCCCTTTTTCCAGATCATTTATGAATATGTTGAACGGTTCTGGTTCAACTACAGACCCTTGAGGGACACCATCGTTTACCTCTCTCCATTCTGAAAACTGACTGTTTATTCCTAGCCCTTTGTTTCCTATTTTTTAAACAGATCTTTAACCCATCTTTGATCCAGGAGAGGACCTTCCCTCTTATCCCAGGACTACTTACTTTGCTTAAGAGCCTTTGGCGAGCGACATGTCAAGGCTTTCTGAAAATCTAAGTGCACTATATCCACTGAATCAGCCTTGTCCACCACATGCTTGTTGACCCCCTCAAAGAATTCTAGTAGATTGGTGAGGCATAATTTCCCTTTACAAAAATCACATTGACTCTTCCCCAACAAATCCTATTCATCTGTGTCTCTGATAATTCTGTTCTTTATTATAGTTTCAACCAATTTGCCTGGTCCTAAAGTTAGGCTTACCGGCATGTATTTGCCAGGATTGCCTCTGGAGCCTTTTTAAAAAATTGGCATCACATTGGCTATCCCCCAGTCATTTGGTACAGAAGCTGATTTAAATGATAGGTTACATAACACAACTAGTAGTTCTGCAATTTCACATCTGAGTTCCTTCAGAACTCTTGGGTGGATACCATCTAGTCCTAGTGACTTATTACAGTTTAATTTAATTTGTTCCAAAACATCCTCTAATAACA
Organism: Emydura macquarii macquarii; assembly: GCF_026122565.2. Classification (NCBI taxonomy): domain Eukaryota; kingdom Metazoa; phylum Chordata; order Testudines; family Chelidae; genus Emydura; species Emydura macquarii. The sequence continues at coordinate 37,782,379 of NW_027133034.1, read as the reverse complement.
CTTCAATCTGAGACAGTTCCTCAGACTTGTCACCTAAAAAGAATGGCTCAGGTTTGAGAATCATCCTCACTTCCTCAGCCATTAAAATCATCGCAGAAAATTAATTTAGTTTCTCTGCAATAGCTTTATCTTCCTTGAGTGCTCCTTTAGCATCTTGATCGTCCAGTAGCCCCACTGGTTGTTTAGCAGGCTTCCTGCTTCAGATATACTACAAAAAAAAGTTTTGCTGTAATTTTTTGAGTTTCTTTCTTTCTAGCTGGTTCTTCAAATTCTATTCTGGATTTCCTAATTATATTTTTACACTTAACTTGCCAGAGTTTATGCTCCTTTCTATTTTCCTCAATAGGATTTAACTTCCTCTTTTGAAGGATACCTTTTTTATTCTAACTGCTTCTTTAACTTTGTTGTTTAGCCACGGTGGCACTTTTTTGGTCCCCTTACTAGGTTTTATAATTTGGGGTATACATTTAAATTGAGCCTATATTATGGGGTCCTTTTCCATGTAGCTTGTAGGGATTTCACTTTTGGCACTGTACCTTTTAATGTCTGTTTAATTAACTTACTCATTTTTGTGTAGTTCCCCTTTTTGAAATTAAATGCTACCATGGTGGGCTGCTTTGGTGTTCACCATCCCCAGGGATGCTAAATTTTATTATATTATGGTCATAATTACCAAGTGGTTCAGCTATATTCACCTCTTGGATCAGATCCTGTGCTCCATTTAAGACTAAATAAAGAATTGCCTCTCCTCTTGTGGGTTCCAGGACTAGTTGCTCCAAGAAGCAGTCATTTAAGGTGTTAAGAAACTTTATCTTCATCAAGTTGATACGCTCTTACGCTTACTGGAAATGGGAGAGTCAGTCTCGAAATGAGGCAAGGCAGGCAAACAGTTGCAGCTAACAGGCTAAAGAAAGGGCCAAACCCTCAACCATCTAATCAAAACTGGCACTTCAAACACAAAATCTGCTGTAAACTTGGATCAGGTGGGTTAATGGACCTCTTTCTCTGCAACTTATGTCTTTTTCCTGGAAGCTCCATTGGTTTCTGAAACTCAGAGAATTGCATCGGGTGGAAACTTTGGGCCATTTGCAATCTACTGAATTTTCTTTTGTTCGCAGAAATGTAGATGTCTAATGAACATAATGTGACACTGAAGTCTTCAAGTGAGGCTGTGCTACTGACAAAGCAGTATGTTTGTCCCTGCAGAACTGTGCTGAGGGTTCAAGCACTTTACAGACGACGCTGATGTAGATGAAGGCATAGTTTTACACAGTACTGAAGAATCCAATGAGGTAATGAGGAGAGAGGGTGAAGTCCAACAGTATCAATCTTCTGTATTTGCTCTGGCTGCCTCTGCTAGATGGTACAGGGGCCTTCTCGGAGCCAGGCTTGCATTTAATGGGATGGGATTTTCCTGCCTCACCAGTAATGGAGAATCCCTTTGCCTCTGTGGTACCAAGTCTTGAGGTTGAAGTCTCTGAGCCCATTGACCGGCTTGGACAGCAAGGTCGTTTTGAGATGCACTCCTTAATAGGAGAGTTAGAGATCCTCTTCTAGGGATCTTTAGCGGAGGTCTCAGACTTTCCCTTTTCTGGGGGAGTACTCCACCAAGGTTGAAGGGGTACCAGACATCCCTGGGAGACTGATGTACACAGGGTTCTCCTTACCTGGTTCCAAAGCAAAGCGAAGGGAGTGTGCCATCATTAACAATCATAGGTTGAATTAGAAAGGCCAAGGCACAAAACGAGATTAAACTACCTAGACACGTAAAGGGTAACAAGAAAACATTCTACAAATATATTAGAAGAAAGAGGAAGACCAATGACAGGGTAGGCCCATTATTCAGTGGGGAGGAGGAGCAACAATAACAGAAAATGTGGAAATGGCAGAAGTGCTAAACGACTTTTTTGTTTCTATTTTCACCAAAAAATTGAGTAGCGATTGGACATCTAACATAGTAAACACCAGTGAAAATGAGGTAGGATCTGAGGCTAAAAGAGGGAAAGAATAAGTTAAAAATTACTTAGATAATTTAGAGCCTGACGAAATGCATCCTAGAATACTCAAGGAGCTGACTGAGGAGATATTTGGGCCATTAGCAATTATCTTTGAAAAATCATGGAAGAAGGGAGAGATTCCAGAAGCTGGAAAAAAACTAAATATACTGCCAATCTATAAAAAATGTAATAAGGATAACCTAGGAATTACAGACGAGTCAGCTTCACTTCAGTACCTGGAAAGATAATGGAGCAAATAATTAAGCAATCAATTTGCAAACACCTAGAAGATAATAAGGCGATAAGCAACCGTCAGTGAGGATTTCTTAAGAAAAGATCACATCAAACCAACCTAATAGCTTTCTTTGACAGGATAACAAGCCTTGTGAATGGGGGGGAGGAAGGGGAAACAGTAGATGTGGTATATCTTGACTTTAGTAAGGCTTTTGATACTGTCTCACATGACCTTCACGTAAACAAACTCGGAAAATACAACCTAGATGGAGCTATTATAAGGTGCATAACTGGATGGAAACCATTTCCAGAGTAGTTATCAGTGTTTCACAGTCAACCTGGAAGGGCATATCAAATGGGATTCCACAGGGATCGGTCATAGGTCCAGTTGTGTTCAATATCTTCATCAATGTTTTAGATAATGGCATAGAGAGTACACTTAAAAAATTTGCAGATGATACCAACCTGGGAGGGGCTGAAAGTGCTTTGGAAGATAGGATTACAATTCAAAATGATATGGACAAATTGAGAGAAATGGTCTGAAGTAAATAGGATGAAATTCAATACGGACGAATACAAAGTAATGCAGTTAGGAAGGAACGATCAGTTCCACACATACAAAATGGAACATAATTGCATAGGAAGGAGTACTGCAGAAAGGGATCTGGAGGTCATAGTGGATCACAAGCTAAATATGAGTCTACAGGGTAACAGTGCTGCAAAAAAACCAAACATCATTCTGGGATGTATTAGCAGGAGTGTTGTAAGCAAGACACGAGAAGTAATTCTTCCGCTCTATTACGCACTGATTAGGCCTCAACTGGAGTATCGTTCAGTTCTAGGTTCCTCCATTTCAGGAAGGATGTGGACAAACTGGAGAAAGTCCAGAGAAAAGCAACAAAAATGATTAAAGGTCTAGAAAACATAACCTATGAGGAAAGACTGAAAAACTTGGGTTTGTTTAGTTTGGAGAAGAGAAGACAGAGGGGATATGATAACAGTTTTCAAGTACATAAAAGATTGTTACAAGGAGGAGGGAGAAAAATTATTCTCCTTAACCTTTGAGGATAGGACAAGAAATAATGGGCTTAAATTGCAGCAAAGGAGGTTTAGGTTGGACATTAGGAAAAACTTGCTGTCAGGGTAAGTAAGGACTGGAATAAATTGCCTAGGGTGGTGGTGGAATCTCTGTCACTGGAGGCTCTTTAACAATAGATTAGACAATAACTTGTCAGGAATGCTCTAGATAACACTTAGTCCTGACATGAGTGCTGCAGGGAACTGGACTAGAAGACCTCTCAAGGTCCCTTCCAGTCCTACAATTATATGATTCCTGGTTCTTTCAAGCCCTGGATTTGAAGGCTAAACAGAAGCTACATTGCGACTCCCCTAGGCAGCAACGGCCTCTCTACACATAAGGGAGTGAGTGTTTAAACCCCGGTTAACCGAGCATGCCCCTCTAAGGATGTCTCAGGAGGAAATAAAACAATCTTCTAAATAACCACTTTAACTAATTAAGAATTAACTAATAAACTTAATAACTAAAACTAAAATACACTAAGCTAGACCAAAGTCAGCAAGTAGCTGAGGCATGCACAACGTAGATGTGTTAAGCTCCATCTCAGGCAAGGTGGCTGAGAGGGAACTTACAGTGGTTTCCCTGCACAGCTTGATATAGCTTCGATGCAGGGCACGAGGATATCAACAGTACATGAGCAGACTGCACAGACACTGCTAATGAAGATCTCTGATCAAAAGTGCAGGGGGGCACAAGCGCACCTGAAGTGTAGCACCCATATGGATACTACTTAAAGAAGAATACATCTGATAAGGAGCCAGGGTGTGGGGAGAGAATTGGGATTGGCTGGACAAAGAGACTGGGACAAAGATCCATGGCATATGATGCTGATATTGGACAAGGACCCAGGAAGGGAGACTGGAGATGAGAGAGAGGAATGTGTGAGTGAGCGAGAGACTGGAGGCCAGCTCGTGGGCTTTTCTATGCCATTCATCACTATCGTACCCGAGTGCTTCACAGACATTCAATTAATTTATTTTCACAACACCCTTGTGAGATGAGAGGGTATTATTATCATCCCTATTTTAACAATGCGGAACTGAGACATAGACAGATTAAGGTCAAAACTATTCATTAATTTTGGGTGCTCAATTTGAGATGTCTAGGACCTGAGTCTTCAGAGAATTTTGCATTATCTAGCACTTTATACATTCAAAGGACAGCAACTATTGACTTCAGTTGCAGATATGAGTGCTCAACACTTGTGCAAATCAGACCCAGGGTCTCAAGGTGGGCACCAAAAAAGTGAGGAATACACAATTAGTGACCACTTCTGAAAAGTCTGATTTAAGTGATTTGACTAGCAATAGAGAAGAACTCTATAGCAGAGCCAGGAACTTAATCCAATTCTCCAGGACAGCATTCAACCACTTTAACCATGAGACACCCCCTTTCTCTTCCTGCTATCTCATCCTGCGACCTCATTCACTACATACCTTTCAACTTCTGCAACAAATGAAGCAGGGTCCTACAGATAACCATCTCCTTTATTACACACCCAATTCATCCCCAGAACAGGTCCACCCTATGTACTGAATGAGGCAGCGATTCTGTTGAAAAAAGTATGTATTCATGTAATTAAAGACTGTATTATATTGTATACGTACAAGAGGATTGAATAAGTCGCATAGGCAACTTGAATTCTGGCATCCCCTAACTTTTGAGCACTTGACTTTGTTACCTTAATAACCTTTTTTCCAGTGTCGTAACCATCTTGATGCCAGGATATGAGAGAGAAGGTGAGTGAAGTAATATCTTTTACTGGACCAATCTCTGTTGATTGAAAGTACAAGCTTCTGAGCTACACAGAGAATTTGACCTGAAGAAGAACTCTATGTAGTTGAAAGGTTGTACCTTCCACCAACAGAGATTGGACCAATAAAAGATATTAGCTCACCATTTTTCTCTCATAATTTTAATAGCGTTTTTCTAAATGTGGTTTTTTGTACGTAATATTTTATAAATATTGTTACCCCTTTTTGACTTGAGTGCCTAGACAAAGGGACCCTGGGAATATTCTGTTTGAGGTAGAAACTAATAGTGGAGTCCAAGGTTTTCTTTGATGCAATCGTGTTTATTTACAAGGAATGTCAAAGGTCCTGATTCTCCAACTGCAAGGGGAACCAGAAACAAAAGTATAGCTTCTTATCTTACAGACCCAAGCCTCATTAGCCAGCACCAGACAAGACCAAAAAACTCTCTCTCCAGCTTTTTCCAGGTCATAGACTATGCTCACAGACTGCTGCTTGGCTTTCTTACTTTTTGCCCAAGTCTGTCTCTGCACTCCAGCTTGTCTTTTTTCACACACCTACCCCAGTAGCACCACCTGTTCAGAACAAAAACCCAGTGGAACCTTCTGCACACATGGCGCTGGTTCTGGACAGACTCTTTTAGACCTTAATTTAAGTGTGGTCCCTTAACCGATTCTTACAACTTAAATGAAAGGCACATCAATTTTAACAGTTTTAACTCAACCCATAATAAGGTACAACCCAGTTCATACAAAAATACTTTTTACACACACACACACACACACACACACAGTAGAGAGAGAAGAACAGGGATACACTCTTGGTTTTACAAGCAATCCAATCAAATGAGACTGAATCATGTGGCCTTAAGTAGTTTTGCCATATTATTTGCTAGCTAATCAAAAGATTCTTAAATTTGCAATTAACTATTGTGGCAAACAGCCAGCTTCTCCCTAGTGGGTCTCACGCTTCAACTCCTTGTAGTGGGCCAGGGAGTCCCCAATAACCCTGTCTCCCCTTGGAGATACCTTGTTCTAGCTTCCTTCTGCTGGCTGGCGCCAAGGGTTTTCTCCTTCTGTAGCTGCAGAGAAGCACTGTCTCTTGTCCCCGGGGGAAGGAGGGGGGGGGGGAGTTTCTCCTCCAACTGCTACCAGCCTTCTGGCAGCTTCCTCCTCCTGTGCTTCTCCCCCTCCCTTTAGGGAAGGCGGGGTTTAAGTACACCTGGACTAGCCCTTCATTGGGTCCAGGTGTCTCTAATTGCCCTGCAATCATCTCTCCCCTGCTTGCAGGAAAAAGGGTTTTTGGCCTTCTAGGGCTCACACTCTGGCCCTGGTATGCCCTTTTGAGGCCCTCTGGCCTGACTTTATCACACTATGTATACATGTGTGAGAGTACACATTCATGCACACAACATATACAAAAAATGTTAAAATTTATAGCAGCTCCAAGAATTACTCTTTTCTGATTAGAAAGACACCAAATGAGTATCTTGAGCAAGACCAATGTGAGGTGACAATGTGTGATTATGAAAAGAGACAAACAATAACAATATAAACTTGCAAAATAAATGGATGCAGTTTTCTTTTTAAAATAGCATTCCTAAACATCCACATAGCAATATATTTCTTTTACGCTTTCAGAAAACATAGGATCAGATGAATCCAGCAATTGATCTGTCATATCACAACATACATTTCAAACAACAATAAAAAATTCCAATAATTTCCAGTTCCAAGATTAACTATTTTTCTTTGGGCTAGAGGTAGTAAAGTAAGCAAAATTAATACAAAAATTATCTCCTTTTCAGGGCAAGGAGACGTATTTTAAGAAATCATTACTAACCTGTTCTGTAACTGTTGTTCTTCAATATGTGCTGCACATGTCTATTCCACTTTAGGTGTGTGAGTGCCCAGTGCACCGTTGTTGGAGACTTTTCCCTTAGCGGTACCCATCAGGGCAGCACACAAGCCCTCTACTGCCTCACGCTGCTGTGCAATCGTATAGGGCAGAGCTGACCCAACACACCTCAGTTCCTTCTTACTGAACAGACTCCAATACAGAGGGGAAGGAGGGTGAGTCACAGAATGGACATGTGGCAACGCATCTCAAAGAACAAAGTTCAGAACAGGTTAACAACACCATGATGAGATTCTTTAAGAAGAGATTGGAAGTCCCTTCCATCCTGTCTGCAGTCACCACAAACAACTGTAATGTTGATCAAAATGGTTTAGTTCTGTCCAAGTAAAATGCTAATACTCTCCTAATATACAATGTGTGGAGTCTCTCCTCACCCCTAGGAGCATGAAGCTTAGGGAAGAAAGTTGGTAAATATATTGCCTGATAGTAAAGTGAGACACAAATTTGCTGAAAATTTTTGGATGATGGCATAGGTATAACTTGTCCTTATAGAACACTGTATGTGGAGGGCAGATACAGAGCTTGTAATTCACACACTCTCCTAGCCAAGGCAATAGATACCAAAAAGGCTACCTTCATTGAGAGATGTCGTAACAAACAGATAAACAGTTCAAAGGGAGGCCCCATTAATTTAGTTAATACCAGATGTGTGTCTCAAGGGGAAATAGTATCCTCTATTTGGGGATGTAACTATTCCAGTCCTTTCAAAAATCTGATTGCCATGGGTTTGGAAAAAAGAGAGCAATTATCCATCAGGAGATGGAAACTCTAGATAGCTGCCAAGTATACTCTGATGGGACCAGACGGAGAGTCTCTTCCACTTCTCCAGGTAAGAATACTAGTAGAAGTTTTGCTATCATCTAAGAGCATGTCTTGCACTGCCTCAGAACAGATCTCCTCCTGAGGCGTCAACCATGGAGCGACCAGGCTGTCAGGTGAAGAGCCTCTAGGTTGGGATAAAGGAGGTGACGACCATGGTCCTATGCACCTGAAAATCTGATATTATATTTAAGTATAGAAGTTTGAGCTACATTCCCATTGGAAAAATAATTCAAGTACATTTTTCCACTGGGAGGAGGGATATTTTAGCAACCCGTATGGACTCCTACGTAGTCCCTGAATTAGACTGCCTCTCTCTTCCTCCACCAGTTTTATATTAAACTCCTTTTCAGACAATACAATATATTTAAAAAAGACGCATAGGACAATGTAACTAGAGAAGTTGAACAAACAATGTGAAATATTAATATATGTGGTATATCAGACATAGCTGAACAGAGAAATCATCAGAAGGAAGCTTCTGATTCAAAGTAAAATAAATATATATCTACCACCAGAGTGATTACAAAAGCAATAGAAACCAAAATATTAAGAATGACAACAATATATTTAAAATTAATGACCCTTGGCTGATGCTATTTAAATAACTATAGCTAGTAAAAGTTTTACCTGGCATGAACTATTCATTAATTAATAAATGATAACTTAGTTGTGAGTAACTAAACTTTCTCAATATTTCTGTTTGCACAATAATAAACATAAGCTGTGAGTTAAAGTGGAATTCTAGAATCACTTAATTTTATTTTTAATTGTCAAATATTTGTACTGCAGTCAGCTCAATTCAAGATACACGGTTAAAAAAAAAATCTTCTTCCATGAAACATGACTGTCAAATCTTGGAAATCCTACATCTTTGATCTCAACCATGCATGATGTGGAAGGTTCAATATTCCACATGAGTAGCTTCTATACTGCATGGAAAAGCTTAACGTGATCAACATTCAAGAACTCATTCCCGAAGACTCAATCATGCTACTCCCAAAGCTGGAGTAAGAGTTGGGATTCAAAACACAATTTCAGTTACAGAGGGTCAACACATAAGCTCAATCACTTGTGCATTGAACCACCAGGCACGCTTGCTGTCTATACTTCTCAAAAGATTTATAGTTTAAACAAAATATTAATCTATTAACCAAAATATGTGATTTTTTTTTTGGTGTAACCAAGTCAAAGATGACAATAACTTAATATAAACATTAAGGCAAATGATAATGTTTAATGGTTTAACACTTTAAAAACACTTGATTTCATCAAATCTTGTTAATGACATAAGACCATATCATTGACGAGTACTACAACCCTAACATATTTTCTCACAGAAAGAAGAGCCATTAAAACAAATCACTATCCAAAAACCTGAAATGAAGCTTCAAGTTGTTTTCCCTCATGTATCAACAATTATTTACACCCAAGCTTCATTATCTATTCTCCCCTCCAAAGCATAGTCTCACTGCCTTTGGCGTTATACAGATTGGGGCTTCATGTAGCATACAATATAACAGATTAAGAAATCTATGCCAATTTCCCCTTTTCCTAAGAGGATCATTTCTGCAATATGGTACAACAAATGGATGTGAATAAGCAATACAGTACACCTGGAGCTCAAAAAATAAATAAATAAATAAATGAAAGTATCCCAAAAGAACTTTCTTCCCTCTTCTCTATATGTTGCTAGGAAAAAGGAAACAACGTCTTACGACCCCAGACTGGAGAGTAAACATTAACACTGTCTATGCTTTCAAGTGGTTAAAAATTAGTAATATTTTCAATAATTTTTCATTTAACCAACATAGTAGATTTCATTATTATACTTTCATTTTCTTGGTTTTCTTGTTTCTGATATGCAAAAGAAAAAATCTTATGAAATTATTGTTTGGGGTTCTCAATGACATATTTTCAGTCCATTAACTGTACTTCCCTCGTTCAAATTTCAAGCAGAAGCATTAATTTCTGTAGTAAATGTATCCTATGAAACCCATTTTTTTTCCAAAGGGAACACAAAGCAAATTGCACTGGATGGGTGATAATGAAAAAGCAACACCATTTATTAATTTTGTATAAGTTATCCTCCGCCCTAGAGATTCCTTGGAGGGGAAGAACATGTCTGAATTTCACCATACTGTGCCACAGGCAGAAAGTGAGAGAAACTAAACAAGCACATCCTGAAGGGAGAAAAAATGCCTGCAGCAGCAAATGACCTACTACATACCTCACTAGCAAGTTTTTGATGTTATAATTTGTTAATTTCAGGAATAAAGACAATTACCAACAGTTTACTTTGTTCTAGTAGAACTATTTAACTTTAAATTTCTGATCAAAAATGACATATATTATTCAGAAGAGTTGTATATTTTCAAAAGATTATGATCCTGAGTAAATCTGCATGACAAGCACTTTGCCAGGTCTATTTTCTTATTTCCTGCAGCAAAGGGCATTATAAGCATTTGGTAAAACTATTTAGGATGAAACATAACAAAGCCAAATTCTTGACAAGAATAACTATGCATTAATGTTCTTTTAAAATATAGTCTAGCCCTGTGCATAGTAAGCAAAAGATAATTTTATTCAAATATGAATTCCATGATATGAATAAGCAAGTACTCATCTCCCTACTGAATTGATAACTCTTTTAAGTAATGATTCATTTGAAAAAATCAACAGTGTATCGGCAATTTGGTATAATCATAAATATATTTATATAACGTACCTATATCCACGCACTCATAGAGTACATATACGTTATATAGATAGTGTTATACACATTTGTATATGTATATTACAATACATACATTATATATAATTTTAAGATTAATCCATTACTTTAAAAATACTCTGATACTTTTAAATTTAGGAAAAATTGCTAACAGATTGTTAGTGAATTAATTTATTCTTATAAAATCAATATATTAAAAAGTACATGTTAATGTTACCAGATAGTAAAAATCCATACAAATCTTAACAATCATGTAACTGCATCTATTATGCAAAAATACATTCTATACATATTTTCATGTGTATGCATAAATTACAAGCAATAAAGTTCAATAAAAACATGATAAAGTTAATACAGTATTTTAAAATGAATATATATATTTTCAGAAATACTTAAAGTTAACTCCATTCTAAATGAACACTCTAAGAATAAACAAAGTACTGTTAATCTTAACATCTGTTAAGATTATTTTCCATGCAGGAAAAACAGTCTGATATCAGAATATCACACAAAAATATGTCTAACTGCAAATATTAACAAGACCACCCCCATCGGAAAACAAAAGCACCAAGACAGACTTTTCAAAGATCTTCTGAAAGTATTAACACCCCCTGTTCCGTATCCAGATGGGTTTATTAAGCAGTTTGCTATACTCACAAAAAACCATTCCCATTCTAAATAGCATAGTTGTGCTGTGGGAGACTTGTGTGAAATGATCTGCTGTCCTTTAAGAACTTTATTGAGATCACATACATCTTCAAATGTGAGATATAACTGCACTTGAAACACTGAAACCCAAGTAGTAATTTACTATGTTGTACAGCCTCTCGCAGACAACACACAATCAGTTGAAGAAATACAATAAATTAGATTATTTTTTTTCTAACTGAACTGCTTAATCAGATGTGAGCAACTGTGAAATTCCTACCTCTTCTACCTACTCAAAATACTTTTGTAAACCAAAGTTGGAGTAGAGAATCTTACTGTCTTCTACAAAGAATTCTAAATAAATGGCCTTTACACAACGTAGCATAATCGCAATCACACACAGGTAACTACTATATTACACACATACCCCACACACACACCCGTAGGTGCTGGAACTAGGGGTGCTGGGAATTCCATTATATACACAGGGTTTACCGTTTGGTTCAATGGTTCTCAGCACCCCCACAATACAAATTGTTCCAGTACCCCTGCATACACCTATGCATTTTTAAGTGCCATACATAACGTCAATTAAGAATGATATTTATTAACAATCTTCTGAAAAATTATGATAGAACAAGCCTGATCCTTCATTCTTTGAGCATCTAAAAATTCTAATTAGGGCCACAGTCCTACAGTCAGATCCAAGTCAGGCAGAGCACTGAAGGTTCTCTACACAAATGCTGTACTCTGCACACACAGATCCAGTTGCAAGAATGGGGCCTTATTCAAAGGAAGTTTTGGGTATGCAATAAATGCAGAATCAGGCCTCAAACCTATAAACTGAACATTAACAACAAAACCCTACCAAAATACTCAACTATTCATGAAATATAGGTTGCATTTGGAGATAGAAGAAAAACAATCAATACGTATTTATGAAAAATTCAGATTAAGCATCCACTAAAGTCATATTCAGTCACTGTTCAAAAGTACTGGCAGTGATTTTACTTTCCTTAAAGGAAAATATATGTGCAAATATTAAATAAATAATTAATGAAGAACAGGACTCTTTCATACTAAACTCACTCATAAATAATTTATCAATATTTAGTATTTTCTACAAGTATACTGAGAGCATCATTTTTAAGCAAGTCTTGTATTTCAAAATACTTATTTGACAAAATCATACAACATGTAAAAATCAGCAGAAACTATGGATTATGAATACTGCTTCAGAGTATTAATTAATGTTTTCCTATGTATAAATTATCTAGTTGTCTGTGACCCAGACATAATTTTCTTTAAAATGTTATGTACTACTCCTAATTTTTGTAGATGAGATACATTACATGTTTTAGTTTATTACCTAAGGTTGAAAAGATCAAATTGTACCTATATGAATAAAAAGGGCATATTTATGGTGTGTAATTAAACAAATCTAATAAACAGTGTTTTTATGTAAAGTTTGTGTTCAATAATCCCTAGAATTATTTGATTACAAAAATAAGAATCCTTTCAGAAATAAATGTATGGGCTTAAGTAGACCACAAATATTCTGAAATGGATTGATTTTGTAGGACTGCATAACATTTAAATAAAAGCTTAAAGGTTAAAAAACAAAATAAAGGGAAAACACAATGTATGTGCAAACCTGACCTATCTCTAATCTTTTCTTTTTAAACCTAGGCTACTCAAGAATCTCCAACTAATTATTCCATTTTATTGATGGTATTTTTCCCTAGGGAAGTTATTTAAAAAGTTTAACCCCTGAGCAAGTCATGGCTTCTCCTGCCTTTGAAAGTGTCAAGTGCATTGATTATAACTGCAGGAAGTGTTACCTTCTACCCAGAGAATCTCACCCTGCAAAATCTTAAACACAGTCTCTCTCCCAAAACGGCTTTGATTCAGCAATTCAGACCGCTTCAGCTGATATTAAAGGCAGAAGCACCACAGAAAAGGGATCAGCAGTTAAAACGAAATACAAAGGGGGAAAAAACAGGTCTTGGATATAGCAGCACAAAGCGTGAGAGAAAAGCAGATTTGAAAAAGACATCAGAGTGACTAAAAAAAGAACAACATGACAGAAATTAAACAGGATTTTTATGTTCTCCTTCTATGCATTTAGACTCATCTCAACCTCTATTGAAATTCTGATCGTACCCAAACCCCAAGGCTTTTGACATACTTTCAAAAATCCACACCCCCTCTTTCTCTTTTCTAAGTCTCCAGAGTCACTGCTAGGTATCCAACAAGTTGGGGGGGAAGGAGAGAAAGGGGGGGAGAGGAAGCAGAATTCTAATATGCATACGAAGTAATAGAAAGGCCATTTTATCCTCACATTAAACTTTGTTGTTAAAATGATCATGAACTATTTTTAAATATTCAGTGTATGTTTTCATACTCATGTTTGGCCAGTGAAAAGAAAATGCAAAAGATTTGAAAAATTCACCTCTTCAAATCACATATATACAAGAAGGTTCAATAATATTTTGTTTAGGTCAGTGACAAAGTAGAAGCAAACTAATGCAAGGTGCTATAAGACAGCTACTATAGCAAGCTATTCACTAGAATGCAAGAAGTCTAAGCACATGCCTAATTAGCTCTATATTCTTCATAATTACAAAGCATAGAACAACATGAGAATGAAGATACAACAGCTATCACAACAAGGCTTATACGCATCTATACATGTATCATAGAAATGGTGCCCAAAATTCCAGAAGGTAATTGGATTTTCAGAACTCCAAGAGGGTTTTTTCCAATTCAGTCATGACAGGGCCAGAAGGTAATGATACATCTGCCATGATGCAACAAGCAGACCTGTCTTCTGTCAAGAGTTGAAATCATAAAGGAATAAGCTGTCGTTAACAACCTCTCTCCAAACACTAGAGCTGTCATCTCATTGTTTTCCTTTGCTGGCATGGGGGCTGGTGTGGGCTTATACACCCTGTCAGTTCAATATTACTCTAAGCTTTTAACCTTTTCTTGAATTTTTGGTTCAAGTAAGCATCTTTGGAGCTTATTATATAACAGTTTATATTTCTGACCAATTAATATTAAAGTAATGAGAGAACTTTTTCTTATATCTATTTGGTAAGCTTCATTTCAAACTTGTATTTAAGACATAAAATATTAAAAGATACCATATATTTTTACAAAATATCATTGTCTCATTTTCCTTCTGGAGTATATCATCATTTTGGCCAATAATAGTGACAAATTCATTTACTAATTTATCATAATTTGTATTTCCATATTTTGACAGGGATTTCACAATATCATAGGTCCAATTATTTGTAAAACAATAATATTCCCCTCCCCCAAAAAATATTTACAGACAAAACTGCTGCAGATTAACACAGATGAACTTTACAAGCAATACTGTACATATGGTCTACCTAAGCAAATGTAACTCTTATACCAGATTCTTACTAATTACTGAGTGAGAATAAAATGTTATCTGCATTGCTCATTTTAGCATAATTTAATTTCTGCATAAAAGCTATAATTGATAAGATGTTCTAAAAGTTGTGACCAACCAAGTACTACTATTTATTACCTTTCTGTGAAAACACATTTATCAGGAAAATATCAAAATTAACATTTGAATGTTAGAAATCACTGTAACAGTAGGAAAATAAATCAGCTTTTCCCAATAAGTCCCATATCTGCTGCCAGATGAAAATTAAATCAACTAAGCACAGACTACAGGGCTGCATTTTCAAAAATTTCAAAATTTCAGGTTCCTAAAATGCACGTATGAAAAATGCATGTGAACCACAAAACTTATATTTTTTCACTTTTCCCTACGAACTACCTGTTCTACACAGGCAAATACAAGGTTTGGGTCCATTATCTGTACGCCATGCATTTCTTTGTTTGTCAGCCCAACTTAAAACAAAGTTGTAAAAATTTGTTCCATAAGATGTACTGCTAACATATAAAAAATATGGCCATAACTTTTAAAGCTCTGCTTTCTCAATTGGCTGAATTTTGACTAGTGTTAAGGAAAATAAAAACCATTTTCAAACTATACCATTAACCGAAAAGGCTAATATTTTACCTAGAAATGTACTCTCCATAACTCTGATCTGCTCGTTTAGATTAGTTAGTTACTCCTCTCAACTCAGTTACAAAACAAACAAAATCTTATGCCACTGTAAGTAACATCCTCCCCTTCATCAGACAACTTCCAGTGAAAAGTACCACCCTACCTTTTCTACCTGGGTTGGAAGTCCAAAATTAGTCTTAGTGAGGAAAGCCAAAATTTTAGGTAAGCAATTCCCTTTCTATTTCTCATATCCATGAATAAGCAGGAGCTATAGTGCAGTATAGTGGAGTAGAGAATAGAAAGGAAAAGACCATAAATATGAGGGAAAACAAAAGCCCAAGCTATTTTTATATTTTATCAGTCATTGCTGCAAGATTTCCATGAATAACAATAATGTCAGATGATAAACCCCAGAAATATAATCTATTCATAAATGGTAGATCAATTTCTGGTTGCTGCTGTATTTTTTTCCAAAAAGCCAGCCCTCTTTTGGTGAAGAAAGAAGCTACTGATCTTGTGCTGTTATCCCTGCTAGGGATGACCCATTCTCTAAGTTTCCTGATAAATATTCTACATAATTTAAAATATCACTTTACTAGAAAGTGCAAAATAATTCTCGGACATTTCTAAAGTAATTAAAATAAAGTCAAAACTGCTGAAATTTATTAGTCGCTTTCTTTAGCATCCTTAGAATTATGGAGATTGTTGGAAACAGGGATCCTGAAAGTTTCCAAAGATACAGAAGTTAACCAACAGCTTCTTTGTACTCATACAGTAAGTGTTGTAGTGAGTTGGTGTCCTCTTTTATCCCCAGAGCAAATGAGTCAGAGCTATGATGATGAGTACTCCAAGATTTTGTTCAGTGTCCAGACTTCAGCAGGCTGAGCTCTCATTCCCCAAGGAGCAAACTTACTACTCTATTAAACCAACTTCAGTTTCTCCTTGCCTCCAACTCTGTAGTCCTTAAGGCACAGGAAAGTGCTTCTCTGTCCAGCATAGAAGGACCATGAAGCAACAACCAATTTCAGCTTCCTACCATACTTGCTGAGGTATCTTTGTGGCATCATCTGACAGTACTATCATCTGTATCACCGATATATTCCCTAACTCAATGTTCAGACTGACCACCACGCAACTCTCAGTCAATAACTTTGACCACCAACCCTGTGATACCTTATCTATGATACGTACCAGCATGTGTGCCTTTAAGTCACTATCATATGAATTACTTAACTACTATGAAAACTCATAAAAGTTTGTCGGCTGGATCTCTGTTCTAGCTACAGTGAAAGAGTAAGAAATGCTGTAGAGCCCTGAAACATAGTTGTACCCGTGAGACTTCACGAATGCTAGGATTACGATCTGGATTTTTAAAAAAATAACCTATCACCCACTAGCCCAGGAACTAAGCTTAATAGCCATGGTAAAATATATTGGTACTGCCTATTCCTCCCAAGATTATGCCCCTCAATTGAATGAAGAACACAACTATGAACTGTTTATTCTGTACTGTAATTGTAACATTGTCAATCAACTTTTCATTTAATGTATGTACTGTAATTTTAACTAAATCCCTCTTGCATTTGGCTTAACCTTTTTTCCTATCCTCGGTGTATTCCACAAGGCCATTCACTTTTACTTTTCAAAAGCAGATCTCGGTGTATTTTTCCTACACTGTCTTCAGTGCCTCTTTATTCTTTTTCCCTTCTTTCATCCCCTACACACTTTTCTCTCGCTCTCTGTTTCCTCACAGTCAGTTTTCCAACTCATCACCTATATTTTTTGTTTTCCTCTTCCATATCTCCCTTCCAAAATTTCTCTTTTCCAATACTACTCTTCTCAGTTCTAATTAATCTCTCTTTCTCTCACACTTACATGGGGATTAGAAATTTTACCAAAGGATTAAACCTACTAAACAAAGACTGATAAAAAGATGGAGGTATGGGCACTATCTAGAGGCAACACCGAGATGAAAAGATAACCTCTTCTCTGGCTACTGGGATTCCTACCAGGATGCTCTCCCAAGTCTCTGCTTGGGGTTTTCATCTTTTGTGTCAGCCCCCAGCCATTTAGGGCTTGATAAATTTTAAGCCCTTCCCTTCACTATAGGGTGACCAGATGGCCTGATAAAATCAGGACTGTCCCAAAGTTTAACCCTTTGTCCTGCATCGCGATCAATGTACGATCTGGATGCCATTTGTCCCGATATTCAGGTAAAAATTCAGGTACTAGCTGCCTCAGGGGGACCCAAAGCTCCCAGCCATCGTGGGTGGCCCTGCAGTGCCAAGCACCCATGGCGGCAGGGAGTTGCAGATCCCCCCTGTGGCAGCAGTGAGTTCTGGGTCCCCCCCCACCACCTGTGGAAACAGAAGCTCTACATCCCTCCCAGGATGGCTGGGAGCTTCAGGTCCACTGACACTCACAAAGACAGGGAGCTCGACATCCCTCCCAAGGCAGCTGGGAGCTCCAGCCTCTGTGCCCCCGCACTGCCCGTAACTGCTGGGAGCTCCGGGTCCCCACACCACTCATAAAGACAGGGAGCTCCAGATCCCCCCCATGGCAGCTGGGAGCTCCAGATCCCCCCCACCGGCACCCCACCTCCATGTGTCCCAATAGTTTACTGTTGCAATCTGGTCACCTTACTTCACTCCCTTTACCATCTGCTGGAATGGAGAAGATGCATTCTTTATCTGTTTCCTCCATCTTATGCCAGAGCCTCCTGTTGTGAGTGGGAGAGGGTCCACTATTCTACCCTTCCCTCAGATTTCTGGCCATGAGGACAGCATTTCTATTTACTCTGTTTGGGTCCTCCCTGGTGAATAGCTCCAGTTTCTGCCTCTACTGTTGCTCAGAGCTTTCTCAAATACAATGAAACTTATCTGGTTCTTGCATATGGCCCACTGGGTTCTAAATAGCAAGACCAAAAACTGACACAACTCTGTTCAGTTTTCACTTAACTAGAATTGAGATATCTGTAAGAAGCAGCAGAGGTACTGGAACCATCCCCAGGCTGAGGCAGACCAGCCAGCATCAGTTTATGCTCAGCTGACACTTAAAATATTATTTTCACAGGCTCAAGGCCTAGAAATGTTTATTATTTTAAAATTAAAATGTAGTTTCTGCAGAAGCTGTTGGAAGTCATCCATGCTAGTTTCCTATTCACAATAGGTGAGTAGAATTTTAAAAGCTTGAATACTATTATCCTCAGTAGATCCATTTAGTATATTGATGTGAAAGATACTAATTCTCTGGAGCTTAGAATCTCCTTCTAAAATATTGGAAATTTCCCCTTTGAAGGAAACACTTTTTGCATGTTTTATTAAAGATGAGACCTCTCCTTTGTTGGAAGAGTTAATGAAATATCAAGGCCAAAACAACAGCCTAGAATGGAAACATACTATCAGAAGCAATCATGATCATAAATTTCACTCAGGCCTTTTAATCTGAAAAACAGCTACTATAATTTTCTGGGAGGTAGAAGTACTTAAATCAGACAACACCTTGGCCCTCAAATTAGTGAAGACCCACCCAGTTCAGTAAAAATGATATCCAGGAGAAGGGCGTGTTATGTAATTGATGTAGTTTTTAATAGAAACAATCCTTGACTGAATGCATCATATTAACTGTTTTTATGAGAATTTTATAGGCTTGATGGTGTCTAATTTCAAGGTGCTTTCTTAAGGCGAAGGTGGAATATCCTTATATTGTTTTAACAGGAGAAATGTCAGTTTTTCATAATATATTATCCATTTGAGCTGGATTACTATATCAGATTGAGGAAATTCCCAAACATTGTTCTTTTTTATCATACATTTTGTTTCACAGAGGTCAAAATGTAGGCCTTGTGCCTAATAATTCATGATTGGCTGTATCAGGAAAGTGGTTCAGAAAATCCATGCATTCAACAGAACTGATATGATCATATGACTATCTGTGTATTATTTTTCTTTGGCACAACTTGAAGGATTCCAAATACCTCCGGGGGAACTGGATTTGTGTAAAATTTCTGTCCTAACTGGATGTGCCTCATCCCTATTAAAAACAGACTAAAGTATATTAATATATCAAAACATAATATAATATATTTTAATATTTTATATCAATCAGTTCTATTTAAATGTATTTTATCTATATATACAATGTTAATCAATGTTTTATGACAAATAAAATGTGTAAGTACTATGTTCTTTTTATGCTAATAGCCATTACTACTATCACAGGAAAGATGACTACAAATTTAAAACCAAATTAATAAAGAAAGATGACAAACTAAAAGCATAAAGAAATATGTCTGTATCTTTGAATTCCTCTGTCCTTCCATCGGTCATAAAGATTATTGCATTAATTAAAATATTTTGTTCATGGCACTGCTTTGTGTTTTTCTTGAAAAACCAATAAAGAAAAAATGCATCCGAGGGTGCTGAGGGAGTTGGCTGATATGATTGCAGAGCCATTGGCCATTATCTTCGAAAACTTGTGGCAATCAGGGGAGGTCCTGGATGATTGGAAAAAGGCATATAGAGTGCCCATCTTCAAAAAAGGGAAGGAGGATCTGAGGAACTATAGACCAGTCAGCTTCACCCCAGTCCCTGGAAAAATCATGGCGCAGGTCCTCAAGGAATCCATTTGGAGGCAATTGGAAGAAAGGAAGGTGATCAGGAACTATCAGTATGGATTCATCAAGGACAAGTGATGCCTGACCAACCTGATTGCCTTCTATGATGAGATGACTGGCCCTGTGGATGTGGGGAAAGCAGTGTAGTAATATACCTTAACTTTAGCAAAGCTTTTGATACGATCTCCCATAGTACTCTTATCAGCAAGTTAAAGAAGTATGGCTTGGATGGATGGACTAATAAGATGGACAGAAAGCTGGCTAGATCATTAAGCTCATCAGTTAGTGATCAACAGCTTGATGTCTAGTTGGCAGCCGGCAACAAGCAGAGTGCTCCAAGGGTTGGTCCTCAGGCCGGTTTTGTTCAACATCTTAATTAATGATCTGGAGGATAGGGTGGATTGCACCCTCTGGATTTTTGCAGATGACACTCAGCTGAGGAGAGTGGTAGATACTCTGGAGGGTAGGAATAGGATACAGAGTGACCTAGACATATTGGAGTATTGGGCCAAAAGAAATCTGATGAGGTTCAATAAGGACAAGTGCAGAGTCCTGCACTTAGGACGGAAAAATCCCATGTACTGCGACAGACTGGGGAACGACTGGCTAGGCAGCAGTTCTGCAGAAAAGGACCTGGGGATTACAGTGGACAAGAAGCTGGATATGAGTCAACAATGTGCCCTTATTGCCAAGAAGGCTAATGGCATATTGGGCTGCATTAGTAGGAGCATTGCCAGCAGATTGAGGGAAGTGATTATTCCCCTCTATTTGGCACTGGTAAGGCCATATTTGGAGTACTGTGTCCAGTTTTGGGTCACTCACTACAGAAAGGATGTGGAAAAATTGAAGACAGTCCAGAGGAGGGCAACAAAAATGAGTAGGGGGCTGAAGCACATGATTTATGAGGAGAGTCTGAGGGAACTATGCTTGTTTAGTCTGCAGAAGAGAGGAGGCAATTGATAGCAGCCTTTAACTAAGTGAAAGGAGGTTCCAGGGAGGATGGAGTTAGGCTATTCTCAGTGATAGTAGATTATAGAACTAGGAGAAATGGTCTCAAGTGGCAGTGGGGGAGATCTAGGTTGGATATTAGGAAAAACTTTTCACTAAGACAGTGGTGAAGCACTAGCATGAGTTATCTAGGAAGGTGGTGGAATCTCCATCCTTAGAGGTTTTTAAGGTGCAGCTTGACAAAGCTCTGGTTGGGATGATTTAGTTGGGGTTGGATTAGATGACCTCCTGATGTCCCTTCCAATCCTAATCTTCTATGATATGTTAAATTTTCAACTGAATTCTCAACTCTTAGTTCAAAACCTACAACAAAGTTAGCTCCTTGATTAAAATAAAATAAACGTTTAGTCTGTGCTGAAGGAAGAGATGTGTACCAGTGTCATGTTGTCAAATTCCTCCTTTTTATTTTTCTTTCACAAAGTGCAAAGCTTCAGTATTTTAGTAAACTGTGCAACACAGAACAAAATTAACTGTAACTGATGTGCTAAAAATGTTTTCTACAAGCATAGCTAATTGCTCTTGGTTCACTTACATCCAACATTTTGGCTAAGATCTCACTTTACATTACCAAAAAATAAAAAAACTCCAACAAC
The DNA here is from genome assembly GCF_026122565.2 of Emydura macquarii macquarii. NCBI lineage: Eukaryota > Metazoa > Chordata > Testudines > Chelidae > Emydura > Emydura macquarii. The sequence goes on along the minus strand of NW_027133034.1, from coordinate 37,760,931 downwards.
AGTTTGGACCACTGCAAAAATTACAGATGTAAGTAGCAAAGCATTAATAGCCAAATAGTGACGAATACCATGGACATCAATTTGGTGATGAGAAATAGTAATACATTAACCTGAAGGTAGAAATAACACAAGAAAAGTTGGAATCCTTTATACATTATTTTCAGATGTTTATTGCAGAATGTTGTAATTCAGCTAACAGAGTGCAAGTGAGACTTTTAAGTTAGAAATGTTCCAAATATTGCAAAAACTACGCACCATTTTCCCATGTGTTACTACATGTATCCATACCATTTTGTGTGCGTGGGATAGGGAATGTCAATTAACATTCTGCCCACAAAATGTAAATGTTTTATATTTTCAGGTATGAATATTTGAACCAGAATGAATCACTAGTCAGAGCTGTTGTCAGAATAAGACTTGTTTGATTGAGGGAAGGGGAGAATCTTCCTACGCCCAACAACATTCAGTAGACACTTAAGAAAGCTTCCTGTGGTTTATTTAAAATGATCATGTTATCATGAGGTTTGCAACAGACATTTGAATGAGAACACACATAAATGTGATGAAATGTAAAAGAAGTCCTAACTGATTTCTGGATTGCTTTATTTTATATTTCTTTTTCTTTCTTTAAGGATTTTGTCACCCAACTGCCATATTAAACTACATGGCAGTCATATCACAACAGTCTTACATATAACTAAACCACAAGTTTCTCTCTTGTAGTAGAATAATCTATTAGATAAAAGTTTTGAAAATAAGGCAACAAAACATTCCAATCAATGAATAAAATGAATTTATGAGAACACATTTAAAATAATTTAACAAAAAAGTCACAGATTATTGATAGTTGTTCATACACACACACTTACCTCAACAGCTCTCTTAATATATGGAATCTGCGTGCCACTGTCCAGGTCTTCATTTATAATAAGTCTTCTAGCCCACTGCCCTGCCCTGACAACACCACTACCATGAATTAAAACCAGCAGTTTATCTGGATTTGTCAATGCATCCTCACTCATAAAGATAAAACTCTTCGGCTCACTCTCAGTACCATCTACCTGAAATTTAAAAAAATTATTTTTATAATAAATACATATTCTGGTGCATCAATACATATTAAGAAAACCTAACAGTTGCAATTATAAATTAGCATTGGAATTTATATGCAAACATCATTATTGCTATTTATTTGTGTTATGGTACCATCTAAAAGCCACACTGTGCTTGATGCTGTACAAAAAGTATAAAGATAAGACCTGCTCTAAAGACCTTACAATCTAATTTGAAAAGCAAAAAAATACATTACAACTAAGAACACTTATCCAAAGTATATTTAAAATTATTGCATCAGATAGAAGTGGGAGGTATGATAAAGTTTTAAAGTATAAAAGGTACAAAAACAGTACATAGAATTTAGATATTCACATAAATTTACTAACAAAATGAAGGCTATAAAAGGACCATCTGGGAGAAAAAAAATTAAGTAATGTGTCTCATCTTATTTGCCAGAAGCATCAATAATAGACTCCTATATAAAATATGAAAAAGTCTTAGCATTCCATTTCAGTCCCCACAACATAAATACTCAATAATCCAAATATGAAACAGTAGTGTAAATTCAGTCCATTATAAACTTAAAAGGACAGGTATTTACATACAAAACACATTAAAAAAATACCCTATCCAAAACTACTTGCAATATGTATGTACAGTACATAGCACAATGAGGTTCTAATCTTGGCATTACCATCACAACAATGACAATATTAGGAACAATAACAATATAAAGAAAGATTGCAGCCATGTTGGGGAGCGGAGAAGTCACACATTAGTTCTCAAATGATATCTAGTGAGGTGAACTTGAGTTTTGCAGACAATTAGAACATTTAAGAAAATAGGAATTGCCACAACTAAGACAAAACAATGCATTTATTTTCCAGAAAGAAAAAAAAGGAAAAGTTAGCTATACTCTTATATATAGTGCACTAATCACATGCACTAAAAGGCATAATATTAACTAGTTCACACTTCTGTGAATGGGTTAATACTGAACAGAGGGAAAAAGAACCTTATTCCCTTTCTCAACTTAATTACATTTGGAAACTTTTCTTCAAACCAATTTGTCTTCAAACAGCAATAATTCATTAAATGAAGCTTTCACTAAGGAATGCACATAAAGGTCACTTTTGTACACAACCTCACTTTATTGACAAATCAGCCTACAATACCATTTAGTTCTAGTCAAAGTGAGACTGCATAAAGCAATTTGTATCTATTAACAATTCACAGTTTTAGATGTGCTCATGAACGCTTAACTATGATCTTAACTCTGATCTTTCATTTAAACATAGATTAAATAAACTCAGGAAAACTCTGAATTTCAATTAGTTTAGTTTAACAGTTAGAGTCAGTATTGCTATTCGCATGAAATACAAATGTCAATAATTTAGTTTTGTAGCTAGGAACTTCAAATCATCCTCAAATTCTACTGGCATTTTACAGAAGATGCAATTTTTCACTATATTCTCCTTTTCCAGATTCTGTTTTTTAGTAAAGTACATATACTTTGCAGTTTTTCCATGCCTACAGTAATGACCTGAGGTAATATACACTAGACATATTATGAAATATTTCAAGTTTCTAAACATTACATCAATTTTTCCACAAGTTAAAACAAAAATTTACATGTGGTATCTCAGAATACCTCAGACAATAATAATAATAACCAATGTACACACCATTTCTACAAGCAAGAGAATAACAATAATACTTTGCACACATTTCATCAATATATGGGGTAAAAAACTGTTTATTCAACAGTTTTAGACAAAGCTATATCAAAATATGCCTGAACACCACGCTGCCTTATCTGAAAAACTAGTTCAATTTCAAGTCTTTGGGTAGCCTGAGCATTGAGAGAACCCGGTACTTTTCCTGAATAATAAAACTACCCCACTGGTTTTCTGGGTTTTTCAGGGGAGTTTTTTAAACTTCTATATCAATATGAAATAATTACATGAAACATTAGGCACTGATTTCTGTGAATGAAAATTTAACTCTTCTAAAACACTAAAAGGAAGTGACGAGACCATTAAGATTCTTGTTATGCTTTTTAGAAATATCATGAAAATCTTAGGTTTAGATGTCTACAGAGGAAGAGGAATGGGTGGAATCACTGATGTGTATGGCTACTGAGCAGAAACAACCGTTACTGGATGTCAAAGAGAGAGGAAGGGATGGAGCTGTGAACAGCAGTGAGGGGGTACAGGTTTGCTAAATTCTAAAATCATCTGGAAGGCAAGCAAGGAGTCTGAACACATGATTCTATATAAAGCTAACTAGTCCATTTTATTTTTCTGCCTTCATAACATTGAATCACTATGTTGTTGTTTTTCATTCTAACCAAGAAAATGTGAAAGTTGGTTATCAATAATATCAAATGTGTGATTAGTATTTAGTGATTATCAAATGTTAGTCTGTGAATTTGTCTAACTTAACGTGCCTAAATTTAAGAAAGTTGTATAAAAACAAGTGATTGCCTGAGCTGAAGAAATGAAAATAAATAATTATTCTAAAGGAAAATGTAAATAATGCCAAGACTTGTTAAGTAGCCAGACAGAATATTCTTAGTTATCAAAGAAAATGGGTTGCTTCACTTTCTACTAGATCAGACGTGACACTGAATGAAATACTGTCCATTTAAGTAGAAGAGCAAAACATTGATGAGTTTGAAGATTCTGCAAAGTGAGACTTGTGTGCCATCTTTGCCAATGAAATAAAACTGCAATAATTTAAACTCCTGATTCAGGCCTTCCAGCAGCTGTAAAATGTAAGCTTAATTTAATAATAACCTTTGCCAGTTTTCAGCCCAAACAACAACAAAGATCAATGACTGATTATGCTACAAAAGCAACAAATGTAAATACTTTATCTTTTTTATGCTAATAACATTGCCATCAGTGAAGCACAAAATGACAAATTTTAAGAAATGATTGAAGTACTTCACACTGGAATATACTCCTCCTGATTTAAGATTGCAGGTCCACTACTACAAGTTGCAAGTGAAGAAACAAGAAAAATTGGAGAGGAACTAAAAGAGGAACTAAAAGACTCAACACTAACAATAATACAACATTAGAGAAACAAGGTGGCTGAGGTAATATCTTTTACTGGACAACGTCTGTGGGTGAAGGAGACAAGCTTTTGAGCTACACAGAGCTCTTCTTCAGGTCTGAGAATGATACTCACTGTTACAGCTAAATACAAGGTGGAACAGATTCTTTACATAAGTAGTTAACACATACTGTAAGAGACCATTCAAAGAATACTCCCAAACCAGTTTGAAACCAGACAATTACTATACTCTCAAATAAACTCACATAGAAACATGATAAAAGGCAAAAACACTGTATCACCCCTGGGTGAACACCTTTCACAAAATAATCTCTCCACCTCTGACCTCTCAAGGCCTCCTTCTCAAAGGAAACTTCTAAAACACCTTCAAAAGACAAGCTTGGAAGCTTAAATTCATAACTTTGCTAGACACTAAAAATCATGATCTTAATAAAGACACTAGATTTGTGTCTTATTACAACATCTTTACCCACTAATGCCCCACCCTTTTTTTTTTTGTCCTATGACTACAAAGATGTTAACAGGCCACTTTACTTTGAATAGTCTCTTACAATGTGTGTTAAATCCTTATGCTAAGCAATCTGTTCCACCTTGTATTTAGCTGTGACACTCTGAGTATCTTTCCCCAGCCTGAAGAAGAGCTCTGTTTAATTCAAAAGCTTGTCTCTTTCACCAACAGAAGTTGGTACAATAAAAGATGTTACCACACCCACCTGTATCTCTAATATCCTGGGACTAACTCGCCCACAACATCACTGCAAACCATAATGTGATACATTGGTTGTAAATGATAATAAGATAATGGCTGTGAGTATTTTCATAGGGAGATGGTCTTTGTATACTTTTTGTGGATGAGCAATCTTATAAAAATCTAGATACATTGGAGGGGAAATGGTTACTAACCTCTTTTGTAACTTGTTTTTCGAGACCTACTGCATATGTCCATTTCATTTCAGGTGTGTGTACACCCAGTGCATCAGAGTCAGACATTTTTCCCATACTGGTACATGTCAGGGCAGTTCATGCACCCTCTACTGCCTCATGGCTGTTGTGTGATGGTAAAAGGATGGAGCCTATCCCTAGCCCGGCCTACTGTTCCTCCTTACTGGACAAATGCCAATATAAAGGGGAAGGAGAGTAAGCTGTGGAATGGACATGTGCAACTCATCTCAAAGAACAACTGGTAAAGAACAGGTTAGTAACCATTCTTTCTTTATAGTGAATGCCAGTGAAAATAAGGTAGGATATGAAGGAGTTGAGGGAGTTAGCTGATGTGATTGAAGAGTCATTGATCTATTGTTCCCTGAATCTTCCTTCTTCCCTTTTTTAAAAGATGGGCAAACTATATTTGCCTTTTTCCAGTCATCTGGGACCTCCCCTGATTGCCACGCATTTTTAAAGATAATAGTCAGTCAGCCTATCCTCAGTCCCTGGAAAAATCATGAAGCAGGACCTCAAGGAATCCATTTTGAAGCACTTGGAGGAAAGGAAGGTGATCAGGAACAGTCAGCATGGATTCATCAAGAGCAAGTCATGCCTGACCAACCCGATTGCCTTCTAGGACGAGGTTATTGGCTCTGTGGAGGTGGGGCAAGCGGTGGACGTGATGTACCTTGATTTTAGCAAAGCTTTTGATACGGTCTCCCATAGTAGTCTAACCAGCAAGATAAAGTAGTATGGGTCTGATGAATGGACTATAACATGGGCAGAAAGCTGGCTGGAGCACTGGGCTCAAAGGGCAGTGATCAACAGCTCGATGTCCTGTTGGCAGCTGGTTTCAAGAGGAGTGCCCAAGGGATTGGTCCTGGGGCTGGTTTTGTTCAACATCTTCATTAATGATTGAAATGGGGTGGATTGACATTTTAGCAAGTTAGCAGATGACACTAAGGTAGGGGGAGTGATAGATATGCTGGAGGGGAGGGACAGGGTACAGATTGACCTAGACATATTGGAGGATTGGGCCAAAAGAAATCTGATGTGGTTCAACAAGGACAGGTGCACAGTCCTGCAGTTAGGACGGAAGAATCCCACGCATTGCTACAGACAAGAACTGACTGGCTAAGCAGCAGTTCTACAGGAAAGGACCTGGGGTTACAGTAGACAAGAAGCTGGATGAGTCAAAGGGGTGCCCTTGTTGCCAAGAAGGCTAACGGAATATTGTGCTGTATTAGTAGGAGCATTGCCAACAGGTTGAAGAAAGTGATTATTCCTCTCTATTCAGCACTGATGAGGCTCCATCTGGAGTACTGTGTCCAGTTTTGGGCCTCTCACTACAGAAAGTATGTGGACAAATAGGGGAGAATCCAGCAGAAGTCAATGGAAATGATTGGGGGCTGAGGCACATTTATGAAGAGAGGCTGAGGGAATTGGCCTTATTTAGTCTGCAGAAAAGAAGAGTGAGGGCGGGGGGATTTGATAGCAGCCTACCTGAAGTGGGGTTCCAAAGAGGATGGAGCTAGGCTGTTCTCAGTGTTGACAGATGACAGAACAAGGAGCAATGGTCCCAGGTTGCAGTGGGGGAGATCTAGGTAGGATATTAAGAAAAACTTTCACTAGGAGAGTGGTAAAGCACTGGAATGGGTTACCTAAGGAGGTGGTAGAATCTCCATCCTTAGAGGTTTTTAGGTGCGGCTTGACAAAGCCCTGGCTGGAATGATTTAGGTGGGGTTGGTGATGCTTTGAGTAGAGAGTTGGACTAGATGACCTGAAGTCCTTTCCACCCTACTCTTCTATGATTCTATAAGGCTAAAATAGGGAAAGAATATATTAAAAATCACTTAGACAAGTTAGATGTCTTCAAGTCACCAGGGCCTGACGAAATGCATTCATAATACTCAAGGAGTTAACTGAGGTGATATCTGAGCCATTAGTGATTATCTTTGAAAAGTCATAGAAGACGGGAGAGATTCCAGAGGGCTGGAAAAGGACAGATATAGTGCCAATCTATAAAAAGGGGAATAAGGACAACCTGGGGAATTACATACCAGTCAGCTTAACTTCAGAAAGATAATGGAGCACATAATTAAGCAATTAATTTGCAAACACTTAGAAGATAATAAGGTAATAAGTAGCAGTCAGTATAGATTTGTCAAGAACAAATCGTGTCAAACCAACCTGATAGCTTTCTATGATAGGGTAACAAGCCTTGTGGATGGGGGAAGCAGTAGATGTGGTATATCTTGACTTCAGTAAGGTTTTTGATACTGTCTCGCATGACCATCTCATAAACAAACAAGAGAAATACAGCTTAGATGGAGCTAATATAAGGTGGATGGTTGGAAAACCATTCCCAGAGAGTAGTTATCAGTGGTTCACACTCAAGCTGGAAGGCCATGTCGAGTGGGTCCCTCAGGGATCAGTTCTGGGTCCGGTTCCGTTCAATATCTTCATCAATGATACCCCTGATAAACTAAACTTATGGAGTTTGCGGATGATACCAAGCTGGGAGGGATTACAAGTGTTTTGGATGACAAGATTAAAATTCAAAATGATCTGGGCAAAATTAAGAAATGGTTTGACGTAAATAGGATATTGAAATTCAATAAGGACAAATGCAAAATACTCCACTTAGGCAGGAACAATCAGCTGCACACATACAAAATGGGAAATGACTCCCTCGGAAAGAGTACTGCAGAAAGGGATCTGGTGGTCATAGTGGATCACAAGCTAAATATGAGTCAACAGTGTAACACTGTTGCAAAAAAAGCAAACATCATTCTGGAATGTATTAGCAGGAGTGTTGTAAGCAAGACATGAGACGTAATTCTTCCACTTTACTCTGCAATAATTAGGTCTCAGCTGGAGTATTGTGTCCAGTTCTGGGTGCCCCATTTCAGGAAAGATGTAGACAAATTGGAGAAAGCCCAGAGCAAAGCAACAAAAATGATTAAAGGTCTAGAAAACATGACCTATGAGGAAAGATTGAATAAACCGGGTTTGGATAGTCTGGAGAAAAGAAGTCTGAGAGGGGACATGATAACAGTTTTCAAGTATATAAAAGGTTGTTAAAAGCAGACAGAAAAATTGTCCTCCTTAACCACTGAGGATAGGACAAGAAACAGTGGGCTTAAATTGCAGCCAGGGCGGTTTAGACTGAACATTAAGAAAAACTTCCTAACTGTTAGAGTAGTTAAGCACTGGAATAAATTACCTAGGGAGGTTGTGGAATCTCCATCATTGGAGATTTTTAAGAAGTGATTAGACAAATACCAGTCAGGGATGGTCTAGATAATGCCTGGTCTTGCTGTAAGTGCAGGGGATTGGACTAGATGACCTTGGGAGATCCCTTCCTGTCCTATGATTCTTCAAGTGATTGTACATGTCTATTCACTTCTGGTTACCCACAAGCAGTTCAATCCATAGGTGGGTTTGGGAGTCTACCAGAACAGCAACTGAAGGACTACTCCTCTGAATGTGGCATCATCTCTGGAAGGCTGTGACATAGCATAATGAGTTGTAAAGGTGTGTACTTATAACCAAAGTTGAAGCATTGCAAATGTCCATTACAGGTACCTGAGCCAAAAAAATATGTGGAAGCTCTTTGAGATCTTGTTGAGTGTGCTACTACTCTGCTTCAAGGGGGTACACTGGCAATGTCATAACACAGATGTATGCAGGACAAAATCCATGAGGAAATACTCTGTCTCAAGACCAGAAGGTAATATCCTGTCTGCAACTGACATGACCAGCTGGAATGACTATCTAAAAGACCTAGTTTTGTCTAAGTATAAAGTGCCCATCTAACATCCAAGGTATGGACTCTCTCCTCATCCTTAATGGGAATGAGGCTTAGGAAAGACAGTTGGTAAGTAGATGGCTTTATTGAGATGGAATTCCAATACTACTTTAGTCAGGCATTTTGGATGTGGAAGAAAGTATACTTTGTCCTTATTAAAAAAAAATTGTGTAAGGACGGTCAGTTACCAATGCTCATAACTCCACCACCCTTCTCACAGAGGAGGTAATAAGCTACTGAAAATGCTGCTTTCATAGATAGACGCAATAAGGAGCAGATAGCAACAGGCTCAAAGGGTGGATCCATCAACCTTGTTAGCACCAGATTTAAGTCCCAGGGAGGAACACCATCCATGACATGGTGATAGAACCTTTAGGAAACTGAGTGACACAGAATTAGAAAATACAAAGCAGCCTGCAATTAGAAGGTGGAAAGCAGAAATAGCTTCTATGTGAACTCTGCCAGAATAAGTTGGATAAAAACATAATTGGCAACATACCCTTCTGCTTTGACCATAAGGAGAAATGTTTCTACTTCAACAGGTAAGCATATCTAAGAGATGGCTTTCTGCTATTCAGGAAGATGTTTAGCACATTCCACCTTCTGAGGCATTAACGAAGGAGCCTCCAGGCCCTCAGATGGAGAGCAGCCAGGTTGGGATGTAGCAGGCAACTATGGGAGATCAGGTCGGGTACTGAAGGAAGTATCAAAAGAGCCCTGGCAGATAGACTGAGCAGATTGGAGAACCAATGGAATGGAAAGCCATGCCAATACTATGAGGATCATGCAAGCATTATGTTGCTTAAGCTTGAGCAACACCTGGGAAGAAGTGGAGTGGGAGGGTAGGCATTAAACAGTTTGTTTTTCCAAGGGAGCAGGAAAGTTTCCACAACTGTGTGATCTGCCCTGGAACAAGAAAGTAGGCATTACTGTTGAGATGAGTAGCAAACAGGTCTACATGATAGATGCCCCAGGTTTGAAATATGAATCTCACAAAATCCATTCTGACAGACCATCATGATCTCTACTAAATGATCTGCTCAGATGAACGCCCAAGCTGTTCTGAACCCCAGGAAAGTGGAAGGCTTTGAGATGTATTGCACTGGTGATACAAAACTCTCAAAGAGGTATTGTCTATTGACAGAGATGATCTGATCTGGCCACTCCCTGCAAGTGTTGTCCATGAGTATGTGAAAATTCTGTCCCTTGATATGAGGGAAAAATATTCAACAGGCCAGTGAATAGCACACAACACCCACACATTTATACGGAAATTGAAATCTTATTGGACCACAGACCTTGAGTTGGTAAGTTTTTTGGTGAGCTCCCCAGCCTACAGAAGAAGCATCCATAATGAGAGAGAGTGTGAGTAAGGCAGGGGCAAATAGAACTCTCCCCTCCCCTCCCCCCCCCATCAGTCCAAGGAGGTCATCACTCCTGCAGTATGTCTAATGGTTGATGAGCCAGGGATTACACTGACTTTAATCAGGCCTGCAATTTCCTGAGACAAAGTCCTGGTATGCTGAACCACATACCTGCAGGAGGCCATGTGCTCCAACAGCCTAAAGCAATTTTTCACTGTTGTAATTGATGGGCTTTGACATCTACGGAAATGCTTAATGTTGTCTGGAATCTGGCTCGAGATAGAAGCACCCTGGCAACAGTAGAATCCAGAAGCACCCTATAAATTCTATTTTATGGAGAGAATATTGGCTTGTCTTCATTTATCAACAGACCGAAAACACTGCAAGATTCTGGAGTGGCTGACTTCTATTTGGAGTTTGGATCAACTTCGTAGCAGCCAGCCATCCAAGTAAGGAAATACTTACAACCTTTCCTTAGGAATGCAGCCCCCACTATCATGCATTTTGTAAATATTCACAGGGCAGAAGACAGGGTAAAGGATATGGCTGTAAACTAGAAATCTTAGGACTCTCCTGTGGCATCCTTCAAGTTGAGGGCCACATATCAGTCGCTGGGATCCAGGGAAAGAATGCCGGAAGCAGGGTAACCACATGAAAGCTTATTTTCTTTACATATTTGTTCAGATTTTGCAGGTGTTAAAGACTTCCTTTTGCCTTTGGAATCAGGAAGTAACATGAATAGAAACCCTGCTCTCAGAGAAGAGGGGGAACCTTTTCTATAGCTCCCAAACTGATGACAGACTAGATCTGCTGAAGGAGGACAGCCTTGTAAAAGGAGTCCCTGAAGAAAGATAGAGGAAAAGGGTGGGAGCAAGGAATGGAAATAAACTGCAGAGTGTATCCCTGTTCCACAGCATTTAGGATCTATCAACCTGTGATAATATGGGACCAAGAGGAGAGGAAGTGGGAAAACCTGTTGGTAAAATACGGAAGAGAGAAATTGGCATGACTAGATTTGGTATTCTGTCCTTGACAAGGCTGTAAAACAGACAGCTTGGGATTGTCTGACTGCATGCAGAAACCAGCTTAAGAAAACTGAGAAGAAGTTGGTCTCCTCCTATGGTTTCTCCCTCGTTCCTAGGCTGGTCAGGCTGTCTCTGTGGGAAAAGGCAGATATTTCTCCAGAGACAGAAAGTAGAATTTCTTCCTTTTTAGGGAAAGGAGTGTAAATTCCCAACCATTTCAAAGTGGGCCTTCAGTCTTTGAGACTGTTGCACATCTCATCTGTCTTCTGGGAAAAAAGCATAAGACCCTCAAAGGGAAGATTCTGGATTATCTGGTAGACCTCCTGCACTAGACTCGAAGATTGTGCACATATATTCATGGCTTCAGACTTTGCAAATGCCATGGCTCTAGCTGAATCTGCCCTGTCCTACAATAAGTGTAGAGAGGTGTCAGCTACCAATTTGCTCTCATCTAACAGAGCCTAAAATTCCTGTCTGGCATTCTGTTGCAACTTTCAGCATATTATCTGAGAAGGAGAAGTCATATCTGGCCAATAATGCTTCTCGGTTAGCAGTGTGGAATTGTAGACCAAATGTAGAACATATTTTTCCAGATTTAATTTTTTTGTGTCCTTGTTGTTTGAGGTGGAAAACAGATGTCTTTGATGTGCTTTTTATTTATGGCCAAAACAATCAGGGAAGCTGGCAAGGGATGTGTATAAAAATGTTTGTGGCCTTGAGAAGCGACATGGTACCTTTTCTCAATTCTTTTGGCTGTTGGAGGAAGACAGGATGGTGTTTGCCACAAAGAACCTGTAGGCTCTACTATGGCCTCATGGATAGGGAGAACCATTCTAGAAGGCCCTACTTAACATAGCATGTCAACGAGTCTATGAGAACTTTCCTGGACACCTCAGCGGGGATATCAAGATGGGTAGAGCTGCTCTCTTTAAAAGGTCTGGATAAGCCTTGTAGTTATCTTGGACTGGTTAGGTATCCCAAGGAGCTGCAGTCTCATCAGGTGATAAAGAGAACAAATGCAAAGAAGGCTAAGGCTGATCCTCCTGCAGTATACTGGGTGGAGGTTCTGCACCTTGCAGGCCTTCAGGTTTTTGTTCAGTATCAATGACCTGTTCCTCCTTATGAGAGTTAACATACTATCTGGTAGAAGACTGAAAAAGTTGAGGAATTAGAGAGGATCTGGATGTGGGAGGAAGGCATGCCCCATGGGTTCTCGTAGGGCCATAGGTCCAGCATAGTATGAGTATTCCAAGGTTCCATTTCTCTAGAGTGTCTCTGTATCTCCAGTGGGCCTCTGTACTAAACTCCTTCAATAAAGATGTAAGAGTGCCATCCACTACCTTGAAAATGAGGGGCATAAGAGCCTACTCACACATCCAGTTCGACCCAGCTGACCAAGGTGGTGCCATATGAGGAGGTGACAGGGTCCAGGGATTCCCATTCCGGAGATGTCAGTACCAGGAATGTCATGGTAGGTTTACCTCTAGACTGCACCAGTCGAAAAAATGCCAGATGTTCTGATGTTTTATCCTTTCATAGTGCTGGGGCTAATCATGAACCTGAGTTAAGTCTCTAACCAGGGCCTGAAAATACAGCAGTATTGGGCAAGCTGTCTCCTGTACCATCTGGGAGTATAGCACCAAAAGGCAAAGTCAGTCTTGTGCTGTTGCATATGCCTCTGGCATCATCAGTACTGAGAGACTTTCCTGTTGCTGATGTTGCTGCACAGCAATAGTCAGTATCATAGAAAGAGTCAGTCTCAATAGGCTGAGTACCAGTACGGGGTCAATGACCCCAGTGAAAAGACGACGGTACCAGAAAGCATCCCTTGCCAGAGGACATTGTCCCCTGTCTTCCCAAAGGGTGCACAAGCACCAGGGACCTTGTTCATCTAGTAGAGCTAAGTCTCAGGTCCCTGGTCAAATCTAACTTCTTGTGCTTCTTTCTTGGCACCAGTGAAGGAGATCGGTGCTGACTTTCCAAGGCAATATCCAGCTTGGCACTCTGTACTGATGCCAAAGCACTCAGTGTACTCCCCAAATGGGAAGGCTCACAAGGCGGATGCAGGACAGCTTCCATAAGGATATGGCACAGTCTCACCTCTCTGTCTTTTTTTGTCCAATGCTTAAAGTCTCTGCAAATTTGGCAGTGGTCCTTAATGTGAACTTGCTGAGGCACTTTAGACAGGTGAGGTATACACCTGTTCCAGATGTCAGCAGAGACTAACAAGAGGGAATTGACATTCCATGAAAATAATGAAGAAAATCAACAAATGAAGCATATCCTAATCTAACTAATTATGCTAACAAGTACCATCAACCATTTACAGAAGAAAGGACAAAATCCCTGTAAGGGGAGAAAACTTGCAGAAGCAAGCTGACACACTCCAACTATTGATGATTGGGTAAAAAGCAACTGAGGGAGTCTGGGCCTGCTCCACCCTTTTTACCATCATGCAGCAGCACAAGGCAGCAGAGAGTGCATGCACCGGCCCAAAGCATACCACTAAAGGAAAAGTCTCCAACTCTCATGCACTGGGCACACACAGACCTGAAATGGAATGGACATGTGCAAGCACTCAAAAAGAAACTGGATTATTTTTGCTTACTGTTATTTATATTACTTCTGAAAAGATATTTCACAATACTGCTGCTGAAGATGTAATCCAAGATTGCAAAGAAAAATAACAGAGTTTTGTCTTTTATTCATACAGATGAGAGAACTTCAAGTGAAGTCACCCTGAACTTCTGACACATGCATTTTCTGAGCACTATTAAAATCTTGCTGAGAAAAAAAGTAACACTTAACACAGTCCTAAAGCATATAATAGAAGTTCAAAAATTCTTCCACAAACACCATCAGCCCTCCCAAGGCATTAATACCCAGGCAACTTCCCCCATTTCCTCAGTCATATGGCCTATGGGAAAGAACCTGAAGGGAAGAACCTCACTCACCCCGAGACCAAAGCCAACAGAAAGCTATTCAGCAGGGACTGAAGAACACTGATCATGTCAGTCTCTGCTTTCTACAGTTTTCACTCTGCTGATTGCTGTTGCCCCAACCCCACCCATGCCCTCCCTCATGATTTCCAATCCTCTCCCATCTTTTGTCTTCAAATCTAGCTCATTTCCTGACATACCTTTGAAAGGATTTAAATAACAAAACAAAGAAAAAGCAGAACCAAAATGACGATTTTAGACATTGCCTTATTCACTCTGCTTGTATGTTATATCCTTTCCCCCTATCTTTTGTCTGCCTTCTCTGGTTAACTATCGTGTGCTCTTCAAGGCAGGAACTGTCTGTTTGTGTTTATACACGGTCTAGCACAATAAGCCCCATTTTAGGTTGGCCCACAGTTATTAACCATAAAGTCAGGTACACACAAACAAATGTGTTAATTGTACAACTTATTTGCATATGCAATTATTGTAATTACATATTTGCTAAACTGGCTCTTTTTAAATCAGATAGAGAATACATTCCATATAACATACAGGATGTACAAAAAAGATATGGTTTAGTCAATGTTGTGGATAGAACCTTAACTTTTCTTCATGTCCCAACTTTTTATTAAGCTAACAGAGCAGTCTTAGAATTGCACTAATATAGTTTTGCATTAGATGTATTTTACGTATTTTAAAATTATGTTAAAAGAATGTTATTTAGCTTGGAAAGTCAGGTACTCAAAAGTTAAGAAATGTCAGATTTATGACTTTAATTCTATCCCCTTGTGTGTCCACCCTGTGCACTAAATGAGGCAGGAATCAATAGAAAAATTGTATATTCTCATGTAATTATAGACTTTATCATAATGCAGACACTTGAGGGGACTGAATTGAGATTGCACAGGCAACAGCAAATTTGGAGTTTCCTAGTTTTGTAACTTTGACTTTGCAACCTGAATAATGTTCTTTTTATGTACATTGTTTATGTGCAATTTCCTAGGGCTTTTTTTTTTTTTTCTTTTTTAATTAAAACAAGAGAAAGGTAAAAACCAATTCTAATATGTGCCATACTGCCAACTGTGGTGTATTATCATCAGGACTTGAACCATGAACATTCAGCTTCCAGCAGACTGCTACTACTAGAGCTCCAGAACTAACAACATTATCCGGTATTAAGGACTGTTATAATGGTCATGTCTGATACATAAGTTTAGACAGTAAAGTTATATTTGTGCTGGCTTCAGCTTAGTTTGCTTGACATGAATGTAATGTTGCCTTAATGACCTTGTTATTGAGTAAGCTTGCTTATAATTGCTGTACAGGACATAGAATATTTTGACCACTACGCTTACACTGAAGGACAGAAGACACACAAAATATGCTGCCAAAATACAATTAAGGAAAAGGCAAGTAGAGAAAAACAGGAAAGTCTTCAAAAGCCCCTATGCAGAACAAAGGGTCAAAGTGACCTGGTCTATTATGCATGATCTGCTCATGAATGAATGAATGAATGAATGGCCATCCAACGTCTTAACAGATGAAAGAAGATGTGACAAAGTTGGTCCGTCAGTGGTGCTTAGCAATCGTATGAGAAAAGAGCCCAATGCGCGAGCAGCAAACCTTCCCACAGTGGCTACTGGTCCACTTGCCAAATGGAAGTGGAAGCATACTCTGCTTCCTGGCTCACCTGTGGGCCTCATCCTGTGCTCTCTGATGGCTTTCTGTGGTGACTGCTGCAGTCTTAACCTGGCTTCTCCAAACTGACAAATTGTGGGCAGGATATTCCCAGTTGTCAGCGGGAATGCTGAATTTTTTGAGGCACTGCTTGACCTTGTCTCTGTATTGAAGCTTTGGCCTCCTCTGCGTCATGGGTGTTTCTTAATTTCGCCATAGAGCACAACCTTCGGCAAACAATCTTGAGGCATGCACTTCACGGGTCCCAACCAGTGAAGACTGCGAATGTCCAGCATAGTCTTCATAGACTATAAATCAGTTCTCTTGAGGATCTTGTTATTGGTGATCCGTTAGTCCCAAGTAACTCCACAGATTTCTCTAAGACAGCGGTGGTAGAAAATGTTCAATCTCCACTCCCTCTTGGCATTCATAACCCAGCTATCACAACCGTAAAGGAGGGTACGAAGGGCATAAGCCTGATAAACCGACACCTTTGTGTCAGGGACGCCATTTCAGATTCTGGTGGAGGGAGGAGCAACTTTAACTGTTGCTAGTTAGGCACCTGAAAACTCTAGGGTGGATGAATGGTTAAGAAAAGAGGCAATAGAAGGCTGCAAGACAGTATAGGATAATATAACCCCTCTCTATTTTAATCTTATTCTCTTTGTTAATCTCTGTTTGTTAGTTAGTTAGTTTTTTTGCAGATAATAACTTAGAAATTAGCTGACAGGAGCACTATACCTAATTCCTATATAAAGAAAGAAAATTAAATAAATATTAGACCCACTCACCTCTAATACTAACATGTTCTGACATCTTATGTCAAGTCACTTAAGGAACACTGGTTAGGTTTAAAATTGTAATGTAAATTCTTATTTTGTTACAAACTTTTGAATACAACAATTAGAACAATCGTAGAAAAATCTAGATTACATTCTATCATTTAGGCTACTTACTTTTTGCAGTTCACCAAACCTAGAACAAATCATTTAACTTTTGGAAAAATCCTACTAGGGCAAGGCCCTGTGACTTTATACTGCATCTGCCTGGGGTTATTGGGGTGTTACCATACTACAAATAATAGACTAGAAACTGACTTTAAACAGGAATAAAACTGACATTTTCAAGTCACTTTCTTCTGTTTAAAGGCTAGTTACTTTCCATAAGAATCTTAAACACAACTCTACAGTGATTGAGTTGCAGTTCTTACAGGAGAATATTTAAAACCAAACAATTCCACATTTTAAAGTTGAGAAAAAATTTAATCTTCTAAGGTATATCAGGGCCAATGCAGGCACAGGAACTTTGGGCAGCTCTTACTCTTGAAAAAAGTTGGAGGGTCAAATCTTCCAGTCTTTAATCAGGTAAAACTTCTATTGCCATCAGCACCTCCACTCATAGATGTTAACATGTGCTCAATAACTATAAAATTCGTATTTAAGTACCTGAGCCATCTTATCCACGGCTACACATTTTACATGCATTATCTCAGGGACTACATTTTCTGACATATTCTGAGCAGTGCCGAGCATACAGATGGTGCCTAGTGAATAATACAAATCATGACAATAGTCATCGACTTTGTGGACGCAATTTCTGTTCTTCGTTCTGGAATTAGCCTGAACACAGCTAAACCTTAAGAATTTGAGGCATAAATACATTTAATACTCATACGACACTTTCTCGTTCCTTCCTTTTCTCAAACTCAGAGCAAAAAATAAAAAACAAAACTAGTTTTCAGTTAAAATGTAAAATTTCACAGCAACCATTGCTCTACAATCAAACATGGGGCAGAATCTGCCACCCCTTGAAGTTAAGTGATCTCTTCTCATCTGACTCTCGTTCTCTCTCTTTCTTTCTTCATTCTTCCTGATCTCTGTGCTACTTTTCATGCTGTCAATCATGAATCCTTCCCAATTGCCAGGCACCATTTGCTGGAGTCTCAGAGAACTGGCCTTCTTATAGTTTTGCTCCCATCTATCAGGGTCCTCTTTTTTTTTTTTTTTTTTTTGCGCAATATATGGCAGAGAGATAGGCTGGTCAGTAGATAGGGAGCTAGCCTGAGAGACCTGTGTTCTACTTCCCCCAAGGACTTCCTGTATGATCTCAGGCCAGTGCCTTAGTTACAGAGTTTCAAAGGTTATTAAGCACCCAAAGATGCAACTAGGCATCTAATGAGGTTTACAAAGCACCCAACTTTCTAAGCACTTTTGAAAATTCCACTAGGGTGCCTAAATAGCTTTGAAAAGTGGACCTTGGTCTCTCTGTGCCTCAGCACCCCATCTGTACAATGGGGATAACAGCACTGCTCTCTACTTCACAGAGGGGCTATAAGGAGAAATATGTTAGACATTGTGAGGCACTCAGATATTATGGTGATGGGGCCACATAAGTACCATAGGTACAGCGGGAACTTATAGCACTGCTATTCTTCCCTTGGTTTTGGCCCCTTCTTTTCATCTATCCCCCTCATATCTCCCTCTTTTCTGAATGTAACCTTGGCTCAGAGGACTTGTCTGTATTTCTGAGTTCCCTGAGTTCTCTCTTCAACACCTCCTCCACCTCCTCCTCCCGCTCCACAAAGGAACTACTTCCAAATCCTTAATCTAATCACCACCCTTTCTTATCTTAATCACCCTTCCTCTGTTTGTAAACAAAATATTGACTCCCTGTCTCAGGGGCACAAGCTGGGAGTAACCCCTCTCCTCTGCAGAACTCACATTCTACACTCAGGTTGCGCTGCAGTTAAGAGCTCCGCCTGAGGCTAGGACATGCGCCCCAATCAGACCTCCTTTACAAAATGGGGGGGGGGGGCAGGACCCCCTCACCAGTGCCTTCTGTTTTCTGTTCAGGGTTAGCAAATTGTTGTTCCAAACACAAGGTAAGTTTGCCGAAGGTAACAGAAACGTTGCCAATTCTAGCATCAAGTTCTCTATCAAGGTTAAATGAGCTGGTAAGAATGGAGCCTAGACAGCAGAAGTGATTCATGTTATCCTGAGCTTCATTATTGACATAGATTTTAGGTGGAATGTTGGTACCTTGTGACAAGACAACAGTTTTCTTGATACTGATCACCATGCTAAACTTGGTACATGCTTCAGAAAACTTTTTCACTATGGCTTGCAGTTCCTCAGGTGAATTAGAGACGAATGCAGTGTCATCTGCGTAAAGCAGATTCTGAATAGTAAGCTGGGTGATGTGACTTCTGCTCTTGAATCGTCTGATGTTAAACAAACCGCTGTTCATCCTCAATTCAATTAGTATGCCAGACTGATCATTTCCAAAGACATATTTGAGGAGAAGATGCCAAAGCCAGTGGGCACTAAGACAAAGTCTTGCTTCATACCAGTATCAATACTAAACTCAGATGATGTTTCATTTTAAGAACATAAAAACATAAAAATGGCCACTGTGGGTCAGACCAATGGTCCATCTAGCCCAGTATCCTGTCTTCCAATAGTAGCCAAAGTCAGGTGCTTCAGAGGAAATGAATAGAACAGGTAATCATCAAGTGATCCATCCTGTCAGCCATTCCCAGCCTCTGGCAAATAGCAATCCCTGCCTATCCTGGCTAATAGCCATTGATGGACCTATCCTTTATGACCTTATCTAGTTCTTCAGAGTCTTGGCCTTCACAGTATACTCTGACAAGGAGTTCCACAGGTTGACAGGTATGAGGTGTGTGAACAAATACTTCCTTTTGTTCATTTTAAACCTGCTGCCTATTAATTTCACATGGTGACCCCTAGTTTGTGTGTTATAGGAGTAACTAACACTTCCTTTTTCATTTTCTCCATATCAGTTATGATTCTATAAACCTCTATCATGTCCCTCCTAGTCTTCTCTTTTCCAAGATTAAAAGTCCCAGTCTTATTAACCTTGCCTCATATGGAAGCTTTTCCATAACCCTAATCATCACCTCAAACTTGGACAGTACCTCAGATTTGTCAACTAAAAAAATGGCTCAGGATTGGGAATCTCCCTCACATCCTCAGCTGTGAAGACTGATAAAAAAAATTCATTTAGCTTCTCCACAATAGCCTTATCTTCCTTGAGTGCTCCTTTAGCACCTCGATCATCCAGTGCCCCTATGTGTTGTTTAGCAGGCTTCCTGCTTCTGATGTACTTAAAACATTTTTTGCTGTCACTTTTTAAGTCTTTGACTAGTTGTTCTTCAAATTCTTTTTGGTCTTCCTAATTATATTTTTTTCACTTGCCAGAGTTTATGCTCCTTTCTATTTTCCTCAATAGGATTTAACTTCCCCTTTTAAAAGGATGCCTTTTTGCCTCTAACTGCTTCCTTTACTTTGTTGTTTAGCCACAATGGCACTTCTTTAGTTCTCTTACTACGTTTTTTAATTTGGGATATACATTTAAATTGAGCCTCTATTATAGTGTCTTTTTCCATGGAGCTTGTAGGGATTTCACTTTTGGCACTGTACTTTTTAATTTCTGTTTAACTAAACTTCCTCATTTTTGTGTAGTTCCCCTTTCTGAAATTAAATGCTATCATCATGGGCTGCTTTGGTGTTTCCCGCCATACAGAGACGTTAAATTTTATTAGATTATGGTCACTATTACCAAGTGGTTCAGCTATACTCACCTCTTGGACCAGATCCTGTGCTCTATTTAGGAGTAAATCAAGAATGGCCTCTCCTCTTGTCGACTCCAGGACTAGCTGGTCCAAGAAGCAGTCATTTAAGGTGTCAAGAATCTTTATGTCTGCATCCCATCCTAAGGTGACGTGCACCCAGTCATACAGGGATCATTGATAACTGAAATATGGGGATAATTTTCATACTGGATGATTGCCTTCATTTCCTCGTGGAACACGGTGAATAGGGAGAGCACTTTTTGTGGACAGCGAATTTTTAAACAGGATTTTATAGATGCCATTCCTGCTAACTGTGTTGAAGGCCTTTTGTAGGGTCAACAAATTCTACATAGAGAGGTACCTGTTGTTCGTGGCTTTTTTTCTGCAACAAGTGCAATGTGAAGGACATGTCAGTGGTGGAGCGGCCAGTTCTGAACCCACACTGGCTCTCAGGGTAGATTTTCTCATCAAGGACTTGGAGTCTTTTCAACAGGACCCTTGCAAGCACCTTGCCAACCATGCTGAGCAATGCTATCCCTTTGATAGTTGTTGCAGTCTCCTCTGTCTCCTTTATTTTTATATAGAGCAATTATCTTTGCATCTTTCAGAGCCTGAGGTATATGGTTTTCTTCAGCAGATGTCACTTGCAACCTTTCTCCCCCTATCCTTCATGAGCTCTGGAGGTATCTGGTCATTGCCTGCTGCTTTTCAAGGTGCAATCTCTTTGATAGCCTTCTCTATACGTTCAAGAGTTGGTATTTGGTCCAGCTCCTGCATAGTTGGAAGCTAGAGAACGGCAGCTAAGGCAGTATCACAGATAACGGCATCCTCTGAATAGAGTTCTTTGTAATGCTCAGTCCATCAATCAAGTTGTTTTTGCCTGTCAGTCAATTTGGTACCATCTTTCACTTTCAGGGTTTTTTTGCAAATGCCAAATGCCTCTTTAAAGGTGCACTTTTCAAAGCAGATCTAAATCTTTTTGCATAGGTCTTGGGCACATTTTCTGGTAGCTTTACGAACTGCAGCCTTAGCCTCTTTATACTAGAGAGTTCTGAGTTTGTTTAGTTGTTGAAGTAGACTTAGGCAAGCTTTCTTTTTTCTTTTCTATAAGTGGGAGCAGCAGATGTTCAGAAATTACAAAACAGTCAGGATGTTTATTCTTTGTTATTCCAAAGACGACATCGGCAGTAGTCAGTGTCTTATTCTTAAAATTTTCCCACAAGGTATTAGAATCAGGGAAATCAGGTTGATCGTTTTCAAAAGCAAGTTCAAGCACACGTTGAAACTTTGCACAAGTATCGGAATCCTTCATGTTAGTAATGTTGAGGCAAGGTTTACTTTTTGACTTTGCATAACAGATCTTTTGAGCGTGGTCCTAAAAAAGCATAATCACATTTATCATATATACAATACATCAGGAATGTTTCTACGACATATCAGGATAAAGTGAAGCTGATGCCAGTATCTTGAGCGAGGGTGCCTCCATCTGACCTTGCTGCAGCTGTTGCCAGCAAACTAGATGTTCGAGACTATCAGTTCACAAAAGGCACAAAGTTCAAGGACACGCTGGTCACCTTCAGCACATAATCAGTGGTAATACCAATTACAAAAGAGAAACAACAAAAACAATAGACAGCAAAAGTCATGCCACTTGAAGCTTACACATGCATATTGTATGAGCTGCACAAGACATATAATACTTAATGGTGATTGGAAGAGAACTAATGAATATGTTGGATGTGGTAAATTGTAAGGGGCAGTTGGAGTACTGTAAGAAAAATCCAACATAACCTGCCTACCCTCCAGGAGAAAGTAACTGGCCACTTCCCTTTTTTGTATGTCTGTCATTTCTTACTTTTATAGTAATTGTAATCACAAGGCATGCTTTTGGTTCAAATAAAGTTTTGAATTAATAAACCTGAGTGTCTTGGACCTGATTGTGTGGCATTCTCACACAACACCGGCATCAAAGAGAAGGCTGCTTTTATAAAGAGGGATCCAGAATGGTCATGGGGGGAGCTCTGCCCAACCTAGCTCTCTCTCCCCTTCCTGCCCCAGCACTGGAGGAGTTCCTACTCCATGTGTTACCCCCAGAGGAGGAATTGGCGGATGGTGCCACATGCTAAGTCTGGGGTTGGTTGAGGGGAGTGTGGCCAGCTCTCTACCCTCCTCTCCCCTGCCTGGGTGTTGGGAACATCACTAGAGCCAGATTCCCCAGGAGTAGGTGGGTATACGTGGATCACTAGTGCTGGTTTCACAGGGTGGTTGTGAGAAGCCTAGCCCACCTCTCTCTATGCTTGGAAGTAGTGGGGGAATCTATTCATGGTGGTGCCCGTAGGTCAATGTGGGCAAATGCACTATTTTTTCCAAGTGCTGAATCTGGGATTTGCAGGATGCAGGGAGTCCAGTCCAACTCTCTCTTTCCCTTTGGGTGCTCCCAGTATAGCATTTTCTATTCTTGCTGCTGTGTCAGTGGCAAGGCCCAGCCTTGGAACTTTCAATGATTTTGGCAGGCTCCAAACATTTCCTGAAGCATGTAGGTGAGAGAAGGTTGTGACACTGATAGACCAGCTCAGGCCAGAGCCATAGGCCAGTTCACTTGTGTGTGAATATCAAAGGAGTTAAAGGTATTAGTATATATTCAGGCCAATTCACCAGTGTGTTAACAGAGATCAAAGATGCTGTTAATTGTATTGTTTCCTTCTATCTATATCCTTCTGTACTATCACATTACATTTATATTATGCATGCCCGGTAACTAAATAACCCTAGATCAAAGTGTGTGCTAATGTAAGTATGTAGTCAGGTGTTATAACTTCATGAAAACTAATAGAATGTTACTTGTATTGTTTTCACTTATCTATTCCTATTATAATGTAACGGCAGGCATATATATTATGTATATTCCTGTAACTAAATGACTAATCGAATGCAAATGAAGAGGAGTGCTAAACTCACTGTGTAGGTACAGACACTTGTCAGATTGTTGTCTGTGAAAAGAAGCTATAAATACTGATTCAAAGAGAGATCCTTTATCTCTGGACCATTTGGATTCTAACAGGGCAGAATAACTGAACAAGATCATGCAGAGCCCCAGAGTTATTCTGGGTAGCCCAGAAAAAGACTTTTGGGAAACTGACAGCTTATTACAACACTGCCACTATTTGAAGCTGGAAACTGTGATTTATGTTGTTATATTTTACCTGCTTTAACCTCTCACTAACTCTCTTTTTTCTTACTTAATAAACCTATAGCTAGTTTACTATAGAACTGGCTACCAGTGTTGTCTTTGGTGCAAGATCTGGAGTATCGTTTGATCTCGGGTAAGTGACTGGTCTCTTGGGTGGGACAGAGAAACCTGATGTGATGTGATTTTTGGTTTATGTGACTATTATCACAAAATCCAGTTTGTCTGGGTGGCAAGATAGGCTGGAAAGCCTAAGCGGACTGTCTGTGACTTCATGGTTAGACTAATATAGTGACCCAGGAATTCACATTTGTTACTGGCTTGGTGAAATCTAATTATAGAATATACCACCAATTTGAGGTGTCTGCCCTGTTTTCTGACAGTCTGACCTAAGATTGGTACTACAGTTGTGAGCCACTCCAGACAGTGACACAAAGGTAATGATAATTTTTAACACTTTGTGTAGCAGCCAAATGTGAAGAGGGTCTCATATGACAAAAAGAGCCACTTTTGTAGCTCAAAGGAATTCCCCCTACCGAATATCAAAGGCCTGGTTCAAACAACAGAGATGTGAATACTTCTCAAAACAAATATCACAAGGATCCTTTATAATGGAAGGTACTAGGCAACCTACATATACAGGGTTACTACTCTCTTCCCCTGTAACATAAAAATACACTGTAATTGTGGTACGGGCTGTGTGTATAGCTATAAATATTTTAATCTGCATGATTTGAGGATGACTGTATTACTCCCAAATGGTGATTAAACACTTATACTACACAACACTATCATGTACTGCATACATACTGCACATTACTGAAAAAGTTATTATATGAGTGTCTTTAAAAAAAGAGTTTTAAAACATTTTACTGGGACTAATTTTTTCCATTCATCTGCCTGTAAAGCCATGGACTCATAGGTTTTAAGGCCAGAAGGGACCATCATGATCATCTAGTCTAACCTCCCGCAAATTGCAGGCCACCAAACCCCACCCACCCACCCACTCCTGTAATCGGCCCATAATCTCCGTCTGAGTTACCTGAAGTCTTCAAATCAAGATTTAAGGATGTAAGTTACAGAGAATTCACCATTATTCCCTGCCTTTAATTACCTGAGACCAACTGTACAGATGTCAGGGGAAACAAACACTTTTCAAAATGACTTAAGTTTTTGTATATCAAAACTATCACAATTTTAAAGTTCTGGAATCTCAGATTCTACAGAACTAGAAATGTGTGGTAGGTCCCAATGAAATATACTCTCAGATTACATATATTACAAAAATAGAGAGATATTTTTCTACATTTTTGTGTATGCATGAACATGCTGCATGTATATACAGTGATCCCACCTTGTCTGGACCCACAGCACAGTTAGTCTTATCTGTATCTGACAGATAGGTTACAAACTTCTCAGGGCAGAGATTGTCTCTTTATTTGTGCATTTTCTAGCGCCAAGGAAACAACAACATCTTTGAAAAAAAAATTCAACTTACTGGGAGAGTTACTTTTTTCAAGTGGCATTCCTTTTCCAGTAGTTCATAGACATAATTAGTAATGATCTGCAAAAAAGAAAACAGAAGTTAAAGCACTAATGGAAATTGCTCATCCATTCATAAAAGTCTCAACAAAAGTGGGGTAGTCAAACTGCTTCTCTTTGAAACACAGTGTATATCTGCTAGGTCTGTGTTCTTCCCTAAACAACTAATTACTAAATATACATCGTCATGAAAAAGAGTCCTCCCTTCCTCTCAGAATGTGCTGCTTTTCAGTACAAAGAAATCCTAACTGTACCTGTGACTCTACCACCTGCTACTGTGTGAATAATTATAGCTCAAAAGTAAGGATTATGACCAAATAATATATACTTAGGGATACAAGAAAGGCTCTCTTTTGCAAAGAAATACTTTAAAAACATTTTTCCACAAGCAGGGCTCCTGAAATCCTCTCCCTTGCAGGTTCACTTCATGGGCTACATGGAGAGCACATCCTTTAGTCGTCCTGAGCACAAGTCACCTTGCCATTTCTATTCACTGAGCAGAGGAGGGACAGGTCAAAGGTGTTCTAAATGGAAAAAGAGAACTAAAGCATCCACCAGCATTGGGGGTATAGGTCTGCATTCTCTAAGTAGAAATAAAGATGCATTTTTAGGCCTGAAACAAAGGAATTATTTCAAAGATACACCAAAAAATCCACCTAATCACAATAGAAATTGAGAGTCTCTTCCTTGCTGCCCCAAATTTAACAAATGATGTTCCAACTTCAAAAGCTTGCCTAATATCTAGGGAAAACTTTTTTCACCTTCATATAATAAGGAAATGAAGAACTTTGTGTCCTTTACCAGTTTTGAGTTAAATCTAGAGACAAACTAAAATGCTTTTGTCCATATGGGACTGTAAAAATTGTTCTGTAATAAGTGCCTGGATTTCACTGGCTAAAGAAGCAGAGAAAATGGCAAATTTTAAAAGGGGGGGAGAAGAGCTCATTAAGAGGCTCAAATGAGGCCTGCCTCCCCTTTTAGACTCAGAGAACTACACTTAAATTCCACAGTTAAAGTACAGGACAATAGCCAAGTCCCAAAACATAGACCTAAGAATATCTGGGTGCAAACGCACCTGGTGGTCCTTAAGCCAACCCATCAAGGCCACAATTACAGCCATCTGAATCCAAAGCATATTGAAACATAATGTAACAAGTGATGGCATCTTAACACACAATGAATTGAGCAGGTAGGAGCCAGGGCACAATAAATTTCAATTTTAATTTTCCAAATGTGCAATTACCAAATAAAGTTTCAGCGAAGTCTGAACATTTTCACTCCATACACATGAGCAGATACAGCACACAAACATTTAGAATGAATCTGAATGAATTCAACGTATTGATGAAAGCTAATTAAAAACAACAAAAATGCCATAAAAAGCCTTTACTAGGATTACATGAATTCTTTGCTATCCTGCTCAAATATATTTATTGATAGAACAACACTCAAAAAACTTTACGGTTTTAATGAAAATCAGTCTCACTAAACATTACCATCTACGGGGAAACTGCATTTGGAGAGGGAACTTAGCTGTAAGCAATGAGTTGATTTAAGACATGTTTATCCCCAAAGCAGTATGTTAGGAACATGCACACAGTGTAATTTTACCTCCAGGGCCAAACTGTTTATGGTTCATAGAAATCAACTTCGGTATTATGCCAACAGTAAAACAGTTAAGTTCCTGCATTTTCAGATGCTGATGGCGTACAGACGTTAAAATGAATATAATGATGATATGACCTCAAACATAGGGATTTTATTTTTCTCACTAAATCCTGGCATGCATCAACCTTCAATGGCTATAAGAACTAAATAATGTATCAGAAATGCTCAAAGAACATTTTCAAAAACTGCTGTGAAAGAAAATAAAATATATAGTAGATAATACATAAAAATCTTTCTTCTTTGGCTATTAGTTTTTGTCTATTCCTGTTTGTCTGTCTTATCTATTTGGACCATCAGCTCTTCAAGGAAGGAACTATCTTTTATTATGTGTTTCCACAGAGTTCAATACAATGGGCCTCTGATTGTGATTAGGGCCTTTAGGTACTTTTGTAATATAATAATACAAATCCTAAAAAGACAGGAATGTTAATGTAAACCAACTGTATAGATTACAACAAAAACGTTTAAAGGAATCTGTGTGTTTAACCAGAAAAAACAGCTATAAAACATATGATGGGCCAGATTATCTGATGGAAGAACAAAGGGGAGGACAGTACTCTTGATCCTTGGTCTGCTCAGCACTGGGCAGGTCTCCCAGCATGAATAAGACCAGACTAATGTCTACTCTAAACCATGGCAGCTTCCAATAGGCCCTAGGGACCATTCTGGCAGCTAGAGATCACTGAGATCCAGTGACATGTGATCATGCCACAACAGAGGCTAGGAAGGATAGGGGGTATGTTAGAAGATGCTCAGCAATCTAATAATTCCCTTATTTAGGAGGAATATTACAACAAGCAGATTTGCTGGCTTTGCAGAAGCTTTTTGTCAGGGCACCAGCAGGCACTTGCCCTAAGTGGAAAATATGGCCAAATGTACAATGCTTCTAATTTAACATTATACAGTAGCTTGAACTTGAATGTCTGCATTTTCTGACTTCTTGTGAGTTTAGATAGTCTATAATTGTGCAACATAAAATTGAAGAGATTTTTAAAATATTGAATTATTGTATTCTTTTCTTCCTTTAACGTAAAAGGAGTAAAAATAATGCCTGTGATTAATATTGTTATAATTTAAATGGTCTCAATTAGACTTTAAAGGTCACAAGTCCTTGTCCCAGACAACACCGGAAAGACAAGACACCTGGAATGTGGTTTAACTATGCCATAACTTTGTTAAGTAACACATCTGGGAACTATCTGGCAATAACTCGTCCAATGCAGGTCACCCATCCTTTGTAATCATTCCACCTGGTCAAGGGCTGTCATCAGCCCCCAACTCCATTAATCTAGTCCCAGGACCGCTGCACAGACCCTGATGCCCCCTCCCCTCATTTGAGGGTTAAGTGTGGGGGGGGGGGAGGGAACATTGTTTCCCAATTGCATAAGACATGAGGAACCTTAGCCCCATTCCTCACCATCTTGAGGAAATGTCTTTTTCTAATCTGCTTCCATTTCTGATTATTCAAGGAACTCAACCCCTGCTCTTAAACAATTACTTGCACTGGGCAGCTGCCAAGTCGAAACGAATTGTTAAAAACCTATGTTAAAAGATGTTAAGAATGCAAAGTAGTGTAGCACTCAAAAGACAGGAATTCCAGAATTAAGGTTGCCCCATTCATGAAACCTTAATTCAGCCACCTTGTGTAAATATATTAATGACATGATCATATGCTATTTATTGTCCATTATCTCTACTCATTAGGATGGACAGTGAAAGAGACAGACATTCTCTTGTGTTTCAGGTGCCAGACTGGGACTCAAAAGATCTGAATTCTATTCCTGACTTTGCCAGATTTCCTATGTAATGCTGGGCAAACTATAATATTTCATAGGCACAAGAGGGCCAGATTAAGGCAGCATGGAGAAACGTAACTGTAACTTTGGCATACACATTGCTGAGATCTTGATTTTGCATCCTTAATGTTCTTTTAAGATAGCTTTTGTATATTTCATAAAGGGTTACTTTTAAAGAGTGTTTTCAATTCCTTAAAAACATCTTAAAAGTTTCGATTAACATGTTTTATAAAACCTTTTCAATCCATCATCCTGGAACCAAGTGAACAAAAGATTAATATCTGTACATGGCTAAACCAAAAGAGAAATTAGGGATTAAGGGCCAATTCAGGGAGGTATATAAGCATGTGAGTAGTCCCACTGAACTCAATGGACTACTCACATACTTAGAAATGTCCATGAGTTTTGGAGCCTCAGTGTAAATTATGAGAGCAGAAAAACACCAAACCAGATTCCGCAATACAGTGGTAGCTACACTAAGGTTTGAAAAGCATTAAATAATAAAACATAGTTTGAAAAATAAATGGCAGCCAAAAGTATGCCCACAAAGTAAAGAGAGGGCTCTGATAATGGTTCATTTTAAAATAAAAATCCCTAAAATTTTAATTTTTACATAATAAAGTAAATTAATTCTCACATATCCAAAGAAAAATATAACTGATTTGTTGGTGAATTTATAATATAGATGAGCAGGATACATCACTCCTCAATGATTTTTTGAGAGCCTTTAATGCTACTCCAGAGAAGCTGTAACAGTATATACTATGTCAAAAACCATGTCGGGATGCAATGAAATGCACTGAGCCTTGGTATCACAGCCCATTCCCTGCTTTGCTTTACATCCAGAATTCTGTTTTCTCTCAGATGTATTGCCATTTTCAAAACCAACCTCAGCAAGTCTACCCACCAGAATATAACATGTATCAGCAAGTCAGAAAATCCAGTGGATAGGAAACAAGAAAAAAATAGGCAAAGTTTAAATAAATAAATTAAAAGGCCCCCCCAGCCTTATGAACATGCCAATGTTTTAAAAGAAAATCCACTGCTAAAAATATAACAAAGGCACTCCATGGGCCTGGATTAGGGAATTAGGAACAGAGCCTTTCACATCCATACCATTTCTTCAAACAGCGGGCACAGGGCAGTAGTTACTGGAAATCATTACCATTTGATGACTATTCAGGGGTCTATGTGAAATAAGTGGTCTTTGTCATGTTCCTTGTGGAAAAGTATTTACATTACAAAAATAATCCATCATCACTACATGTCAAGGATGAGGTTTACTGGCTATGTTATACGCATTCAGTGGATAGTAGACATCTTTTTCCAGGGATGTGTAAGGTCATATTTGGAACTGACATGGACTTTGTCAGAACATTACATTCATTTTATTTTTAAATCAAGTATTCAAAATACATATTGCAGGATAGAAAACTCAGTCCATCAGTCATTACTTTCCTTTAAATAATTTTATTCATGACCAGACTCTAGAGAGATGGGCAAATAACAGATACCTAAGATTAGGAAGAATACCTAGCAAAACATACATATCATACTGTATTTTCCATATTTTTATTCTTACTTTACCTCTCTATATATCCACATATAACTCATATCAGAACCTAAGCTAACAACATTTTCTTTCTGCAATTATTGCTTTTCTATTATCCTTATGGCTAGGCTTGACAGAATTTGATTTTTGTTTTTGTATATTTGACAGATAAAAATCAATATTTAAGCATTTTTTTCAATTTCTATTAAAATTTTCACAGTTTTCAAAATTACGGGGGGGGGGGGGTCAGAGAACAATGGGGGGATCAGACAGTAATTATTTAATGACAGTAGATGTTGAAATTCAAAAAGTTAAAGCTTTATAACAGTGAAAACAAATTTTCAGCATCATATGTCAAAATACACAACGTAAATATCTTAAAATCAAACTGTAGTAAGTTCTCAAGCAGTATTTTTCTTTGCCTATCTGTACATTTACATTATTATGTATGGAAATGTACTTTTGTCAGTTTGTGTGTTACAGTGAAATCAACATTTATCGATAAAAAAATAATCTTTCCAAGCCTATTTATGGCTAATAAACTATAACGCAAATTAAATCTCCTAAATGAACAAACATGCAATGATAAAAAGGGAAGGAAAATACAATTAAAAATAAATACTCTTAAGAAAGGACTGTTCAAAATACAGAAGTTTGAATATTTCTATCTTTAAAATAATTAATTCAAACATGATTTACTATGCTTTGAGTTGAATTAAATGAAAATTTAACATTTTTTAAAGAAAACATTAAAGCTATTAAAATTGTATGATAATTTCCTTAATACACATTCCCACACGGTGACATCACATAATAAAAAATGCATGTACCTACCCAACAATATTGGCTTGGCTGATAATTCCACATATATATGAAATCATTATCATTTACATAAAAGTGGACTTTTCTGATAATAGTATATTCTCCTAACTGACTCTGTGCACGCACAAAAAGAGAATTTTTCATCCTCTTCAGCCTTCTCAAATGTTTCCAACTGTCAATTCTTTCTTGACCTAATAATTTACCCGTCTATAGTAATCTAAATCTTAAGAAAATGGATCATTAATGCATCTAGGAA
Organism: Emydura macquarii macquarii; assembly: GCF_026122565.2. Taxonomy (NCBI): domain Eukaryota; kingdom Metazoa; phylum Chordata; order Testudines; family Chelidae; genus Emydura; species Emydura macquarii. The sequence goes on along the minus strand of NW_027133034.1, from coordinate 37,729,634 downwards.
GGACACTATTTTCAGAAATTCAAATTCAATCTAAGGTTTACTTTCACAACTATAGAGAATTCAAGGCAGAATATGCAGGTTAGGTGTTTTATCTATAAAGCTTAAAAATAAACAAGTACAAAACCCACTAACAGAGAAACCCATTCAAGTTATGGATTTCTTGTTTAACAAGATTTGTTACCTCATTCAGAATAAGCACTTAAAAAAATAACTACACAAACAGCCCTTTTAACATACAGCAGTCAGCCCACAAATTTTTCATTTGCAGTATTAGGGCAACAATTTTCAGTGAAAAATGCACAATGAATTCCAACTGACTGCCCTGCAGCAAATCTCAAGCATTAGGATTGACTCAAGGCTTGCTGCTGTTGCTGCCATAGCTTTGGTTGAATGAGCTTTATTTTGACCCTTAAGTGACAAACCTGCCAATAAGTTACAATGAAAGATGCAAAGGAACATTTTGACATACTGCTCTTGGACACAGGCTTACCTCAGCATTGGTGACAAAAAACCAACACAACAAAAAAACGTAAAAGTTCAATGGACTTTCTAAAGGCTCTGTTCACTGCAAGTTAAAAAAAAATCAATAGCATTTTTAAAATCCACAAAAGACCTCACTTGGATTATAGTGTGGACAGACAATTCATTAGGATGGAATTGACATTACCTCTGAGGGATTTCTTGCTTTTTCTATTGAAAGTAATTCAATTCAAACAACACATGGATGTGATATTCTGGATTCTGAGTTGACTGATCACAAATAGGATCTCGAGATCTTTTGAGAGAAATTTAAAAAACAAAACAGGGATTTGTCATGAGTGCAACATAAGCTGTTGATGTGATTTGATCTGATGTTTGTTACATGGTCTTTGCTGACACCTGTTGGATTATTTTTTGTTTGTTTTTTTAAAAATCATCTCCTCTTTTAGTGTCTTGAGCACTCTACCTAAAAAATGCCCAATAGCTCATCGCTGTAATTAATCTGAAATCACATTACTGAAAATCCTCACATCAAGATCTGTATTTGTATTACAGTAGTAACCAGAGAATCCAATCAGAATCAGGGCTCTGTTATGCTAGATGCTATTCGAAGTGAAGGATAAAATTGGTCCCTAGTCCAAAGAGTTTATAGGCTATGAAGACAAGAAAGAGTGGAGAAAAGAGACGCAGTAGAATATAAACAAGTTATAAACATATTTTAGCCCTTCAGCCTTGCCATCATACATTAGCCGATTGCTTGTACGTGTTAAAACAGAAGTGGATCATGAAAAGGACTTGGAGGAGGAAAGGGTAGTAGCCTTATTGATCATTCCAAATGTAAGGGGAAGGCTGGGAGACAGCTGAGAGAGGTTTGTGGGACAAGCACATAACTAGGTGCTCGAACTGCCATTATTGACAGAGTAGAGCGCTGAGGGTCAAATGAAACTGGAATACATAATTTGGGTGGCGGAGAACCAGACATAGAACCAGTTCACACTGGATAAAAAAGTGATTCTTTTCTTCTTTTTGTTGGTGCAAATACGAGTGCATGTTCTTAAGAGTATAAAAAATAATTTTATACCTGTCTGACACGACATTTTGTTTTAAGTTCCAGAACCTTTTTATATTTTTGCAATTAAATAATATTGTCCCTGCTCCTTATTGTGCTGAGCACCCAACAACTGGAGAGCAAGTGTTGCTGACTTTTTCACATAGTTACGGAAGACACCTGGGACTCTTATTTGCTCTGAGTGACTGACAAAAGCGTGAATCTAACTTCTAGTAGAAGTGATTAACTTTCTTGCTTCTTTTCTAGTCAACGGTTATGACATTTAATACTCTGAACAAAACATCCCTAAAAAAAGATAAATACTTCCTTTTTAAGGAGAGGAAAGACTTGCCCCAGAGGCTCTCTTCTGGGAGCGCAAAGCAGAAGGTTGAAAAAACATCTTGGACACATTGTTTTTCCTCTTCTTTATCAGGAAATTATTTACTCTTTTCCACTGTAGATAATAGAGCCTATCTAAATATGTCCTTGGATTCTTTGGTAGACAAATCCAAGCTGGCAGAAAAACCACAAAAACTTCCAGGTACTGCAAGTAACTGAGTCAAGCCCTGATGAACTTTAGTGAGTTACCATAAGTAAGGAAGACTGCCACATACCTGACAAAGGTAAAATCCTCCTACTTAGAACCTCAGATTTTCTCAGGTGTGTTACCTAACTTAATGAACCAAAAGCTTCCATTCAACATGGCTTAACATCACCTATTTTGAGAAGGTTAAGTTGGGTGATATTTCTATTTTATTAAAAAAGGCTATTCCGCAAGAACAAATATTTCTACATTTTTGAAGTATACTTATAGCTTATGTTACTTCAGCTATTAAAACATCAAAGTATTAAAGGATATTTTTACTCATTAATAGTTCATTAACGTCTAACTAAAAGCATATAAAAGCTTTCCCTTCCTAGAAATTATGGATTTTGAGTTCATATACTGAATTGTATAGTATATAGTATCATTGAATACAAATATGATCAGAAAGAACATAATTGTGTAAAATATAGCATTTATTGTAGCACTGCTCTCAATTTCTTATTAAAAGAATGCAATACTCAGCACGTCCAAAGGCAACCAGATATATAAATAAAAAAATCTTGTTTACAGACATTATGGGACAAAGCTGATTGACTAGTATGAAAATCTATTCATGTCCATATTTGCAAAGAACTCGCTCCAGATATGATCCATGTTCATAGTAGTTTTTGTTCCCTTTCCACTGAAAGTTCATACGATTAGGTCCCTTTGCAGAAATGTTTGGTGAAGGTACAATTATAGAAATTGCCATACTTGATTAGCTCAGTGGTCCATACAGTCCAATACCCTGTTTAATGATGGCCAGTATCAGATGCTTCAGAGGAAGCAACAAGAAACCTCTTACTGGATAATTATGAAATAATTTGCCCATGAGGGAAATTTCTTCCAAACCCTTAATACTTATGCACTGAAGCATAATTTTGACAAATTTGCAACGATTCTTACCAGATATGCCATGCCAGATACCATTGGAAAGGTTATAATTTGCTAAGTATGATAATATTGTTAATGTGTATGTGTCATATCTGTATTGTAAATTATAGATATGTATGATATATCTGTATCCAAATACATGTGTTGTGCTACTGGGTTACACACACCCCCCGGCAGATGAGTGTCAGCACCGATGACTCATTGAGGGCCATTACTCTTACAATGAGCCCAGAGAGAAGCCAGGAGGACACCTATGAGTCATCAGGACAATAGGGACATGCCTATGGCCAGAGGGACTGCAAGTGCCTTTCCCTGCGCATGTGCTGTGAGCTTGTGTTTGAAACAAAGCCATGGCAGACCAGAGACAATGAAATGCAGCTGCACCATCTCCATTTGGTCTTCATCATTCCTGCTTCCTACCTCTGGATCAACTCATCTACAACTGAAGCTGTGAAATAAAGGACTGAGACCCATTCAGGTACTGGATGTACACCAGAGGAACTGTGCAATCCTGTAAACTCCACAATTCTGCTGAGAATCTGATATATATTGACTTAAGTCATTTGTATCTATCTGATTGCTTTGACCATTTAACATCTCTCATCTTACTTGTTTCTTTCCTTTTATGATACACCTTTAGTTTTAATAACCAAAGGGTTGGCTGGCAGTTGGGTAAGATCCAAACTTATATTGATCTGGCAATGTGGCTAACCCTTTGGGGATCAGAACATTTTTGATAAAGGGAACGGAGTGTTAATAACTTCTCTCTACCGGACCTACTTGCTAACTGAAATGCAGTAAAGGGGGCTGTGGAACTTTTTGTTTTTAGCTTCTTGATAAGCAGAGTGGTGGAGCAACAGCACGGTTTGTAACTGGTTGGTGAATCTAACTCCTGTGTTAGCCACCAGTTTGGGAGAATCTGCTCTCCTTTTGCAGTCTGCCCTGACCTTGGAATTTTCAGGAGGGATTCCCTAGGCACAGACGAGTCACACCATCAATCTGTTCGGTCCTGTTTGTAAACTAGAATATAAGCTCTTTCTTGGGCTGGGTCTGTCTTTTTAACTAGTGTTAATACAATGATTCCTTGATTAAAGTCCTTTGGCACTACTGTATCATAGATAATAGTGACTACTGTATTTGACAAAAGGGTGGCATAAGCTTTGGGCAGTGACTCTTGCTGAGTGTGATTGCACACTTGATAACAGGAGCTTGCACAGGGCCTGCAGCCACTGCAGAGGGACTGGGAGGTGCTGTCAGAGGGCTTCTGGCAACTGGAAGAGGGCCAGTGGAAACTGCAAGAGCAATTGCAAGCAGCAAATGACAACCAAACATCTATGGTAAAAATCTCATTCCCTCACCCCTCTCAAAACAATACCACAGAACCATAGAATATTAGGGTGGTAAGGGACCTCAGGAGATTATCTAGTCCAACCCCCTGCTCAAAACAGGACAAACCCCAACTAAATCATCGATGCTCTGCCTGCTTGAATTCATGGGCTGATGAAACAGAAACATGTTGCTCCTGTATAGCAAAATATAGCTGACACTGGAATACATGATTGCTGCTCCTCTTGATAGTCAAGAGAAGATGGATCCCTGATAGATGGATTCACCTTTTCTTGCAGGGAGTGGGGAAGGGATTACTATTGTTCCTCATGCTAAGGTAGATATTGTTGCTCCTCACGCTAGTCTGGACTATGTGGCATTTGCACAGGAAAGAGGCAGAGAATACTGAGACAGCGAACTACTGTGGCCTTATGCCCCAGCTGAGCAGAAATGTACTTTTCAGTTACCAAGCACTACAAAAATGGTTGTACACGAAGGATACATAGAAGCTGACATGACTATCTTAATAGACAGTCTTATCCCCCCCCAACATGATGCTCCAAAAAATGTGGATCTCTCTGAAGGTGAAAACATGGTTACGTTTCTGGACGCAGAGCATGTCAACAGAAAACGGCACTTCTAACCATTCTATTTTTCAGTGTAGTCAGTTCAAGGCTTTAAAACTGTATCATTCTTCAGCTTCCGCCCAACCTGACTTCTAATTACTGCATTAAGCTGACCCATTCTTTCTCAGTATTAGAAATATTTAGTTCATGTTCTCCTTGTAACCTTGGGTAATAGGCTATTTTTATGTTGAAAACTAATAGCCAGTTATATAGCACTGAAGCCATGTGAGGTCTGCCTTTTAATGTATTTAACAATATCCTCAATTTGGTCTGCAGTAGAGATGGAAAGGTGGGCTCTAAGAGACCTTGTACACTCTTTTTAAGTTGGTCATATATAGAATGTCTCTCAGCTGAAGATCATATCTTTCTTAAAGATACAGGAGTCTTGAATCTTAAATCTTTAGATAGTTCTGAATTTTAAAGAGCTTTTTCTTAGCCACAGAGTCCAACAGACATTTTTTGCAGACTTAATCTGGTATTAGTACAAACATACTGTATCTGTATAACTGAGAACTTGTTTCAGAGGGAAATAACATATCTTATTACTTCTGAGATTTTGCTTATTGATGAAGAGCTGATCAAACATGTGAAGCCACAACTTTGCAACTGAATAGGTCCCTTTACCATTTCCTCAAAACTGATTTCAATGTATCTGTTTTCAAAATTATTTGAATTTTATCTACCTTTCACACTATACATTTGGAAATATTCTTATTAGACACGGCAAGGATTGAGAGCACTGAATAATATTGATACCATATTTTACCATCCATGATAAATCACTACCTTCTCACTAGCAAATTAGCTTTGAGTTCTCTTCTCTCTGAAACAACTTCTGTGAGAAGCAGTGTGATCAACTGGAAAAGGCCCTGAACTAGAATTCAGGATAGACCTGGGTTCTATGTCTGGCTGTACCACTGACCTGCGTTTTGTCATTTCACCTCTGTTTCCCCTTATTCTCTCTGTCTTGTCTATTCAGATTGCAAGCTGTTTGCACAGACTCATTTAGGAAGTCTGCAGTGGAGGCAAAGACAAAACAATGTTCCTGTGTGTGACAGGTTAGGTCCAAAGCAGACTGTGAGGAGTTACAGAAGGATCACACAATGCATAATTAGCCTGTGGAACTCATTGCTATGGAATGTTGTGATGGCCAAAAAGGATGTAACCCCATGCACAGGTCACCCTCTGACTACCAGAAGCTGGGAATAGAAGACAGGGTGGATCGATTCAAAATTGCCCTGCTCTGTACATTCCTCCTGAACTTCTAGTATAGGTCACTGTCAGAGAGAGGACACTGGGCAAGATGGACCATGGTCTGACCTTGTATGACAGCTCTTTTGTTCTTATAGTGTCCGAGTGCCTTCCACATAAAAATTAATAGCAAAGTCCTTAGAGGACTTCCTGGAGTCTCTGGCACTTCTCCCTTTACAAATTCAGAATTAAGTAGGGAATTTTTTGGGGAGATGGAGTTTGTGAATCAAAGTGGTGTTCATATTGTGAGTGACACTTCTGATGGAAAGGCCTTCTCGAAGAGGAAAGCTTTGCAATATTTCCTAAAGACGGTCAGATTCTATACTCACCTGATCTCCATTGGAAGACTGTTCCATAACTGGATCCTCTTGATAGGGAAAGTTTTACCCCATCTCTCTCAGACTTCATCCAAGGCTTTGTGATCTGCACAGTCCCAGAGGGGTGCAGCAGTTCATAGATTGAAATTCAGTCTTTGAAATAACTGGGGCTTGATCCATTAATTGCTTTAAAAATTAGGATGAAGACCTTAAACTGGTATTGGAAGCTTACTGGGAGCCAGTGGAGGGACCTGACCACTGGCTGATGTGCTCTTGGAGGCCTGAGCCATGGAACAGGTAGGCAGACATTCTGTACCAGCTGGAACCTGTATCATTCCTCACCAGTCAATTTCAGATACAATGAGTTAAAATAATCCAGCATGGAGCTGACAAATGCATGAATTGTTGTGGTCCGGTCCTCCTCCAGGAGGAAGGGATGAAATTTCCTGGCAAGCTGGAGGTGAAAGAAGGCATTTTTGGAAATTGATGTTACCTGGTCATCCAAGCTTAGAGCTAAATAGGACTCTGAAGCTTCACACAAATTGGATGAATGGGGGCTACATTCCTTCAAGAGAAGATGCAGACAATATCCTGGGTCAGCTCTTCGAAGTGTTTCTCCATTCTAAGCAACATCACTTTGATCTTGCCTTGGTTCAGCTTGAATCAGTTGCTCTTTATCCATTTCCTGACTAACAGGTAAAGGAATATGCCCAAGGCTTGCGATATTTGTGCCACATCCCAGAAAACATATCCATGTACAAGTCTTTGAATCTCTACTGGTCCATAAGAGCAGTCAATTGTTCTTCTCGTATTTTAATCACATGTAGGGAAGTAGTATAATACCAACTATATATAAAAATTTGGATCATATTGCCCTTCTTTTCGGTTTAAAAATAAAGCTAAATATAATATTCTTCTTCCCTGTTCCAAATGATTTTAAACCGTAAATGGTTTAAAGCCACACAGAACAGCTTGATAACCACGTTTAAAAGGTTAAATGCAGGTGCAAAAACTTTACAGCAAGGACATAGCCAGAAGTGATTTTCTGGTGGGGCCTGTGGCTGACACGGGTGGGCCGACCAAAAAACAAGTGTTTCCCAAACTTTCTGCTTCCAGCCACACGACCGGAAGCAGGAAGTTCGGGGAGCCACCAGCCGAGAAAGCTCCAGTTGCCAAGGTTACTTAAGCGGTGCTTGGGTAGGTGTGCTTTCAAAGAAGTTTGAATGGTGTAGCTTCACCACTGCTTTACAGCAAAAGTGGGAGCCAACAAGTTAAGTTTGCACAATGGATACCATTCAAACTTCTTATTTTCAGTCACTCCAACTATTCTTAAAAGTTTGGGCATCAGGCAAAGTACCAGCAGAATGGAAAGATGCTATTACAGTGTCTCCCTCTAATGGCAAAGAATCTTGCACCAAATGTAGCAACTACAGGATGATCTAATTCTTATCTTCCCTAGAAAAGTCTTTGCTCACGTTCTGCTTAGTAGGATGCAAATGCTCCTTAACAGACATTGTCATCCATAGCAATCAGGTTTCAATGTTGGGCAATCAACAATGGACGCTGTTCTCATCCTCTGACTTCTGGCTGAGCTGCACTAAAAATTTAACCACCCGCGTCACATGGCATATATCAGCCTCAAAGCAGTTTTTCATTCAGTCAGCAGGTCAGCACTTCGGCTCACACTGAAAGTAGTTGGTTCCAGATATTCTGCTCAGACTGGTGCACGATCTTCACACTAGCACTGGTGTGATAGTGCTCACTGGTTGATGGCTTTTGCCACATTTCTACACAATGACAGGGATACATTCTCGTCTCAGAACTATTCTGTCAAGCTATCAACTTGCCGCTTCACATTGTGGAATCAAGGTAGGTCAAGAAGTTTTTACTAATCAGGATTATGCTGTTGATGCTGCCTTACTTGTCAGAGAATTTCAGCCCTGCCCTCCAAGGTCTCCAAGATGCCACCCTCACTAAGGTTTGAATGTCTCATGGCAGGAGACCAATATCTAGAACCTTAGAGCTGGGCCACCAGAACCCACGGTGCAAGTGGGGTAAAGTACAATGGAAAGCACCGACCAGTTTATCTAACTAGATGGTAAGCAGAGTTCACATGGTCGAAGCAAATCGGGTGTGACCCTTCCGTGCCTAGAGTAGCCACCTGAAAATGCCAAGGTCAGGACAGGCTGCAGAAGGAGAGCAGATTCTCCCAACACTGGTTGGTGACACTGAAGTCAGACTTTCCAACCAGCCACAAACTGTGCTTCTGATTCCCCACACTGGTTATCAAGAAGCCAGTATACAAATACACACAGCCCCCTTTACTGCATTTCAGTCTCCGGCTCCCAATCAGCCACAAGGTCCAGTAAAGAGACCAGTTATTTACACTCTATGTTCTTTACCACAAAGGTTTTTCCTGACCCCAAAGGGTCAGCCACAGTACCAGATTAATATAAGTTTGGATCTTACCCAAAATACCATGCTGCCAGCCAATCCTTTAGTAACTAAAACTAAAGGTTTATTATAAAAAGAAACAAACTATAAGAGAAATGTTAAAGGATTAAAGCAATCAGATACATACAAATGATTTGAAAGTCCATATATATCAGGTTTCTAGAAGAATTGTGGAGTTTGCAGGCTTGTATAGTCCCTCTGGTATACATCCAGTATCTGGATGGGTCTCAGTCCTTTGTTTCACAGCTTCAGTTGCAGATGACTTGATCCAGAGGTAGATAGGTGGCTGAAGGCTGAACCTGACTGAAGACAAAATGGATCCCAGGCCTCTCTCTTTTATGTCCTCTGGCATTTTTCCATGCTGCTTGAGGAATTTTACAGGAACCAAAATGGAGTCCAGAGTCACATGAGTAAGTCCTGGTGACTCATCAGGTATATCCCTGGCTTCTCCCCCTGGGCCCCTTGTACCTGTGAATTTCTTAATGGGTCATCAAGCAGGCTTTTGTTCTGCAGCCATCCTGTCTGGAGTGTGACCCAGACATAGCACAATTTGAAATAGATATATCAAAGATATCCATAACTTCCATTACACATATAACACCTGAACATAAACATCATCATCTTACTTAGCACATTATAGCCTTTCTAACAGTAGCTGACATGGCATATCTTACATGAATTACTATGATTTTGACATACTGATGTCAAACAATATAATAAATGCCCCCCCCAGTCCAGCCAGCATGACACCAGGTATTTTTCGACTACTGGATCTCACCGCCTCCTGCATATCATCTATGTCTTGCTTATGGACGCAAAAACATCTTTGCGCTGAGACAAAGTTCAGGATCAATCAAACCTGTGTACAATTTGTATAACTATATAGGTCACAAACCTGGACCCTCTTACAGGCAGATTTGGACAGCTAGAGGCATTCCATATGCACTGTCAACACCAAATCCTGAGCATAAGGTGGTTTGACTTTGTGCGAAATTCCACAATCTAACAAAGATCTGCTCTTCCTTAAGTCGCTCATTATATTCAAAAGTGGTTTTGCATGCTCTTTGGCTATGTCACCAAGATGAACAAAAACATCCCAGCACACCGTGCTCTCAAACTCTCCATCGACATGCCACAGGGTGTGCATCGTGACCCCATCTGGCGCCTCCCCAGATACTTGTGGATTTGCACAATGGAGACAGATCTGGGAACTTCACTACACAATGCCTTGTGCAGATGCCATCAACCATGGTCACTCTGACTGGTGTAACAGTCCCCAGTAGACTATGAATCTTTGATGCACTATTTTTTTTTAAATCTTTCACCTTTTGAAATAAAAATTTTCAGGATTTGTCTCTTCCACAATGAGTTATTCTGGAATCTGTGAATAAAAAACATTTTCTATTTTCTGAGGATGAGTGTGCTAAAATATACTCTCCCATTATTAAAACATGTTTCAACTTTTTTATTTGGGAACATCTCTATAGACAGAGGAAAGCCAAGGAAAAAATTGGTAAAGTGCACATTAAAGAAAAGTGTCTCCAATTCCAATGCAATTTGGTTTTGATTTGAACAAATTATAAACTTTGACAAAAAATCAGATGCCATGAGCATGCAGTACATTTTACATGGATTTTTTTTGGCTGAAGTCACAAAGCATGCAACTAATGGAAGCTGCATTGCACAAGTATACACAGATAATTTTAAACTGCTTAGTGCAAAACAAAATTAATATACAAAAAGGGTTAGGAATAGCTCCTTGCAGGAGGGAATACTACGCATCCCTTAAGATTTATAGGAGTGGAGGTGTCTCCCACGGTGCTCAAGAAATGGGTTCATTCTAACAGACATACGGTGTTTAAGAAAGGATCTTTTCTATGTGGGCCTTATACGGTATGTGGGAACTAAGTGTTTCAGTAATGTCAAGACAAACAGTTTCAGATTATGTTATTGCCAATTTGTTGTATGCCAGCAAAGCTTTGAAATTCTGAAGAGTAAAGCTCCTTCTTTATAGATTTTCAGGGAATGCATCTTTTCAAAAACCACCACATACACACCCTTAAGTAATTCTATAGAAAACCTATGTTAAGAGAATTTTCACTATTTCAGAGCTAAGCACTCAAAAGTATTATTATTTATATGTATTGCATTAGCCCCTATGAGTCCTAATCATTGACTAGGACCCCAGTGCATGAGGCACTGTACTAATACATAATAAAAAGATGATAATTAAAAAGATTAAAAGGTAAGATTCATGGATGTATAACTTCAACTCTGCCCATTTGCCAATTTTACTACATACAGAATTTGTATTATTCCACATATTTACCATAGGGAATATAACAAATACTGATGTATTTAGATATACATCTATCTAGGTCTTTTTGTACATTTGTTTGCTTTTCTGCTGTTTAATAATAGAGCCCATTATCATACCAAGATAGGTTCTAACACTTCCATGCTTTGGAGTGAGAACTTTAAATCTGGTGGGTGGGTGGGGTCTGGAGTATGTGGGGACCAATCTGGTGTCAGGTATGTGCCTTTTGCAGCAGTCAGTCCTGTGAAAAACTGTCTTAAATTGATGAACTAAGCCTCTGAAAATTATAGTTTGCACATCCTGAAGCACAGGTGTGTTAGAGACTGGCAAATAAAATTTCCACAGATTCAGGGCTTGTCTAAACAGCGAAGTTTACAGGTATATTTAAATCAATATAGCCAGTAAAACTCACCATGTGGATGCTTATTCTAGAACAAACTTGGCTTTTCAGTTTATCTTAAACTCATTCAAAACGTTAGCTAAACTCAAAAAAGGCACTCATATTCCAGTAAGTGTGTCCACTTTATTTATACAAGTATGTGGCACTCATATTCCAATAAGTGTCCACTTTATTTATACAAGTATGTGAGAATGAAGGAGAAATATGCATTCCCTCTACACTTCAGTGGTTAGAAGAGAAGTACCTTTCCTTGCTAATTTTTTTCAAATTAAAATATGAAGAATTCCTTTTCTACCATGATGCATACTCACACATACTGGAGATACTGAATTTATTCTGTTTTACAGGCAACATAAACTTGTGTAAACAAGTCGATTCTTGTTTCCACACGTCTAGTTCAAAATAATCCATGACTGGAAGGTAAGCCCCTTGTAAAGTGATGGGAAAATCTAAATTTTTGAATCTTTAGTTTCTCACCTGGCACAAGTCTGAGGGGATAGATGATAACCCAATTGTAGAAAATGTGTTTTTATTCCTCTGGTTACCAGTTATATAAGTACTGAAAGCTGCACTATTGTATCCAGAAAAGTAAGGTAGTTACAAGATAAAAGTATGTGTGTTTTGGGCAGAGAACACAGTTCAGAAATTTCTTCATAAGGTTAAGATAGAGCACTTTGTTAGAAAGTGCAGAAGACGAGTACCTAGGAAATGAGGAACACACCGTTAGTGGCAACCTGTAATAAGTATGGTTTAAGTTACTTGCCTAGCATCACAAAGGGACTCTGCGGGAGAGACAGAGGCAAGTAAAGAATCCAATACTCCTGAGTGGTGTGCAACTGCGTCAACCTTGAGACCGTCCTATCTCTTTCTGTAGTCCCTGAGACACTCACTTCACACCTTTCAACTTCTGCAACAAATGAGGTGGGGTCCTACAAACAGTTTCATTTACTGCACAACCTGGATTCATTCCCAGAGCACTGCCCATCCCATGCACTGAATAAGGCATGGATCTTACAGTATGTGATCATGGAATTAAAGATTGTACCATAACAATGAGGCCGAATTAAGGTTTCACAGATAATCTTAACTCTGGCATTTCCTAAATTATGAGTGCTTGCCTTTGAAACTTTAACATGCTTTAATTTTGTGTGTGTGCGTGCGCACGCGCGTGTGCGCGCACAAGTGTATGTAATTTCCTACATTTTTATAAAGGCAAAACTGAAAAAAAAAACCCTAGAATTTCCATCATATGGTCTCCAACATAGTTCATCAACAGGGTTAGACCTTTTACATCCCTGGCACAGACCTTTACCACTTGAGCTAAGGGGATAACTGATAGCAGTAGTAGGTTGTCACTTCTATGGCGGCCAGCCACCAATTTGGTCAGTGGGTTTCACAGCTATTTGCTGACAGCAGAGGAATACTGAGTCTCAGGAACCCTCGTTTATATATTCTAATGGTTGCAGACACTTCTTGTCTTATTCAAACCCCCAACCCCACCCCTCAAAACCTGAACCCTTCCTTCTTGGCTCCTCCAGCCTGTTTTGACCCAATCCCAGTCTCCCTCTGAACCTCCTCTCCATGGTCCTTAACCCAGTCCTCTCTCTAGCCCCTCTGCCCACTCTCACAACCCTCTCCTATGTGACCTGCCACTTATCCCAGTCTACCCACCCCTTGCTGCCCTCCAGACCTAGCTCCTCACCCTTCTATGTTTCAGTCAGCCCACTTCCTCCTCTTCACTGACTGGCTACCAGCAGGGAGAGCATTGAGCACAGGAGAACAAGTCTCTTTGCTCTCATTTCCAGTGTCTGGCACCACAGCAGCTAGCAACAGCCAAGAGAAACAATTTCAGAGAAAGTTTTCCTCAGCCCCTGCAGCCCTAGGCAGGAGCATGCTCAATACAGACGGAATCTTCAGAGAATTTAGCTACCAAACTAATTAGAATCTCTACGGAATATGTGAGAACTGAGATTTTTTCAGAAGCTTATAACTTGGACAAATGTGAACAAATTTTCACAGGAATGGAACAAGGCTATAGGACTGTCCCTCACGCTCCAAAACATGGAGGTACTAGAGCTTCTCAATGACACTTTTTTTAACATGGGCAAAATATACATTTTCCCTAACTTCATTCTTGTAAACAGTTTATTCATAGATTATAAACCCAGAAGAGTCCACTGTGATCAACTAGTCTCACTTCCTACATAATACAGCCCATCAGAATTCCCTGAATTCCTTTTTGAACTAGATCATATCTTTTAGAAATCCATTCTTGATTTAGAAATTGCGAATGATGGAGAATAAAGCTCAAACTTTCATAAATTGTTCCAATGGCTAATTACTTTCACTGTTAAAAATATGCACCTTATTTCCAATCTGAAATTTGGCTAGCTTCAACTTCCACATGTTGGATGATGTTATACCTTTCTCTGCTAGACAGAAGAGCCTATTAAATATTTGTTCTCCATGTAGATATTTATAAACTGTGATCAATTTACTTCTTCTCTTTATTAAGATAAATAAACTGAGCTCTTTGAGTCTATCACAATAACACATGTTTTCCAATCCTTTAATCATTCTTGTGTCTCTTCTCTAAACCATATTCAATTTGTCAACATCCTTCTTAAATTGTGGACCCCAGAACAGGAAACAAGTATTCCAGCACCAGTACCAAATAAAAAGGTAATGTAACCTCTTAACTCCTACTTGAAATTCCCTTGTTTATACATCCAAGAACACATTAGTCCTTTTGGCCAAAAAGTGTAAAACTGGGAGCTCACATTCAGCTATTACCCATCATGAACCCCAATTTCTTTTAAGTCACTGGATCCTAGGGTGGAGTCGTCCATCTTGTAAGTAAGACCTAGGCTTGGTCTACACTTACCTCTGCGATTTGGCGGCAGTCAACGGAAGTTATGCAAAGTACACAAAGAACTTGCGTAACTCCCATCGACTGCTGTGCTTCTTTTCTGTGCGCCATCTTCACTGCACTGTGCCACTTGCGGGGGTGGATTAATAACGTCAGCTTCTGGATCGACTAAACTGGTCTTCACTGACTGCTCAGTCGATCCAGGTAAGTCAATCTGGCGGCGGCAACTTTCCGACTGTCAGTGTAGACATCCCCCTAAATTCTTTGTTCCTAGATGTATGATTACATTTTGCCGTATTAAACTGCATATTGTTTTCCTGCACCCAGCTTACCAAGCGATCCAAAACACGCTAGATCAATGACCTATCCTCTTCATTATTTACCATACCCCACTCTTTTAGTCATCTACAAACTTTATCTATAAAGATTTTGTGTTTTCTTCCAGGTCATAGATAAAAATGTTAAATAGGGTATGGCCAAGAACTGATCGCTGTGGGACCCTATTAGAAACACACCCATTCAATGATTCCCATTTACAGTTATATTTGGAGACCTATCAATTAGCCAGTTTTTTAATCCATTTAAAGTGTGACACACTGATTTTGTATCATTCTAGTTTCTTAATCAAAATGTTGTGTGGTATCAAGTCAAATGCCTTACCGAAATCTAAGTATGTTACAGCTGAGCCATTGTAGCTGAAACTTTCCAAAAAAACTAAGCCTTAGGCAGTCACCTGGAATACAAAATTTCAGACAAACAGTTAAAAGTTTGACAAAAAGTAATTATAATGGAAAGTTTCAGGCAACCTTAACCAGAGGCACTGCTGTCTGTGTCACTTATTAGATGCTGATTCTCCATAGTCTGAAACACAAGTAACTTTATACAGGTGAGTAGCCCCCATGAAGTCGATGCAGAAAGCAAACTAGTATGCAGAAAGTCATTCACATGAGTATAACTTTGCAGCATCAGCATCTTAAATTTACCTACTTTTAGGAACAGGAGCTTTAAAAAAAAGGGAATGTATTTGTCCTATTACTGCTAATGCATAACATATTAGATCCAGGCTGATAAGCAAGTTATTTTATTTCACCAATCTGCAAAGAAAATAATTTAGCAGTTTTACATTTTAAGTATATAAAGTAGACCTCATAAGTCTACTTAAGCTATCTGGTTTGTCTTCCATCATTTTGTGGGACTGCTCCCTGCATCATTTCCTTCAGGATATAACCAAATCTGTTCTTCTGTATCTGAACCTTCCAAGTCTATTTCACTGTCCTTTAGTTCTTACAGGTAAGAACATTTTCCAAGTGTCTAGCCTAAACTTTTCCTTCTGAGCTTCAAGCTTCCTTGTCCTACAATCTTAAGTCTCTCTGAATAATTCCCTCCCACCCTTGAAAGGATCTAGCCTCTATGGCTATGCCTACACTGGCATCTGTTCAGAGGTACTGGATTGTGTGTATGCTCGCCCATTAATACCACCCTATACCGAAAACCAACTGACCGCAATACATAACTTCATGCCTCCAGCTTCCACCCTGGATACATTACACGATCCATTGTATACAGCCAAGCCCTAAGATACAACCGGATTTGCTCCGATCCCTCAGACAGAGACAAACACCTACAGGATCTCCATAAAACATTCTTAAAACTACAATACCCACCTGGAGAGGTGAAGAAACAAATTGACAGAGTCAGACAGGTACCCAGAAATCACCTACTACAGGACAGACCCAACAAAGAAAACAGAACACCACTGGCCATCACCTACAGCCCCCCAGCTAAAATCTCTCCAACACATCATTAAGGATCTACAACCTATCCTAGCAGATGATCCCTCACTCGTTCAAGCTGTGGGAGGCAGACCTATCCTTGCTAACAGACAGCCCCCCAACCTGAAGCAAATACACCTGCAACCGTACACCATACAAGAAGAACACTAACCCAGGAACCTATCCCTGCAACAAACCCCGTTGCCAGCTCTGCCCACACATCGACTCTAGTGACACTGGTCCTAACCACATCAGCCACACCATAAGGAGCTCATTCACCTGCACGTCTACTAATGTAATATATGCCATCAAGTCCAGCAATGCCCCTCTGCCATGTACATTGGCCAAACCGGACTGTCACTACGCAAAAGAATAAATGGACACAAATCAGACATAAAAATAACAACACTGTAAACCAGTCGGAGAGCACTTCAATCTCCCAGGACACTCTGTAACTAACTTGAAAGTTGCCATACTTCTACAAAAAAACTTCAAAAACAGACTTCAAAGAGAAACTGCAGAGCTGGAACTCATCTGCAAACTTGACACAATCAAACTGGGTCTAAATAGGGACTTGGAATGGCTCTCTCATTACAAGAAGTAATTGTCACTGTTCACACATTCTCACCTTCTAATCAATGGTTGTGAATAGGTCTCAACTACTCTAACTGAATGGACTTTGCTTATACCTACCTTCCCCATTGTTGCTCCTTACCCTTGGATGTATATATATAACCTCCTATCTGATTTCTATTCCTTACATCTGACAAAATGGGTTACAGCCCACGAAAGCTTATGCCTGCAGAAATTAAATTTGTTAGTCTTTAAAGTGCTACAGGACTTTCGTTGTTAGTGCATGTAGTGTAACTCTGAACATTTTTTTTTAAAAGGAGCTGAGAATTAAAACAGAACAGATCAGATTCCCCCCAAGAACATTAAAACTTTACTGTCCATCACCTGATCTCCTTGGCCTTGATTTCCCCATGCCCTGGACAAGGGGTGGAACTGCGGCAGAAAATGTTTCAGGGGGACAAATGGGAGCATCTCCTGCACAGCGCTCAGGGGCCAGAAACATGCTGGCCTTCAGGCTCAATGTCAAATTCATCATTCCCCTCCTGCAGTCACCGGGCTCCCTCAGGAGCGTTTTCAGGCATTGGTGCAGAGTGCTGTGCCTGGAGTCCTGCAGCCTTCCTCCGTCACAAGAGGACCTCTGACTCAGCAGCACAGTGGGCTGCAGATGCAAGAGGAGTAGTTGCAGACAGAGGTGCCAGATCTTGAATATTGGCTGTGACTATTGCAGCCAGCGAGATCCAAATCCGTTCCACCACCACTTGTATCAGAGACTGCAACAGAGCTTGCTCCCGGTCCCTTAGAGCAAGCTTCCATTCCCTGAACTGTGTGTCCTGCTCCAGGAACCAGATAATAAATCCCTCTTGCTTTTGGAAAGATGGCCTCCTGATCCATTGTTTGTTCCTCCTTTGCCTTCACAAAGTACAGCTGCTCTTGGATCCTTCTGTTGATTCCAATGAGCAAGACCTCAAGCATACTTTTCCCATCTGCCCGTACTGCTCCTGGATGGAATGGGTGCATTCTCTTCAGCTGAAGGTCCTACCAATTCAATCACAGGAGCACTACTATATTTTATCTTTCCTTGGAAAGTGGGTAAGAAATCCCACCACATAGCATAACTTCGCTGTTGAAGGCCACAATATAGATACTTTTCAGCATTTCAGGCATGCAGTTGTTTCATTTTCCTTGTTTCTTCAGACAACTTTTGCAGCCCCTGAGAAAGGAGCACCTGCTGAAAATGGTAGGTAGCATGAACTAATGGCTTTTAAAAATTGACTACCAAAGTGTGTGATTGTGTTATGGGCTGGGGGCATGCATTAAGGATTCTCAATTTCTTCGTTTCAAGCTAGTCATAAGCTGAAGAACATTTCAGTTTTGCAAATACAAGAGCGGAAAAGGAGAAAGGAACAGAAAAAGAGTCAGAACTGTACTGAACTTTCAGATCAAGACCACAAGCTACACGCTGCCCATCTTTCCCCCCCACTGCAAAGAGACACTGTATTGTGTTTGTGCAGCCACTGGAGCGGATCTCTACCCACTCATCTAACTCCCGCCTTCTGTGGCATGGCTCCAAGCAGGGATGCTGGACATCAGGGCATAAGAATATGAAAACGTGTACTGTGACAGAGGACTGTTGTAATGTTCCTTGGAGAAGCAAAGGTTCCCCTTCTCCTTCCTGTATATAATTGGAGCGGATACTAAACCAACACCTCCCGCATTGTCCCCACAGCTCCCATTTAAAAGGTGGGGGGAAGGACACTACTCTAATGAAAGTTTGTGATTGTCAGAGGAGCAGAAAACAGCTGTAACTTGGGAGAACTGTTAATCTTGTACCCAAGGCCTTTCCACCTCCTCCCTCACCGAGAGCCAGTTGGCCAACAAAGGCACAGACTCCAGGGCAATATGATAGTTTGCTGAAAATCTGTTTTACAGTTTCTGCCAAAAGCTTTATAGAAGTTCATGGTAATTCAATAAAATGTTTAATTTATAGTTTTGCCTTGGTCGGGGGCTTCCAGTCCTGCATGCAACCCTGGAGACAGAAGGAGGGGAGGCTGGCAAGGAAGGTGTGATTTTAACTTACCAGCCTCAGGTTCCTGTTCCCACTGAGTCTCAGGCTTATCAGAGACTTATCCTCCGGCTTATCAGAGGGGCTTGCAGAGCCAACTCCTCAAGACAGAGTGCAAGATAATGTGCATCTCTTCCTACAGGTCTTCTGGGGCCTCCTCCTCCACAGTCCCCACTGCCTCTACAACCTGGGCTTCACTGGCATCCCATAGAGCACTGAGGCCAGCACAGTTGAGGAGACCAAGTGCTCAGCACTGGGAACCCTGGAGAGCACCTGTACAGCTCCTTGAAAATGGGACATGATGCAGGATCCCTCTTGGGGCAACTGCTAGAGCCTTTTGCCCTTCAGGAGCCTCAGGTGCTCTATCTGCTCCCGGCACTGGAACAGAGTACAGTGAAAGGCTGCCTGCACCAGCCTCTCAAAAACTTCCCAGTATGGATGTAAGTTCCTGGTGCTGCAGGATAAGTAATGGAGGACAGTGAACTCCAACCACACATTTATCAGGACCCAGATGCACTTGGCTGACTGGGTGATTGTTCTCCACATGAAGAGTGCAGGAGAAAATGATTCTGGAGTGGTCAGCGGAGTTCGTTACTACAGGTGAGAAGGGAGAACAGAAATCTTTATAGATCTGATTAGGGTCAGGCAAGGAAGGGTTCGGTGCATTGTGGGAAGAGGGCTGGAGGACTCCTGAATTCAGAACACAGAACATGCACATTAGCCCCGTCCACACTACAAACTGGCATAGATGCGGGGCCATACACTTGAGGGGTGTGGGTACTAGTGTTCTTTTCCTGGACACGCCTTGAAACCTGTGTTTCTGGGGTTTAGATTTGGATGGTAAGGGGGTTCTGGCAAAACCACATGCGTGGAACCATGTCCAGAAACCACAGTAGGTGTAAGCTTACGAATATGTTGCCAAAGTCGCTCTTTACTAATCTATACAAAGGTGCAAGTCTTAGACTCCAATCTTAATCTTAATTTTACTGAACTTTGTATTTTCCTTGTTTTTCATCCTCTAAATTGTTGCAACCAGAACTACACACAGCATTCCAAATGTTGTCACATCAAGGTTACGTAATACACCACCATTAGAAATTATTAATCTCATATACATATTCAGGTCAGCATCAACAAGCCCAGTGTTTTCTTTGCTGACCTGTGACTTAATATTTAATTTGCTACCATCACACCTACATTTTTTGTTTTTGTAGATTTGCTTCTACCATAGAGAAAAATATAAAATTAAGAGACAGTAAGAATGCTTTACATATATTAATACTAAAACTTATCTCTGTTTAGGAAGGCCACTGTAGTAATCTTTTAAAGTCACTCTGTAATTTAGGTCAGCTCTCCTATGTAGTTGCTATCACTCTGATTTTGGTGGTGTTCACAAATTCTCTTATGCTAAAATATTAAATACTATATTATAGGAACAAGTACTAATGTAAGTGGTACCCACTGAGAGGTTTTCTACTAACATTATGTTCTGTTTCAGACACAACATCCAATCTTAGGTTTTTCTATAATGATCATCATCATAGTACGAAACCACTGTTCTATCTGGTATTCTTACATTTACTCAGTTTCTGGGCAATCACCTGCACTCCATACCAATACTGACAGTAAAACAGTAGCATTCAATGTGTTGAGAATTAATCTAAACAAAACCGCCCTCTTTCCAATAACCCAAAACAAAACTCTTTGCAAAATTCCCTCCGTCCACCTCTCCAATCAAAACAGAGGCAAGATGAGGTACAGTTGCTGGGAGTGACATCCTCAATCTCTCCATCCCAAAAATGACAACAATGGCAGGAGCTGTCTGGATGGAACTGGTCCCAGTGGAGGAAGGGGGAGCAAATGGGGTTAACATGAAAGGACATTACTGGCAAGTACTCCACGTGGAAGGAGACCCAGCTGAAGCATCCATGAACTCAGCACTCTCATGCCTCTTACATTCAAATTTTGCCCTCTTTGCTTTAGCCACCAGTATTATAGTTTATTGGGTCAATGCCTGGGTATTGTATTATTGGGTCAATGCCTGAGTCACTAAGGACATGTCTAGACTAGGAAAATAGACCAAGTTTATAAATGTGTTTATCTAACACATTTTAAGAAACATTTTTTAAACACTGGTGTAGAAAACGTTTAACTTCTTTAAAAACCTTCTAGGTCTTTGTGACCAACCTTAGTTTCCCTTAGTGTTGACCATGACTAGCTAACAAGTTTGTAAAGGTAGCAAACTTTGTCTCAGAAAATTTGTAATAAAGGCGTAAAGTGACAAGCCATATGTGCTACTTGAAACTATAGAAGAAGTTGAAGGAACTCCAACTTGAAATTCAGTCAATTTTCAAAAATAGAAATGTGAAAGTAATATTAGGAATTATACCCACCGAGTTCCTATGCCAATTTTGCTGTTTTTACTATGACATTTACTTATTTTTTAAAATGTTTTCCTTCTTTTGTTGATGTAAGACAGACCTACACCACTCAATCAATCAAACCTTACACCACTAACATAAAAAGTACCCTACCTACCAAACTTCCAGGTTTCAGTGAGGAAAGCAAAAGTTCCCACACCTCCCCGTGGCTGATTCAGTGAGGAGGGAAAAACTCCTTCCATGTCCCCAAAAGATTTATTACCCATCTTATTACCAACAGCGTATCCAGACACCCAGTTCTAACACTAAAGGGAGGGGGAACACTGGTGGGAGCAACAGTAACAGACCATCAAATAGTAGCTTACATGGATGTGCAGGAGCAATTGGCTTCTGCAGCACTTTAAGAACCAGCCAATGAGCTACCTCACTAAAGGAGAGACACTCCCCTGCGCTCACCCCACACACACAGCTCACAAGGACAGGGGTCACACAGCAAGGTGGGGGGGGGGGTTACATCTTGCTGCACAATGGTCCTAGGGATGCCTTTCCTCTATTCATCCCAGTAAAAGTGCACCACTGCAGCAATGGCAGGAACAGTATGCCAAAGAGCTGAAATTAGTAGTCTGAAATGCTTGAATTTCCTGAGGAGGAAGAGGATAAAACATGGGGAAAGTACTAAAAATGAAGCTTCTATCCTATTTCAGCAGCCAGAGAACTCTTGTTTTCTCAGGGCACGTATACACTTTGCATCATATAAATATATGTATCATGTATAAACGTTGCATCAGTGCAGCTGCACCACTGTAACAGTTTAATGAAGATGCTCTAAGCCGACAGGAGAGAGTTCTCCCATTGGCATAGTTAATCCGCCTATCTGAGAGGTGATAGCTTTGTTGGCAGAAGAAGCTCTCCTACTGACATAGCACTATATACGCAGCAGGGGTTTAATTGGTATAACTACATCACTCCAGGGTGTGGATTTTTCATACCCCTGAATGATGTAATCATACCAATATAGGTCTGTAGTGTAGATCAAACCTCAGCTTTTCTCCCTTAGAGAATCACTGGAAGTTTTAAATCAGATCAGAGATAAAAATATAATCAAGACCTCCGTACACTGTGGCAAGCTGAATCTAAATACTGTTTAAAAGGCCCTCATTAGTAAAGCAGGCTGGACATTCTATGGCAGTATCAGTTAATTAAATTAAATATAAAAATAAAGTTATCAGACATTTCCATTGAATTTATCAAAATAAACAAACATTATTTTACCACACATCTGAAGTTCATACTGACTATGCATAACTGCACTGCAGAAGTTGTCAGAGGAACGCTGGAGGTTTTGTCAAATAGGTTAAAACAAGCTAAAGCTTTTGACTTCCAGAAAAGGCATGAGAGGTAAGTTTGGAGTTTTGGCGAGCAGGAAGCAGTTGACGCTTTTGGCACCAGAGAAGAGATGCTTTTCTTCTTTCCCTCCCACTTGTGGACAGGCAGAAAGATAACTTAAAAAATTCTGTGTGTGGAGGTTGGAGGGCTTGAACTTCTAGTTTTCAATCTAACCAACTTATGACAATGTCCACCTGGCTCCACTTCAATAATATTCAAAACCATGTCCAACAAGAGTGATAACATTAGATGGGTATTTCTGCTATAATGATCAGCCAATGAAGTAGCCAATGTTGACATTTAATTGCCATTGAGTCTCTGTGTTATGAATTTAATTCATATTTAATATGAATGGACCAGTTTCCTTTTCTGAAAGCTGCTTCAGGCTGATTGCAGATTCAGGAATATAACACTACATTGGTTTACATTTGGAAGATTATCTTCACAACAAAAAGGAACAGAATTGCCTTTTTCTAAAAGAAAAGTTAAAATTCTGA
This sequence comes from Emydura macquarii macquarii, assembly GCF_026122565.2. Classification (NCBI taxonomy): domain Eukaryota; kingdom Metazoa; phylum Chordata; order Testudines; family Chelidae; genus Emydura; species Emydura macquarii. The sequence goes on along the minus strand of NW_027133034.1, from coordinate 37,706,395 downwards.
TGCATAATCCTAAATCAAGAAACACATTCTACTGTAAATTCCTCAGCTGTGAACATATTGTGAAATGCTCAGGAGTATGATCCGTTCTACAAAGCAAGTTCCAGGTTCTTGATAATAAAGTATAAACTCTGCTACTTAACTCTCCAACACTGACATTAAACTGGAAAGTTTAAAGACTCAAATACTACACATGGTGGTGGGGGGTTGAGAAAAGATGTGAGAGACACAGTAAATCAGACTGGTAAAAACAGAAAGACAATCCTCTACTGGGAGGATCAGCATATGGAACAACATGCCAGAACCAAGAAAGAGCTAATATCATCAAGATCTTCATAGGAAAGATTCTGCACAACTGGTAGATCTTGTATGAAACAAAATCCGTCTTTTGTCAAGTCTGGAATATCTCTGCATATCTCAAAATGTTCTCAGAAAACTGAAAAAAGAGAAGTAAATCTCCTGCTAAAGGTACTGTCATTTTTAATCTTATTGATTCTAGGGAGAGGAAGAAAATCCAGTAAAAATTAAAAATTTAAACATTTCACTAATTTTTTTTTAGTTCTGCAACTCAGCTAAGGAGGAGAACAATAAATATAAATGGATTTTAAAATATTTTATTGCAAAGGGGGGTCTCCACATCTATCCTGGTTTCTAGAAAGCTCCAGATAAAGTAATATGAAATTTTTCTGCAGTGGGAGATGATCTCCACACAGAAACTTCTAAAGATTATTGATGGAAAAAGGAAACTAAACACACACAATGGAACAACTGAAATGGAATCATCAAAATGGAACCATCTAGTGAAGATGAAATCAGTGTGCTTTCACACCCACACTATCTTGATCTCTGTTCTGATTAGGAACTGCTCTTTTATAATTTTTCTACTTTCCACCTATCCAATAGAAAATCAACTTGTTTGTTCACCTCTTCTCCCACAAATAATGGACAGACTTTATATCCTCACTTCTTTTTTCCTCTCTGTAAACTCTCTGATGATCTGGTAGTAGATGTTTTATTCATTGTTAAACAATGTGAACAGTGACAAATACAAATATATTTTGTTGTGCAATTAATATTTGCTTTTTTATTAGAAGCAATAGAAAGCAGAGATATAACTATATTTAAATAGAAGTTTTTATTTCAAAAGAAAAAAACTAAAATGGAAAGAAGTAAAGGTTAAAAGACATTACATGGTACTCATATCTACCATGACCATCCTATTAAATATCTGAAGATTTCACACTTGATTATTATCCTCAAGTCTTCCAACTTTATGAAAATGGTATGTGCAAAAGTCTGATAAGTGCTGCCATACTCAATCTCTTCCATCTAAGACATCAGTTGCTGAGGGTGGATCCCATTCTGATTAAGATAAAGTTTCTAAAGGTTTTATTTTAAGAAACTCATGACTAACCCATTGAAACATCCACTCTATTTTTTTTCTTTCTTTTATTAACAATAAGTAACATTCTTCAAATCACAGCAACTTGCCAGTAGTTACATAAACAACCATCTGCCTTATTGTATCTTTTCTGTTTTTCACTGTTTATCAATTTAAAAATGTAAAAACACATTTATCAACAATGTAACATACTCCCATCTGGGTTTTATGAGACGCTCATCACTTCTTTCAAGAAACGTGCTAACAATAATTATGAAACTATCTGTGAACCCTGCATACTGTCATGTCACTGTGATGAACCTACTGCCAATTGCTGCCTACAAACTAGAAGGGTTCACTGATGCACATCTGACATAATCTCTTCAGTAAAAGTCTTTCCAAACATCAGATTTTCAAAAGTGGATATGCAAATGAATACTGCATGCAGCCAAGACATGCATTCATATTTAAATTTAACTTTCCTTAGGTACTATTTAGTAGTCTTCATTTTTTGAATAACCGTTGGGACAAAAAATGACTAATTGTCTCTCCACCTTCTTTACTCACCAAAAAGTTCACAGTAAACAGACAATAAAAAGTTAAACACGTGCCGATTCTACAAAGTAAATTTAAAAAAAGATATTATTTAGAGGGGTTTTTTTCCTCTGCATTTCTCATCCCTTGTCTATTATTAAAGCCATTTGTTTGAAAACAAGCTTTTTGATTTCAGAAGCAGACAAGAGGGAGAAAAAGAAAACCAATGTCAAAGAAAATTATTATTAGGCTGGCACAGGGAGCAGAGCCTATAGTTAAGATTGCCCTCCACTTTCCATTTTAACACCCCACTTTCAGTTACTTAGAATGTTGCCAAATTCTAGCCATTTGGGATGAAATTGGCCATGTCATGTGTCCGCATTAGGATGAATTTACATTTCAACTAAAACAGTTCAGTCATATCTGAGAATGAGGTTAGGGAAAAAATGTGTTTAAATGTGTTTAAAAAAATTTGGACAACTGTCTCATTAAGAAGTTCCAGCACCACTATGTCTTGGGGCTGGGACTTGAAATTTGGCATGGGATTGCTGTTATGTCAAGGATGTGCTTTTGCTGTCCCTGTGAAAATTCACCCAAATTTGGCTGAGTCCTGAGCCTCTGAAAAAGAATGCTGTTCACGTATGCCAAGTAGAGACCTGTTAGAAGTCAGCAGCTTAATTCTCTGCACTGAGCAAGCTCCATTCCCAGCTGACCTGTACATCCTCCATCCACTGAGCATGCTCATTCTGGGGCTACAGAGGCTCCACAGGATTTTCCCTACAATACTTTATTTGCTGAAAATCCATTTTTCAGTCCAATAAAAACAAACATGATTTTGACACAAACTCATTCTACATTCTTTGTAGATCCGTGGCATATTCTTGATATATTAACTAATTTCGGAAAAATATTCCACCACTCTTGATTTACTTTATGCTATCTCAGTAAAGTTTTAAAAACAAACTAACAGCACACAGGTGACAAAGTCATGCAAATATCATTTTGCCATGCTAGACAGTACATATTTAGTTTATTATAATAAGGGCTAGTCAGTGATAAAGAATATATAACTATAGTTGAAAAAGGATTTCCACTGCCCACGGACAGATTTTATTTGGAACCTGATCCAGTAGCTAATTCACATCTGTAAGGGCTGCTGGACTGGCCACAAATGCCTTCAGGTGCACATGCAGACTATCATCAAAATTTGGTTAATTTAAGCTTCTGTCCTTCCAAATGCAGACTATTTAATGCTCCCTTCCTCATTAACTTACATGTCCTCATCTATTTATCGATGCTTTCATTTGTACTACACAAACAGCTCCATTTTCTTAGTATTCAAATGAATCATGCTCTTTGCAACTACAGAGAAAATTAGTAGCAGGTAACATCTTATTTTTAATGCTACTGAGACAAAGGTGTTCTTTAACTTACAGGAAATCTAGAAGGAAAAAATCCTATTTTAATTCTCCAAAAATCTTATGATTAATGATACTCATAATTCCAAATACCTTCTTTTGCAAAAAAATTAATCCTGTACCTGCATGCTAAGGTTTCTATCTACTCTGTGATTAGCTGAACCTAATTTCTGCATATGACCCCTAACCTCTGTGGTGAGACCAAAATTTCTGTGATAGTGTAACAATAGTTTTAATATATTTTATTATTTAGGTAATCCCATAGGAAATTTCTGATTTATGTTTTCTGTAATTTACATTTTTGAATGATTTTCCCTTTCTCTGCCATATAGATTAAATGTATTTTCTTTCATGATGGTGCACTATTTATATTTCATAAAACAAATACCACGTACATTTGAAGTGTGTGTGTGCACACATGTCTCCTTTTTAACTCCTGCAACCTTTTCCCCTCCCTCTCCACTCCTCATTTTCTGTAAGAATGGCATCGTTCCCTTCTGCACCTAGTCTAGACCTCTCCCAACTGCTCCCAAATTCTTGGTCTACAGTCAACAGTCCCCACTTTGCCAGTATTTAAGTCCTCAACTCACACTCCATTCATTCTCCTGGGTTCAGTCAGAGGAAATGGAGTATTGTCTGTGCTATCCAATCAATCAGGTAGAGGAGCAGACAACCACTTTTGCAATTAGTGCTCTCTACCTTCTGCTTGAACCTACTTTGTCAATATCTATAAAATTTCTCAGAATATACAAAAATCCTGTTATAACTAGAAAATACCCTATAATTATATGTCTGTTCAGTCTTAATAAATATACCCTGGAAACCCTCACAAGCAGCAGAGAATTAAACAAAAACAAAAAAACCCTTTTTGATTTATTGAAGTACATTTCTCATTATGCAGTCACAAAAACCAGTTCAAGATTTATACTACTTATTTTGTCACAATCGGTTGTGGGATGTTGTGCTTAATATATTAACTTGGTTACACTTGAACAGCAAAGAAATTTAAAAAAGACAAAGTGTTTTCTTAGCATGTTCACAATCAAATACATCCCTTGTAATTTGAGTTAACTTTACAGAAAGAGGAAATGGAGAGCAAAGCATTTAAAGTACATTTGCCAGTACTCAGGCAAAAGGTCCAGTGAAAATGGCCAACGCAAGAGGATCAGATGCAAAGGTCAATCACAGTTTTTTTGTTGACAGTGCCATAGCGCTTCCTAATAGTGAAAAGCAAGAGATAAAATCTCTGAGAAAACAGCACCAATTTGTGCGTCAAAGAATTTCTCTTCAGAGAAGGCTTCCAAAAGCCACTGACTATATCAGGACCAACATACTGCTATCGGGCAGGGTCAGAGCAGAGCAGTACAGACCTGGACATCCATGTTTTTACAGCCCCCGAGGCCAGAAGTATCCTTTCATGTCAACTCAATGCTATGGCTTCCCAAGCATAAGTAGGACACACTGAAACTGGAAGGCAACTTTCTCACACAACAATCCTTTTCAACTGAAAGAGGTACTATATACACCAGAGCAAGTTCATTGCATCTCTACAGAACGTTTCGGTGAGCAAAGGGAAAGAAAACAACAATGAAGCATCCTATTCCAAACTAATTAATCCTGACAGAACGTAAACAATTTGGAAAAACCATTTACCAAAAGAAAAATGGTAAAATCCAAACACCTATTTTAGCAAGCCCTGATTGCTCTCTCCATCTGCTGGAGACAATAAGAAAAATGAGCAGAATCAGCCAGAATGTTCCTTCCATATGGAAAGTGAGATCACAAACTTTTAGTATCTATGAATTGGCTAGTGGAGAGGAAAGTTAGAGAGAGTATAGCTTTTTAAAAAAATACATTTTAAACTATTAAAATTATCCTTTTCTGTTTGTTTGCAGGTGGTGTTGTAGCTCTGTTAGTCCCAGGTATTAGAGAGACAAGTTGGATGACATAATATCTTTTATTGGACCGACTTCAATTGGTGAGAAACTTTCACCCATCTTGTCTCTTTTCTGTTTGTATGGTCCAAACTATATTCTACTTTAAACACAAGAGTTAAAAGACGTAGTCCAGAACTTAAATTGTAACATCGTAAATTACACAGTTAATAATTTAAATTGTTGTTAGCGCATTAAAACATAGAACATATTTTTAAGTAAAGATTAAAATAACTTCATTTCTACCTATATTTTAACACACAGAGGAAAACTATAACACATAGTTTACATACACACACACACAGAGCATATACCTCTCCAAGAGCTTCGTAGCGCTTTTGATTCCATCTATGTAAATCTTCACGGTAGTTAAAAACAAAGGGCTCCCCAGTTTTTATATGCCTTAATTGCCCCTCTATAAAAGAAACAATAATATTAGATTTAAATATACATGTTAAGAGTTTTAAAAAGCAGAGGTAACAATTCATTGTTGAAAGTAAAATACAATGTTTATCTAAAAGCAGAACCACTGTCATTCATACCACATTATTCTTTCTCCCTTCTCTCTACATTCAGTTACCATGTAGGGCACTTCAACTAAATGGACCATGGCAAGACCATCATCACATTCACTTCCAATTCATATTCACCGCTGAATCATATGGAACACAAAAGATGACATACTGAGCTTTAGACCCAAATTTCAGCCTGGAAACTTGTGCAAGTAATATTTGTGTCCCTAAAACTATGCACTAAAATGAAGAATTAGTAGCTGAATAGCTAACAATCTGATTTGAACCAATCAACCAGATAATTAGATGTAAGCTACTAATAATTTTTACTCAATTAAATTGCACATGCAAAAACTGAGTGGCACATTGCAAAACAAAAAGAAAAGCTGAGTTTTTGAAAATTAAACTCTTAAATCTCTAACACGTAGTTTCAGTTACAAGTCAAATGCCTCAGCTCCACAATGCAATCAAGCGGGGGACCTTAATTCAGGACACACCTTGGAACTCTTGCACCTTGAGCTAATAGCAGAAAAATGATACAGCATGTCCAAGAAAAGATGAAAACCACAGCAATTTTTTTTGGTAGCGCAACATTACAGTCTCTTAGTTTCATAAATGAAGAACAAAAGCACATTAAGCTACAGATGAAGAAAGGGATTAGACAGAGATGACTGTGGAATAAAATGGCAGCCCACAAAGACTTAGACTGGAGTAGGGAGAAGTATATCAGATATTTTACCAGTTATATTTCAACTTATTAACCAAAATATAAACATAAAATGTAATGGCCACAAAAGGTGATACAAAGTTGTGTTTAACCAGAGAAGTAATGAATAATATCTAACCATATTATCCTATAATGCTGAAATAGCTGAATGACAGAAGCATGGTTTGTTAGCAGAATTTTTTGTCCTCTGCAAGATAATGACAAATATATTAACTTAGTTGATATCTCCTTGTGTACTCTAAATTCTGATAAAGAATTCTGTGCATGAAAATGTTATTTAAAAGGAATAAGATTAGTTTTGAAAACTTGAAGCTGCAAACAAAACATTTGAGAGCTTTCTGCTATCTTCAGTATTCCTGCCTATAAACCTGCTCATTTAATAAAAGAAGAGGTTTGACTTTCTCAGCCCTGCCATTACCTCAATTTCAGTGTATTTTTCCAATTACTAATCTCCAGGGAAATGTTCCTTCCCAAGTCCCTATCAGATATCTCAGATCCCAATATCCCTCTCTTTACAAAATCTTCACCATACTGTTTCTTTTAAGACCTCTACATTTTTTAAAATTTTTATGCTCAGTTGTTCCTTCTCAGCTAGTTACTATTAAGTACAGCTCATTTTAAAGCAGGTTGCTGATGAAGTTCCTCTTTCCCTAAGGAAATCATAGCAAATATCTAGTAAGAACTGTAGTTTATTTTCAAGTATGCCTAAAATGCTTGGAAACCCCATCTTCTCAAATTCTACAAAGCAGAAAAAAAAATCTGACTTACTTCACCTTCATAAATAGAAACACACAGATTACAACTTAAAAATGCATTATAGTACATACAAGTTAGAAATATCAGAGTAAAACGTGTCCCTCTATGGCAATACCCTAACCGGGAGCATATGCTCCAGTGTTTGTTACTCCCTAAGGAAGTCACTCAGGCTATTAGGTTAGTGACGTAACTTTTAATAACATAATTCCAAAACATCATCCCCCCATTCAGATTTAGCCATTCTCCTTTTAGCAACCACATGTACACTATTAACTCTGAAGTCAGTAGAGCAGACAATAGTAGAGGCTGTACATATCTTTAAAAAAAAAAAAAAGCTGAGAAGTGACAGAGTTAACCCCTCCCATCAAAGAAAGAGCATCACTTTCATGACACTTTTAGTCTCTAAGTACCTTCTTTTGAAAGCCATCAGGGTATTAAAAAAAAGCTAAGTGTTGCATAAATGACTATCATTTAAAGGAAAGCTCTTTTTTTCCCTTAAAAGTGGAAGGTGACAGCATTAAAAACTAAAGTTCTCTATTCACAGAACAGGCACTACATGGCAATATGAGTGTAAACTTCCCAGTCTGTCCTCCTACAGATTTCAAACAATTTTGTGGGGACCCCTTCTGGGAATCTGATATTTTTTCAGTTTCCGTGCCTGTTCAATCCTTCATTTCTCATTTGAGATTGATAACATGGGTACCAACTATGATGATGGATTTTATAATGTAGATATTAGACAATTATAAAAACCACCAACTTATTTAACATGCATCACCAAATAGATGGTGGTAACTTGTGGTCACTAATAACTTAGCCTGGATTCAAACTTGTGACCTACAGTAAAAGACAGTGTCCCATTGCTAATTCATAGATCTATCCTATTATCCCAGAGAATGCTCTTCCTCAGAACTATTCTCCCATCAGCAAGTATGGAATTTTTAAGTTTATCTCATAAATATGAGTAACCTGCATAAATTTCTATCTAAATGATTAATAATACTAGTTTTTTTTCTAATGAGTAAATTGAGTCTGTAAGTAAAATGTCACTAGTGGTAGGGCCACCAATTTAATTTTCAATGTTAAAAATAAATAGTTTTAGAAATTATTTTTAGAATTTTTTGGATCAAATCTTTCATAATGAAAGACAGGAAGTTGAAACAATCTACATAGGTACGTAATGTACAAATCTACATGTTGGATCAACATGTTGGATGATGGACTGCTTGTCAATTCTGCAAACTTTGTAATTACTTCACTAGATTTCCAAGAGCGTTATTAAGTTTCTGGCAGGCCAGATGCCAGCTCTTGTCCAGGCTGTAGGAATTAGCTAAGAGCTGACAAACTTGTAGCTCAGACCAAGTCACCTTTATGTTAGTTTTGCTCAAAATAGATATTAGTCTTATAAGAATGTATTTAATGTTGAGACTCAATTAAATGCTTGTATGTTGCTGCATGCATTAATCTCACTTATAATATTTATATCCCATGTTATAAGGTAAATATTTAAGTGTTTGCCCTGAACTGTAAAAGTGTGTGCTCTGAAATGATAAACCCTCACGGTCAGGAGAGAAACATTACCAAGTGTGAAATAATAGTTTGCCACAGAAGTTATTTCCTGCACAACAGAAAAAGGCCCATAGACACCAGATGAACCACTATGGAATATCAGAGGATAAACAACTTAGATTGCTTTACTCCTTCCACCCAGGAAGAAGAGACGTGCACATGAACACTTTGAATTGATAGATCACTACAACTTTGTCACTCTTAGTAACTCACTTGTGTGTATATGTTCGCTTGCTTTAACCTGTAAATAACTCTCTCATTTCTTTTTCCTATTCAATAAACATTAAGATAGTTTATTACAGAATTGGCTACAGGTGTTGTCTGTGGTGTAATATTTTTGGTACCAATTGATCTGGGGTAAGTGACTGATCTCTTTGGATGCGAAACAATCTGAATATGGTGTGTTTTTTGTTGTAAATGACTATTTATCACTAAGTTCAGTTTGTCTGGTTGGTAAAATAGATGGGACAGTCTAAGGGGATTGTCTGTGATTCCATGGTAAGACTGTTATTGTGATTCAGGAGTTCACGTTTGTTACTGGCTTGGTAAAATCTATTTATAGAACACACCATCAGTTTGAGGTGTTTGCCCTGGTTTTGACAGTCCACCCTGAGGTAGGCACCTATTGGTCATGAGCTACTCCAGGCAGAGTGACAGTTATATTCCAGTATAAAACTTTATTTCTTAACAGAAAACTATGAAATTCTAGCAAGGCTTTACAAGGTATAATCAACATTCTGATAATCTATTCATATTATACAATTTCTAAGTAGAATCTTCACAAAGCACATTCTACTTACTTTCATTAAAAGCATACTCAAATCCTTCAAGAGTATCAGGAAACTCAAGTGGTGGCTCATCTTTTTTCATCAGTTCATCCAAGTCTATTCTAGACAATAAATCTAAAAAAGATGACATCATAGTACGCCTGGTTTATTTTAACAGGTATATCTGACAAAAATAATGTTTTATTTAAAGTTTTCTTAGGGTGGATGTAATATGCCAGTCCTCTCTTTCTGAGAAATCCCATTTCGTAAGGTTGGATAATTTTTTATCCATTCCAAAGGGCATGTTGTGGGGTTTCACAAGGTTCAATGCCTGTCTACCTACACTATGGTATCTGAGTAATTGTAAGATCACTAAAGGAGACTGGGAGATGTTTTTGGAAATAGTATGCCAGTAACTATTCCCACATTAAACAGCAGTTATAATTTATTGTTTAGTTTTCTAGCATCTTCCTCTGAAGCAACCCATACTGACCACTGTAAGAGACTGGATACTGCAGTAGATGGACCACCAGTCTAATCCATTCTGGTAATTCCCAGGATCCTAAACCACAGCTACAACAAAGGAATTCTATTTCCCTTTCATTAATTTTAATAAATGTCTCTGAAATAATTATATATATATAAGAGACAAAATAAGTTCATACCTTTTAGTGCAGTGGTTTTTTCTTTTTCATCTGGGCCTCCTTGTTGGAGCTGTGCCATGTTTATCCAAATTGTCAACAAAATTAAAGTGATGAAGGAAATGGACATCAATCTTCACAGGATGAGCTAAAAATCAATCATCAAAGTTAGGAACTAGCCAGTTCATTGATTTCTGCTTAACTAGATATCACATGTGATTCTGAAGACCATTTTTTTTTCTCATATATTTGAACAACAGTTTTCTGCTGGAAAGAAAATTACAAATGCATTTGATACACTATTCTCAAAGTTAAATTAGGGTTGATTCTTATCCCCACCTTGAGAAACCACTAATGTATTTATTAACCCACTAACAGCAATGTAATACTTAAAAATACAACTACCTTATAAAAAAAATTAAGAAAAATAGTGGGGTCCTATTATAAACCCCCTGCAATGATTGGTGAAGGATTCCATTTCACAGTGGTAATGGTAAAGATTAGCTTATTAGAATCTAATTGATGTTCCATTCTAGCCTTTCCAATAGAAGGTTAGAACTGCAAACCTGTTGCTCTTCCAAATTGAATATGGTTTGTACTTATTGAATATCAAAGTAATAAACGGAAGATATAAACCAAAAGCATAAACAACCAACAGCAATCCATAATCCAGTTGGATTATTCCCACATTAAACAGCAGTTATAATTTATTGTCCTTACTATACCACATAAGATTATGTTTCGCTAAAATTGCATAGACTAGAGTTTCATTACCGCAACGCAGTTCAAAGACTAAGGGCTTGTCTACACTGGAACACTGAAAAAAATTAAGACAAATTATCTAAAGGTGTGAATTTAAAGTGGATTAGTTAAACTGCATTAAGCCTCCATATAGATGCTTTTATTCAGAGTTAAAGTGGCCTTAATTCTGTGAATTCCAAAGTGAATTAAACTAAACCAAATTAAGGTCACTTTAATTCAGAATAGAAGTTTTAACATAGGGGTTTATGTGATTTAACCAACTCACTTTAAATTCACACCCTTAGTTAATTCGAATTAATTTTTCTGAGTATCCCCATGCAGATGAGCCCTTAGAAAGCCGCTAACTACATCACTCATCACAATGTAGTTGTAACACATAGTGCCAAGAGTAACAGCAGTGTGTCTACTGCTCTCTTACTCATTCTGTTACATTTTTACCTCCAAGTCGTTTTCCTTGTTGTGGCACAGCTGGTGTACCTAACTCAAGAACATTATAAATTCCCAATTTAGTTTTCCTAATAAAAATTCAGAGAGATAAGTCTGCATGACCACAGGTAAATGCTATTGAAAAATGCAGCCAACATGAAGTTCGATATATTTGATATATGTTAATATGTGCATTTGACATAGTTTATTTGCCATTAGTTACCCGATGGGGGTTAGGTTACAGAGAATAAAGTGGCAGAAGGTTTTTACTGATGTGAATTGGGACACAGAATTGACAGATTGTATAGCTCTTGATAACCACTACTGTTTAAATATGGGTTTGCAAGAAACAGTTAGAGTTTAAAGTAGATTCAAAACATCTCTTTTTGCAATTTTGTTCTGTGAACTACACAAAGCAATTATCATATCTTCTTGCCTTCTACAATCCCAACAGAGAATCCACTATGTATTAATAAAACTATAAATAACATGTCATGTGTAATCTTTATCGAGTCAGCATTTCAAAACAAAGAACACAGGAATATTTCTTGCGTGCTCTGTTTTCTCAGTATCTAGAATTTATAAAAGAACACGTGTCCAGCCATATAGTACTCCTAGATTTATTTAGTATGAGAGATTATTAGCAGCAAAAGATATTTATATTTTTTCCATTTTCAGCAGAGGACCTCAAACACTGAACTCTGCAACCTTTTTCCATCCACATGAATTTGACGCTAGGGAGAATACCAACAGAGCAACTCAGTTTTTTGTTTTTTTTTTAAATAAAGGACTGTGGAAGCATTGAAGCCCTCTCTCCCCCTCCAGCTTTCTGGATTCTTGGTTACAAATTTCGATCATCAGTCAATCTGATTTATCCTTCTCCAAAATATATCTTTTCATGGCTGTGTCTGCATGAACCATTTTTTTAGCAATTTGGAACAGGTTCTATTATAAGTTTGATAATCTTCCCTCCAGAGAGACTAATAGGATCAAGCTTTATATACTCCTGCCTCCCTCACACTTACATCTGTGAGCAGGAACCCCAAGATAATTTCCTTTCAGTTTTGGTAACTCATTGTACTACTAGCTAGTTAACAGAGATATTTAATAGGTAAGCCAATGTTGGAAGGTTAAGGGGAGTAATTTTATTTAAATAGCATAATAAAAGCTGCCATATGTTCTGTTTTCACAGATTTAGAATACTATGGATAACATGCATTCATGGTCTCAGAGAAAAAGTAGTAACATGTTATGTTATATCTTCTGGTTTAATGAAAAAAATCACATGCAACAATTTCAAAGGTTGTTTTTTGTCAACTAAGGAGTATATAAATTCTAAAAACTGATATTAGGTCCACTAATCCATTAAGCAAGTATGGGGGAAAACATCATTTTTCTTTGTTCCAATACACAAGACTGCTCAAACTCGACTACACTGCAATAGCAGCACACTTCCAGTTCCTCTCACCTTTCCTTTTATCCAGGATCCCAGTTCAGATTCTGCACTTCTCCAATTCCGACACATTTCAACATGATTAATCTAAACAAGACTAACAAAATGTGCAGGTTGTAGCAAACTTACATTTTTACTGGATAAAAAAAATGCTGCACTCATAACAGAAGCTTAAACAATCAGTAAAAATAATAAAACACAGAGAAATTTTAAAATTTCCTGGAACATATCTTACCAAACCAAAATATTTAGAGGATGAACTGACTAAAACAACAACTTGGTGCAATTGGTTTGCAACACTTGCGAATAGACTACTAAGTAAGAGTTCACTGAATATAAATTCCTGTCATACATCAATATGTGCATTTGTAGCAAAGCAATGGTGACACCACACTGTATGTAAATACCATTAAGGCATTTGGGGAAAAAATCATTTTAATGAACATCTAAGAAGTGTTACAAACCAGAATACCTGATCAATGTGACAACACATTTCAAAGAAACTACTTTAGACACTGCAACTTGTAACGTCTGCTACTTTGTTCTCCTAGGCCTCATCTACAAAACAATTTGTAATCATATTTTCACACATATTAGTTAACAAAATTACAGGTTGTAGACAAGTCCTCAAAGGCTTGTTACTAGTCAGAAAAAAAACCTCTTCTTTGAAAATGGAATGAATCTGTTAAATTACAAAGCAAGTCAGATTAATCAATGTAAAGCCAACAATTGGGTAATGCCATATGCAAAATTTAGGCAAAATATAGGACTCTGGTTACTTTGCCCCCTACAGATTTACTAGCTGGTGAGCCTGCCACTGAGGAAATAATAGAAAACCCACATGATCACCTGCCAACTTAGAAGCACAAGAGAACTGAATTTTGCTTTTAAAAAAGACAATTTATCAATTATTTTAGACAAAAGTAAAAAAACTTAACAGCAGCCACTGGAGGGAGGACTTGGTATTAGAATGAGGATAAAACAAGCTCACAGTATTTTATGTTTTGTCTGAACATAGCATTTGGTTAAATCCTTCATTGATATTTGTTTAAATGACAAATGTAAGAAATTAGAAGAGAAGGTTAGATTTGCTTTCTTTGAAAAACAGATGTTGATTCAACTGGAGTTTGTTGGTGCATAAATGAATAGTGGGAAAATTATAAAGCTGTCTGAATGGTTACTTATAGGCAAATGCAGGAATTGCAGTTTATTACAGGTTTGAGTTTCAAGTCCCACAGATATCTCGTAAGGTTGGAGCATTCTTTAACTATTTGGTTCCTTGAAGTATCAATAAATTTCACTATAGATAGATAGATATCTATATATCTATATATATATATATATATATATATATAGATATATATATTTTTGCATTAAATATTCAGTTAGAGTTGTTTCAAATCTGTTCTTACACAGATACAATCACTTAGATCATCCTTTCTACAAATGCTTTATATGGCCATTTTTGTCATAAAATGTAACAAGCACACCTCTGAATAAATAATAGTAACTATTCCACCCACAGAAATATTTAAAAATAAGTTAGCTACTTCAGAGACAGACTCATATTTATTTATACCTACATTGCTTTTCCATGCAGAATCAAAACATATTTTCCCCCAAAGGATCCAATGTGTATTCTACACCTCTTCTTCCCCAATGCCTAGCAATATAGTATAATTCAGCATGACATATGTTCTGGTTTCATTGCTGCTAATAAATGTTTTAGCAGTTTATCCAATATATAGGACTAAGAGGATGATGTTTTTACCAGATTTCCATTGATACAACAGCAGAACTGGTGGGTGCACAAAGAAATAGCTATTTGGACAAAAAAATATAAGCTTTTGTACATACAAGGGGATATGCTTACATATTTAATGTTCACATTTGTGAAGCAGTGCTGGAAATTTGGGTCACAGGCTTGCAGATGTACAGTAGTGCTAGATTTCAAATCAAACACGACAGGAACAGAGGAGAGGCAGACGTCAGGTGGGAATGGATGGGCAGAAGCCAAGGGCAAAACAGTCAGAGAGGGGACAGGAGCAGCAAGGATAGGGAATATGAGCACAAGGAGGCCTGGTGAGAAGAAGAAAAAGGGTCTAAAACACTAGAATACACTCCACTCCAGTACTTGGAAATGATTCCATTATTTCTGAGTCTCAACATACTTTTCTGCCTAGCAAATAGCAGTGAAACTCACTGGCGAAGTTTGTGTCTTGGAGGTTCACATGTGAAAAAACAGCCTTTCCCCCTCCCCTCTTTGGACTCCTTCCTCTGGAGTATCAGAGATGGCCATAGTTAGAGATAGGACACTGGGCAGGATGGGCCAGGGCTCTGAGGTGGCATCAAGCATTCTCTCTGTCAGATGCTTGGCTACCTGGTTCTTGCTCACATGCTTAGGGCTTAACTAATCACCATATGTGGGAGCAAGAAGGAATTGTCCCCCAGGCCAGATTGGCAGTGACTTTGGGGGGGAAAGGGGAAGGGTTGCCTTCCACTGAAGCATGGAGTGTGGGTCACTTGCCAGGATTATCTAGATATATCTACCACTGAGAGGGCCTTGGACATTGGTACACCTCGGTCCCTCCTGTTCTTTCACTGTGGCACATAATAGTCTAATTTTCTGTGGGCTGTAATACTTCAGTGTAATTACAGTTGCTGGATTTAATATGTGGGTGCCAAGTGGTGTTGGTGGCCTATGACATACAGGAAATCAGATTAGAAGATCCAGTGGTCCCTTCTGGCCTTAAAGCCTACGTATGACTCAGTTGCTCTATTAGCTCAAGTGATAGAGGACTGTGCTGTAAACCTAAATATCCCAAATGTGCCAATGACCAGGGGTGGAGGAAGGGAATCGGTATGATTCTGTGTGTTGAAATTTTAGGTATTTCAGTTTACGTTTTTTAAGACTTGGGAAATCCTTAAAAAAAAAAAAAAAAAACTACATTAAAAGATTACAGTCTTTCATACATGTGTATTAAAAACAGGTCTTCAATTATATGATCCCATAGGACTACTTTCACAGGATCCCTGAATTATTCAGTGGATAGCATGAATTGTGCTCTGGAAGTGAATGAATGTTGTGTGGCGAACAAAGCTGTTGTCTGTAAAACCCTGGCTTAGTTTGTTGGAGAAATTGGAAGGTGTGTAGTGAATGATGCAGGCAACCGTAGGAAGAAAAAGGATGATCTCCTGATTAAGGCAGTTGAATGCCACCATGGATAATTGGATTCTATCCCTGCCTCTGCCACAAAATTTCTTTATGATGTTAGCCAAGTCACATTTTTACAGTTGGCATCTGTTCCTATTTTTGTGTGTTCCTCATTTTCTAGGTGTCCAACTTGAGACACCTGATGTGTTACTTGCAGAACTGTTAAGTGCTCCCAACTCTAAGGTCAATGAGAGCTCTACTCTGAATATATGAAGTGCTATAAAACATTAAGTTTTCTGAAAAATCACGGACTAAGCTTCTCAAATTGTGCACCCATAATTAGTGCACACTTTTGAAAAGTTTGCCTCAATTTCTCTGTGCTTCAGTTCCCTAACTGTAAAAGGGAAATAATAATAATACCATTTTACTTTTGTGAAAAAAAGAAATGTTTATGAAGAACTAAGACACTACAATGAAAGCATTCTAGAAAAGCCCATGAGATAATTAATAATTCTTTATCCAATACAGAGTTTGAATGGTGTGTGATAAATAAAGCATGGAGGCATTGAATGATGTGAATAAAAAGAAATATTAAAAAGTTTCTAATTCAGTGAGCACAATCCAGTCTATGCATTGAATAAGTCAGGGATCCCGTGGGAAAAAACCCATGATGTGATTATGTAATTAGAGACCATCATAATTCATATGTACAAGGGTGCCAAATTAAGGTTACAACTGCAACCTTCTGGCATTTCTTAACTTTTGCATTACTTTCCAGTCGTAATGTTCTTTAATACATTTTTATGAATGTAATTATACATGGGACTGGTAGCACTGCCTATTGAGGCTACCCAATACTTCCTACTCTAAAGCCATATTTTCAGTTGCTTATAATTTTGTCAAATTTAACTTTTGGGGCTGAAATTTTCCATGCTACATTTCTGCCCCAGTCTGAATTTTGGGGGGAAATTTCAGATGAAACAATTCAGCTGTGTCCCAGAATGAGAATAGGGAAAAATATGTTGTTTTACCCACACTGAAAAATTCTGGTGACCTTTTCTTTAAAAAGTTCTTTGGAGCAGGGATTTGAAATTTGGCAAGAGGATGTGTGTCAGGGATGTGCTTTTTGTTATCCTTGTGAAAATCCACCCATATTTGGCCATGTTATAAGCCTCTGAAAAACTGAAGTTCACACTTGCTCAGTAAAGATTTTAACTGCTAAAATCTGCAAAGATTTTGTCCTCACTGAGCACGCTTGAGTCTCTCACAGCTCCTGTTGCTGACCACACTGTGCATGTGCTATCCCACTGAACAACTGAGCGTGCTCCAGCCCAGGGCTACTACAGAGACAAAGAGGGACTTCCTGTATAACAACTATTCTTATCTGGACCCTGGAATTAAGAGCAGGGAGCCTGTCTCTCCTGTACTCTCAATAACCCCCATGATGGCATGTAGGCAGTGTGGAGGAGAAAGCCATCTGACTTGAATACAGAGGGGACAAAAGCCAGACCTTAGGGGTTGCAAAGAAGTAGACTGGGACAAGGAGTCTGATGACACTGGGACTGAAGTGGAGAAGGAAGAAAGAAACTGGAACTGCCTGGGCAAGGAGACTGGAATTGGGAGCCAGGGAGAGAAGGGGAGGCTAGTATCAAGAGCCAGGGCAGGGAAGGGAGGATTGGAACTTGGAAGGTTGGGAAAGAAAAGTGGAAACTGGAGAGTATAGGACTGGGAGCCAGGGAGGAAAATGAGAGGAGGGAAGAGAGAAATTGAGCCAGTTAGCTGCTAGAAGGAAATGCTTAAATAGGCCAAGGAGATTAAGTTTGGGGGAGGTGAAGACTGCTACTTGTTGAAAAAGGAGACTTGGAATTTGTCTAAGGGGAAGAGGTCAGGTGACAAGGAGCTGACTGAGAGGAGAGTTGTGACTGGCTGGGCAGTCATTGAGGAAAAGGAGTTGAGGTGGGAGGGAGGAACTTTGCACTGGCTGGGAAGAGAGACTGGTACTGGATATAGGGTGTGGGGAGAGACTAGAAGTGGGGTGGAAAGACTGGGCCTTGGACAATCAGCCTGGAGGGGGAAACTAGGACTTGCTGGGCAAAGGGACTGGGCTGAGAAGCCTGAGAAGTGGTGACAAGGTATGGACAGGCAAGGAGAATGGGAATGAGACAAGAAGACAGGAGTGGGGAAGAGACAGGACTGAGACATGGATAGTTAAAGAAGAGAGGGTAGAAGGAACCAACCTTGGGGGAGAACAGACAGAAGAATCTGTACGCACTAAAGAAAATTCTCCTCTAAGCCTGGAATGGAATGCAAGATTTTTAAGTCTTACCATTCCTCTGATGTCAGTAAATAACTGTGAAACCCACCTGCAAAAGGCGTGCCTCATCTTCCTCCAGTCCTGGCTCATATAAAGGATGACTGCCTGTTAGCTCTATCAGTTACTTTGTTAGCTAAAGTAGCAAAGGTCTGTGTGGTGTATCTAGAGGTTACAACACTTTCATGTTGGTGTCAATATAATGCCACATTATGTAATTTGTTTTTTCAGTTTGCTTTCTTTAAAAAAAGCTAGGAAATTACACACACAAAAACGTTAACAGACTATTATTAAGTTGCAAAGTCAGGCTGCCAAAAGTTAGAAAATGACAGGATTAAGGCTGAATTTGCCCTCATTCTTGTGCATATGTATTATGATACAGTTCTTAATTACATGACTACATGCCATTTCCCCCCTCCACACACACACATTTCTATTTTTTCCTCCCTCATTCAGTGCACAGGAGAGAACTGTTCTGGAGATAAATCAAAACTGGGTAGTAAAGGAAGCTGTTGTCTGTAGGATCCCTGCCTCATTTGATAAAGAAGTTGGAAGGTGTGTAGTGAATGAGGCAGAGGATTGCAGGAAGAGAAAGAAAGCTCTGATAACTAAGGCTGACTTGGAGAACTGAATTCTATCCCTGCCTCTGCTGAGGAATTTCTATGTGATGCTAACCAAGTATTTAAACCCAAACTTTTCACAGGTGGTCACTACTTGCGTGTTCCTCTTTTTACTGAGTGCCCAATTTGAGATATGGGCTCCATTTGCAAAAGTGCTAATAACTCACAGCTGCAGCTGAAATCAATGGGCTTGTGCTTTGAACAGCATTATTTATCACTTCATAAGTATCTGAAAAATCAAGTCCTAGTCATCACAAAATGGACACCCAAAATTAGTGGAAACTTTTCACCTTAATCTCTCTGTGCTTTAACTCTCTATGAGTAAAATAATACCACCCCTTCACAGGGTTTTGTGAAGATAAATTAATTAACATTTGTGAAGCACTCAGACACTATGGTGATGAGCACCATAGAAAAGCCCATAAGAAAATTAATAATTCTGTCTTCAGAGCAGGGTCTGAATATTGTGCCTGGGCCACACACTGAAAAAAATCACAACAAAACAAATTACAGAATATAGTTGTTGTATGGCGTGTTTTTGTTTTTTATTAATACTTTATATAGTATAGAATATTTTATAGTTGTTTCCTTGTTTTTTGTAAAATCCTCAATGAACAAGAATAAGTAATCTATCCTTTAGCCTCATATTTTCAATATGCAACCTTGTTATTCCAACAGAAGTTCCCCTCCCACCCAATCTCTTTTAAAAATGCTTCAGTCAGGTGGAGACCTGAGCAGCATACTGTGGCCTGAGGGAGCAAAGATTGAGAAACCTGGATTAGAGTCTGCTAATGTATATAGTTTAAGTAATACACTTCACACCAAAACAGATCTGACACTATAAAGTACTGTAAGAGTTTAGAATGAGCCAAACATAGACACTTTTGGAGTGCACTGCAAGATTCATTTGTCAAACCCTTCCTACCATAATGGAAGACTAAGATGAACTGAATACTACTTTGTGATGGATTTGGAGCTGTCCTGTGATAATTTATAAATACTGTATGCTGACCTGGTTACGGAATGTTTTCTGAATTATTATATTGGTTTAACTCAACAGAAGTCTGTCTAGTAAAACAGTCAGGAAAGAAAAGAATTACTCGAGACAGTCACCTATCAGCAAACACTTAAGGGTTAAGGGGCAATGCCAGAACTATTAGCTTTAATGGGTTTTCTTCTTCTCTAGCCAACCTACAAAACTCATTTTGACCAGGACAGAAAAAGACCTGCAAACACAGAACAAAAGAGCTCCAGGAAGTTTAAAAGGGGCCCTCTCTCAAGAGGCAGACAGTAGCTATTCAGGAGAAACAAGTTGGAGACAAAGGGATTGGCTGGGGATGTCTGAAGAAGCTATGTTTGCCTGGGTCACCATCAAAGGATGATAGGACTGTAGGTAAGACAGCCATGCATGCAGATTGTTTGTTGTTTTAAAATCAAATTCTCTCTGATTGTTTGTTTTTACTGTTAAAATAAGAAGACACTGGTTTTAACATGACTTTCTGGTCACTGTACACCACGGGTTACAGACTCCAGAAGGGAAGAATCACAGGTGCTTGCACTGCAGTGAGACCTGCAGGTTAAGGATGGAAGATATACAGAAAACTGTAACCCAGGTCCCAGTCTGAGAGAGAGAGAATTGCAAAATGCCACCCCAAGATAGGTAAAGGCACGAAGTTTAACTCCTGAGAGTGTGTACTCAGAGAGCCCAGAAAGAGGACAGAGGTGCAGCTAGCTCGGTAACTTTGACATATCTGCTCGCTCAACGTCACCACCAGATCACCTTGAATCTGATGCATGCATAGAAGGGAATCCACTATGAAGTCTGCTATGAATAATACCTCACAGCTCTATTATACTGTATCCAGCACTTGTATAGTATGATGATATGAAAATGTCTGAGACAAATACCACAGAGTTTTACTGAACAATAAAACATTATGCAATTTAAGTGATTTGTATTATTTAAAATTATCCCAAACTAGGACTTACTTCAAACTTTGGCTTTCATTTTTGTACATATTATATTATATTCATTGCAAAAATAAGGAGTCTTTGGCCTACTAGGAGCTGCATCCAAAATGCATTACCATATGGGGTGAAAATAAAAGCCATAAAACAGTATGGGAAGGTAGAAACAATGATTATTTATGAGTGGACAAATATATTGGTCTCCATAGCTTTCATATCTATATGTCTCATTTTAGATAAAGTTTAAGAAATGTAAATGTAATACTTATGACAAGCATTAGACCAATAGCCCGAGTTAACAATAATACAGGCACGTCCTGTACAAACTTTCCCTCACAACTCTGCCAATGGCCTGACCTGCTACAGCCTTGCTATTTCTATCCTGAGCTGGGACTGCCACTGGTACCAAATTCATGCTAGTGTGTGATGGTTTAGTGGTGTGCACAAATAAGATGACGGTGAATCTTTCAATTTTAATTTTTGCTTGTGATTTAACATGGGACTTTAACTCCAGAAGAAAGACCCTGATGGCAACTGTAAACTTTTCTATCCTAGACCCCTTTTGTCATTCTTGACAATCTCTTCTTAACATGCTGTTAAAAGGAGACTGGACAAAGTTTAGCTGACAAAGTTTAGTTATACCAGCTACATCCATGACTTCAATGAAATTGGACAGGAGTAATTGAGAGCATTCTATAGCTTCTTGAGTTTAAACAGTATGCCATGAAATTAAACACTCCAAACTTAACATCAAATGAAAAACAAATCTCACTTCTGGACCAACCATTTCAGCCCAAACTTGTTAAGTCTGATCTGGTAGGAGGAAAACATGCCATACTATCATACTATCAATTTGGATGAGTGTCTGCTGAGATGCAAAAATGTGTTAAATTATGTGAAGTCTTGCACGAATTGTTATTTGGCTGAGTTCAGCAAGGTGCTACAGAACCTGAAGTGCACGTAGTTCAGTTTCTTATCTTGAATAAAGGGGGCTGCCCAAGAAATTCCTTTTGCTTTAGGCTATGGCCCAGCCATCTATGGAATATGCCTAACAAAAACAGTTTAAACTTTTCCGGGTGTTGGGGGAATGCAAGGAAACAGGCAAAAGATTAACTGTTTTCAGTAAGCATGCTCAAGTTAGAGCTAAAGCAAAAGACTAAGTGCTGACCCCACTGGAACTCTTAAGTGGTGACTGAATTTCTAGACACAAACTTAGGTTTCTACATTGACTGAGGGATTGCTGCCCCAGAAGGTAACTTTTACAGTAAAATAAGGACCACAAAATTTACAGCATATGATCATAAAGAACAGTAATTTAAGTAGAAAGGCAAGCAATCTACTGTGTTATGCTACTATAATATAGAGATTAACCCTAAAAAGTTATGCAATCAAAATAGGGATTATTTGGTGTTCTATGGTTCTACCTATAGCTAGGTAGTATTCTGCATGCATCACTGTAGCAGCTGATCAATTGGTTTCCTAAAACTACACAAATGGCCATAACAAAAATAAATTTAACTCAAAATTTGTTTGTAAATTAGCATAAGAAAAATATATGTTGATAGGATGTGTGGAATGGAGAGAAATAGGATCTGTATTAGTACTTTGTCCAATGTAATGCGAGATTATTCAAAGGTGTGCAAAATGTATTAAAGGTAAGGCCCTACTCGAATCCGGGATGACTGTCAAATAATTGCGGCTGAGCTGCGCATGGAAAATCATAGAAAAGTAATAATGGACTTTTATTAATTGCAGTCAATTGGAAAAGCCAGAGAAGACCTATTTGTTTAAGAAAAATTTGCTAGAACAATATAAAGACTCAAGTATTATGTTTTTCCTGCCAATTTTTTTGATAATACGACATTAATTATATTAATATTAATTATATTAATTATATTGCAGTCATTAATGCCTGGGGCTGACAGCAGGGGTCCCAGCTGCCAGCTGACAGGGGCTGACAGTGGGAACTCCAGTCACCCCGGCCATCAGCCACTGACAAAATTGCAGTGGAAGCCTAATATTGCGTGATCTGTAATTTCTGCACTACCGCAAATTAAGTAGGGCCTTAATTATGGGCAACACACATTTCAACATTAAGCAAACAGATTTCAATAAAATCTGTAAGATATTGCAGGATTAGTATGCAAGAAAATGTCTCTTATGTAAACAAGTATATTTAAAAATGAAAAAATAAAGAAACACTGAGTGCTATAAGACTGTTAGCAGTGTCAACTGAAGTCAATGCTAATCCAAAAAAAAAAAAAAAATCAACTTGGTCATCATTAGCAAGAAAAAGGAAAAAACAACCAGAAATATGGCAAGAATCTGAAGCACAAGAAACAGTGCATCCAGCAACTCACTACTCCTTTGTGCCTATCAGCTGTTCTCAACTGAAACAAGAGGCAACAGTTGAGGAAGACTCAAGATTATCAAGGTACTGTCCCTTAACCCCTAAAATTCCTCTAGCTAACTGAGATCCTTTGTGTTTTGATAAGGAGAGAAGACAAAATCTTGGAGAGAATGCTCCTAGTACTTATTATGTGGCAAACAGATTATGAAAAGGATGTGGAAGGAGGGAAAAAGGAGAGGAAAAGTAGATCTACTAAAGACATATAAAGCAAGTGAATAAAAATTAGTATAACAGACCAGGGGTTTGATGGGGCCTGATTCTCTTCTCACACCAATATTATACCAGTCTAATTTTATTGGCCTAAATAGAGTTAAACTTTATTTACATCACTGTGAGAGAAGAACCTGGCCAAAAATTATTAAAACAATGAATGCTGAAAGAAAAAACTGACAGAGAAAAATTGGGTTTAAAAGAAAGGCAGAGAGTAAAATTCTCAAAAGAGCCTTTACTAATATTTTCAAAAGCGACTTGACATTTTAGGCTCCTAAGTCATTTCAGGAAATAGGACTAAGGTACTTTTGGAATTTTTACCCAGTATCTTTTTAAAAATAGAGGTACAAGAAATGTGGTCTGAAACTGGGAAAAATTAATTTTTAAAAAAGGGATATGAAAAAATGTAGTGAGACGGAAAACAATGAATAAGAGTCCTATATACTGTACTGCTGTACCTAAAACTAGAACAAAGAAAGAGGAACTTAAACAAATATCAAAACAATTAAGATATATATTATTTTATAGGAAATTCTATGCAAAAACTGTTATATGATAAATTATATTAAATAACACATATTAGTGTCTGAACATTTTCTTTACTGTATCCTTGGATAGAATCTGTTGGTATTTTGCTGAATCTGAAAAAGGAAAGGTTTGATATGCATCCCATGATTTTGGTCTGTTATGCATGTATGTGTAAGACTGTAAAATTACTCATGATAATGCTAACAATAAAACGTATTCACACTCCTTGCTGTGTTATTTTTAAGAGCAATCTAATAGTAAATAAGTGTAATAAAACCCTTAAAATTGTAATTAACTAGTACCCAGTTTAGGAAAATTAGGTTATTACTTTTCAGGATGGATGAAATAGTTCAGGAAAAGAAAAAACAAACGAACAAAAGATACTGGACAAACTTTCTCCTTTCAAATCTCTAGCATGGTATAGTAAGTCTCCTTTCCCCACTCTGACTGCTTACTGAAAGTACCCTATTACTTTCTCCAGTCACAAGGACAAGGCTCTTATAAAGGAACAGAATTGCCCTCTCCTGAAGCAGGGTCCTCCTTGAGGGCCACCTATTCCTTTTCTGTTTGCAGGTGATCTATATGGGGGCAACCCAGAGGCCAAATTCCCCCTCTGGTAACTGATCCTCTTAGGGTGCGTCAACACATATGGCAGTTTATACAGTACAGACACTGAACACCCAGCTAGCATAGGACATAGCAAAGTAGATGATGAGGTATTGCTTAGGCAAGTAGAGTAGAATAGAGAACTCTACAGACCTGAACCCTAAGATATATACCCATCCGGCTCGCTATGTACCCAACCAGTGCCTCCCATGTCTACACTGCTATGTTTAACATCTTGGAGTTCCGTTGCCTCCCAGCTGCCAGTCTTTCCCTGGTGCAGTGAAAGACTCTGGCAACATGAAGGCAGTGAGGAAAGGCTGTCCCCTGCCAGAGCCTCTCTTTCCACACCACAATGAAAGGCTCCAGCAGTGGGGAGCTGTTGCCTTCTTCCAGTGGAGCTTTCACGGCCATGTGTAGTTACACACTGTAGTGAAGGGGTTCTCAAACTGGGCGTCATGACCCCTCAGAGGGTCTTGAGATTATTATGGGGGGGGGGGGAAGAGGAGGGGTCGCAAGTTGTAAGGATGGTATGGCATGGAGGGAGTTATCACCTTTTTTTTTTTTTTTTGGGGGGGGGGGGGGTTGTCACAGCCTGCAATATTTTCAAAGGGGGGTCCCAGCAAAAAAAGTTTGAGAACCCCTGCTGTAGTGAGTGTGAACACAGCCTGCTTTTTACTGCAGCCTGTAGCTACACACACCCTACATGCTGTGGCAAGTGTACCTTTGGTGGTAGGAGGGTGGGGGAGAATGAATTCCTGCAATGCCTCTCACCCTCAAGTTGATGGAAGCAGGTAGGTGTAAGGACCTAATAAATCCTCCACTTGACTTCACTCATATCACTCCTTTCAAAGTGAGAGGCCCTCTGTAACTTTTTCTGCAACTTCATAACTTGAATCTCACAGATGATCCATGCTTGTAAGGCGATCAGGATCCCTTTCTGCCTATAGAAAGGGATAGTGATTCTGAGCAGCCAGATCCAAAGCCCAACAAACTCAATATAATGACGTCCATTGATTCAATGATCTATGGATGAGACTCTCTAGTTGTACAAGCTGCAAAGGGATACCACAAGGTAAAGGATGGCTCAAACTGCTTCTTGAAATGGGACTGGGTGATAGCTTCTCAGACAAAAAGGTAAGGGAAAGAATCAGAGGGTCAAACAGATGACATGGTATGAAGGCTTAACTGAACAAAGCTTCAGAACTTTTTAAATGTCAACCCGTCACAAGTTATAACTTCACTCTTACCCGATTAATTAACATCTGACAGAGTGAAATAACCAGGAAAGAATTAAGGGCTACCTGCCTGTGACATGACCCAGCAAGGGATTGAAGGATATGTTCTCCTTCCAGCACTGAGGTAGGCCAGGGAAAAGACCTCTGGGGATTGCAGCGTGCTTTGGTCAATGGAATTGTTTTTGTGTAGCTCCTAAGGTTTTTTTTGCATCTGACCAATAAATTAAGCCCTTAGGGAAGGATCTGAAACCAAACTCAAGTGTGGCACTGATTCTTTTCTGGGTTGGTGAGACAGCCAAACAGCTTACACACACAAACACAATTTTAACGATACCCACACTTCTTGGGCACAACCCAATAAATTAAATTCTAAACTACACAAGTAAAATAGTACTTTACATTAAACTGTACATTAATACTTTATGTCACATAAAAAAGGTTTATCAAACTATTTTTATTTTAGATCTTCTAGGGAGAAGTTGCAACTCAAAATACCGAAGCTATTATTGCCAAAACATGGACTTTGTGATTGTGCTAAAATTATTTTAATGGACATTAGTTATGTCACAAGTGAGTTGTGAAGGTGATCTTAAATGAGTGTTCATAAAATCTTTATATCATATCAAGCCCTATATGACACTCATGTTACAAAAACTATCTTTATTGGCATTACTTTTTGTATTCTTGCATTTGGAAAGCCAGGTACTTTAGTTACCATAAGTCCTATTGTATATGCCTTAGAATGAGAGAAAAATTAAAATGGAAATGTAACCTGGAAATGTAACCTGTAAAAATGACCTAAAGTGATTTTTCTGTACATAAAAGCATCCCAACTTTAAAGCTCAGTATCCCACAGTTTTGTAGGGTTCAGTTGAGGAACTAGAAATTCTTCCTTTCTGATGACATAAGGCTCCCATTTCTGCCTCTGCAGGTCATAAAATGCACTGCATATTGCCTCAAGCTGCTGTAAGTTTAAGGTGAGAACTCCACATCTTGGGGGAAAGCAGGAAACATTTTCTGTAGTAAGTTGGGTTTTTTTTAAATCTATTTGAAGCTGTTCGGAAGTTTAGAATGAGTACTGGAAGGGAGAATTAGTGGGCAGACAGCAAGCAGCTAGGTCAAAGATGCAAAATAAATGAATTTATCATTGGATTCTGCAATGTATCACATCTATATATCAGACACACAACACTTTTATATAGCTTACTTACCTCTCAAGGTATGAGATCTTGGTTCATATTAAGATGTGAAGTGCACAGAAGTGTTAATAGCAGTCAGTGGATGAGCAGGTAATAGAACTCATGGTCTCTGAGCTTGCAATTTAATGCACGTCCAGGGCTAGAGGGCATTGCGGAAGGCACTCTCTCTCTCTCTATGATTTTGTTTCCCTGGCTGGCACAACCAGAGCTTTTCACGTCATCACAAGACTTCCCACAATCAGGACCAAAACCACCCCAAGACAGAGTGAGATTTGGCGACACTGGTCATATTATTGGTTCTCCTGACAATTTTCACCTTAAGTATAGCGAATCCCCCACACACATAAAACCCCTGTGTGTGTGTGTGTATAGCACACAAATTATTAATAAGTGTACCTACTCTTTCTATATATCAGCTATGCACGGTCATATAATGTGTGTGTGATACACATTAAAAGAACACTATTAAAGTTGCAAAGTCAAACATTCAAAAGTTACTACATGCCAGAATTAAGGATGCCACTGTAATCTTAATTTATCCTACTTGTGTGTATGCAATAAGATAGTCTTTAATT
Source organism: Emydura macquarii macquarii (assembly GCF_026122565.2). Taxonomy (NCBI): domain Eukaryota; kingdom Metazoa; phylum Chordata; order Testudines; family Chelidae; genus Emydura; species Emydura macquarii. Next base: position 37,678,702 of record NW_027133034.1, on the reverse strand, counting down.
ATATGATCACATACATTTCTTCCTCAGGACCTCTGCTCATTCCATGCCTGGTATGGATAGTGCTTACTTAATATTCAGTATTTTGTTTTCTCATTGTTCAATATGGGACATCTCCTTCCTCACTACCAGCCTCTCATCCTTCTCCTTGCCCAGTTAGTCCCAATCCCAATTTCTCTCCCCATTTCCAGTCCCAGCAGACTCCCTATCCACCCCTCAATCTGGCTTCTGTTCCCTCATACATTTGAATCAGATAGCTTCCGCCTCCACACTGCCTTGGTGACAGCAGGGGGCATCACTGAGAGCACAGGAGACAGATTCCCTGTTCTCAGTTCCAGTGCCTGGCCCCTAGCTTGCCCCAGAGTAGATAGGAGCAGACATTACAAGGAAAGTCTGTCTTCACCCCTTAACTCTAGGCTGGAGGACACATACTCAGTTGCTCTGTGGAATGATGCATGTACATCTGGTCAGAACTAGGAGCAATGAGAGGCTTGTGCATGCTCAGCAAAGATGGAATCTTTGGCTCAGATTTGGAATCTCTATTGATCAATGCGCAAACTGATTTAACAAAGACTTATAAATTGGCCAAATTTAGGTGGATTTTCTCTGGGATGGCAAAAGGCACATGACTAACACAGACCATTTTCTTGAGAATTTCAAGTTCATGGTTGGAGCTAGAGCATTTTATATATCTATGCTGCTAGAATTTTTTAACATGAACAAAATATTTTTCCCTAGCTTTGTTCTCAGAAACAGCTGAACCATTTTGGCTGAAATGTTTGACTTCGGCTAAACCACAATATCTCTGTGCCTCAACTCATATATAAAATGAGGAAAATATTTATCTATCACAGAGTGAGATGCCTGAGAGAGTGTTTGTCAGCGGTTCATATACAATGGTGATGGGGCTATATATAACTACTTAGACTGATATCAAAACAAAGGAATACTGTTGGTTTTGTCAGTTTTCATTGTTCACCTTCTCCCACCATCCCTTGAAGTGGAGATATACTCTGAAAAATGACTATATAAAGTTGGCACCTTCTTACTCAACAGTGCTGCTGTGTGTGTTTTCAGATACATACTTCCTTATTTTATTGACTAAAATAAAGTTATACTCCTTTTTATTTTTGTTAGCGCTGCACAATCAACACAGCTGAAAGAGAGGAGCTAAATTATATTTTAGCACCAACCAATTCACCTGTGCAATTTAACAGAAGACAACAGGATTGCACAGGTGTTACTAATCTGGCCTGAAGAATCTTAATTACAAGTGATGTATGGAGGAAAGAATCCAGTATGATTTTCAGATCCCTAAATGAATGTGTAGGGATGTCAAATACAAACAAACAAACAAAAAATCTCTGATTTATAAACTGAGCACAGTTGATCTAGGATCACTGAGACAGCAAACATGAAACCCTGTGCTGCCAGATTTATCTAGTAACTTTTAAGGGTATTGAAGGACTATGCTCACTTCTTCATTTATGAAATGCGTTTCTCCACACAATTACCTCCATTCAACTGTATCAAGTATCAATATTCTAAGGTACTGAAACCCACCACCTCCTTTAAGATTGGTGGTCATCAATTCTCCCTTCTCAGAGACGAAAAAACAAATAGTTGCTTAGGAATACAAGTTTCATAACTATTTGGTCTCCACATGATCATGCTAGCCAAACTATGTAGTAATATTAACTTATCCCTTGAGCCAGAAAATCCATTACATAGAAAAAAATGCACAAGGTTAAATTTCTAGTTCCCTACCTCACATTTGGAGAGTTACCATTGAGCTTTCTTAGGAGTGTGAGGAAGGGGAGAAGGAGTGAGGTTAGCTGTCCTCACATGCTATGGAATAAATGTCAAAGGGTTCACCTCCTAAAGCTGTGAATCTTATCTCTACTGTGATCATGACAATCTTAGGTCCTGTGATATCCTCTTTGTAGCTCAAAGGCATTCTCTCATTGCTTTACTGTCAGCCACTGTCCTTAGCTCCCTCGATCAAGGATAGGCATTTCTCTGCACACTGGACTATACAAGACAAATATTAAATACTAAATGAATACTAAATTAGTCCACATTATCTAAGGCATCTGCCTCAGGGTTGTGAGGGAGAGCAAGGAAAGTGGCACCATGACAGAAATGACCCATCCATAATCTCTGTCCCCTCCCAAGCCACAGATTAGATGCCTGTGGAGGAGCTTCCAGTGAGTTTGAGAAAACAGGAGGAAAACACGGCAAAGATGTGGCTGGAGGAGATGTGAAAATGGGGAGTCCCATTTGTTCACAGAAGTAGAGGGAAGGATCTGGCCTGTTATGTTTAAATTCTACTAATTCATATAAAACGCTGTAGTATTTTATTTATGAAATGATTTTTTCTACTGTACAAAATAGAATACTTACTACGTAGCAAAAATGATTTTATTCTACAGCATGAGTTAGAATTCTTACTAGATAGATGGCCTTTATGGCCACTCAAAAAAGATGAATCTTTCAAATAAAGTGGAATATGTTATGTTATCTGAAATCATACAAAGTTTATCTTTTTTTCTTCATATTTGATCAGGAAGACAAAAGAAAAAACAAAAGAAAAAAAAAAAAGAAATGTGTCTTTTTCTTTGTCAATGATGATAACCCTAAATTCCATCTCCAAAGTTCAATGTAGATAATTATCTTCTGCCTATCTATATGCTTCCTTCAGTTTCAAAATGGATGTCATAGACTTTACTTTCTTCCCTGATGCATATTATATGCTTTTACCATAATTGCATTCCATCCTAGGGATGGGTTAGTTCCTTTGAAGAGTAAAATATCTATGACACAGAGGGGAGCCATAACACAATCAATAAAGTCCATGGGTTAAAGGCATTATCAAAAGTAAAGCACCATAAAATAACACGTTAATATTTGTCTGGCTTCCTACAATCTATATTAGATATGATTAGCCATTACAGTCATGGGTACAATAGAAAAACCATGATAGCTTAGATACACCATTAACTTTCTCCAGAAGAAAAATCAGATCAGTTCAAGTGTGAGACCATGTCACCTCCCAGTAGCTACTAGTACACAGAATACAGTTCTAAAGTGTGCACATGTAATATGCCATCCTCTAAAGCAGTGTCAAATGTATGACACCACTGCCGTGAACTTGCCAGGACTCTTCAGGCTTGTCTACATGTCTTCAGAGTCTGCAATAAGTGGGCGTAATTTGTAAAGCACATCAGTGTGTTGGGCTCCAACGCCCCGTGTAGACCTTGCTAGTGTGCATTGATATAACCCTGTTTCAAACAGGTTTGCATCAATGTGCACTAAGAAACATCGAGGGCATGCCAGAAGGGTCCACATGGGGGAATTACAGTGCACTGGTGGACTCAACAGATCACACCCCCATACGTCGCACACCAGACTCCATAGCAACATCCAGCAAAACCTTGTGTACAGGTGCAGAACTACTTGGTCATGTTTAAGAGGCATTGAAGAGGCACAAATCTGGTACGTGTCTGGGTGAGGAGAAATGGCACTGAAGAACACTAACCCACACCATGAGAGTAGATACCCCAACGTGGCAAGTCAAAGAAAAGGAAACTTCAAATAAATCAAAGGATGAATGCCTATTGTGACTGATAGACCAGCATACTTCCCTTTAAATAAAAAATTAAAAACAAAGCAAAGAAAGGGGATATCCTTCCTTCTACCCTTTCCTTCATTTCTTTATTTAACTTGTGACAAGTGGCCATCATGTCTTTATTCAAGAAGAGAAAAGGTAGATCAAGAGTGTTGTGCATTTCAAGAGAAATTCATATTTCTTTCTGAACATGAATGGAAAACCCACATGGTTGATTTGTAGGCAACAGGTAGCCTTGGTAAAAGAATACAACATTCTAAGACACTATGAAATAAATGACAGTGAGAAATATGATAAGTACACAGCAAGTTCGCAAAGATAATTGCTTTGAATTAGCAGAATCATTGAAAAAGCAGTGTTTATGAATGCTCATCAGGTACGTGATGCTACTGTTAAGGCAAGCTATGCAACTGCTCATGAAATAGCTGTGTCTTTGAAACCATTTTCTGAGAGAAAACTTTTGCAGAAATGCATGCTAAAAGCTGCAGAAATAATTTGTCCAGATAAGCCAGCAACCTTCTGCAAATATCAGCCTCTCAAGAAACACAATTGCTGACAGAATCAAAGATTTAGCAGAGAATTTGAATAGTCAACTCAGGACAAAGCAAAGTCCTTTGCTGATTTTTCAATTGCAACTGATGAAAGCACAGATGTAAGTGATATTTCTCAGCTATCAGTGTTCCTTCATGGAATTGATAAGAACATATACGTAACAGAGGAGCCTGTAGAACTGATGCCAGTGAGACACACAAAAATAGCAAATGACCTCTTCAACAACTCTGAGGAGGCTCTGAACAAACTGGATGTGGATTGTACAACAGCTGAGAGTCTGGCCACAGATGGGGCACTCTCAATGGTGTGCAAAGAAACTGGAATTGTGACAAAATTGAAGGCTAAATTGCAAACTATCAAGCATAACGAGCAGTTTAGCAGTTTTCACTACATTTTACTTCAGGAAGCTCTCTGTAGTAAAACTTTAAAAATGAATCATGGATGTGGTTGTTAAAACTGTAAATTTTATCCAAGCTAGAGGTCTCAACCACTGGCAGTTCAGCCAGCTGTTGGAAGAAAGTCCATGATGAATGCCACTGCCATATCATACTATGAAGTTTGGTGGCTAAACTGGGGAGCTGTGTTGAAGTATTTTTTGAATTATGTGGTGAGATACAACTTTTCATCGATCAGAAAGGGAAAGATGTCACTGAATTACAGGACAATTAATGGCTTCAAGATGTTGCTTTCATGGTGGATATTATGGAGCACCTGAACTTATGCAACAACAAGGAAGGTGCCCAAAATCTCAATTTAGGCAGATGCAATATAATCTGCATCCCACATTAGGTCTCCTCCTAATCCCTTACATCTGGAGATATGGTAAACCTTATGCTTCAGGGTTTAAACCAATCTTCTAAAATTGATGTTAGCAACCATTTTAAAAAAACTCTATATATTCTTATTATCCACATAAAAGTTCAATCCTTTTTGAATTTTGCTAAACATTTCGCCTCATCAATATCTTGTGGCAATAAATTCCAGTTTCATTATGCATTTTGAAGGGGTGGGGAAACCTTTTATCCGTTTTGAATTTACCACCTTTAATTTATTTTAATGTCTCTTTATCCTTGTGTTGTGTCTACCTTCTCCATATCATTCATTATATTTTTATGACTCCCGTCAAATTTGTCTTCTTTATAAGGTAAACAACTGCAATCTTTTAAGTCTCTATGTGAGTTTTTGCTTGACCCATTCATTCTCATCACTCTTCTCTGAACTCCCTCTAATTCTGCAATATCCTTTCTGAGATAGGGTGACCAGTATTCCATACATGCAGTATTCGATTAGGCTGCAGTCCTTAGACTGAACTCAAAAAAGTAAGAGACTGAGTTCATTATCTGCTGAGAGCTGGTCAGTGGCCTATGTGAAATAACTTGCTGGTCTCATTTATGTCCTGGAGAATAGCTGGTTACAACACAAAAATCAGTATCAAAACTGGCACTAACTGGCACCTTTGTTGGTAGATTTAACAGAAAGATCAAAAAATAAATAAGGATTGAACTAACCTTTCACCTCTCAACAGGTTGTGTCACATTAGAACAGTACAGAGAAGCTTGCATTGCCAGTACATACTTATTGTGTGATTAAAGAGGATACTTCATTTCCATGGCTGTTCATCTGGCACCTTTCACTTTAAAATATATTTTAAAAGAAAATGTATTAAGAAAAAGTAATTAAATCTAATAGTCACTAGATTAGAAAAGGTTATTCATATTAGAAGTTAGTACAAAGGGAACAATTTGAATGCAAAATGACCACATCTAATCCTTTTTTAAAAACATACTTCTTGAATTTTGTTCTATTCAAAGTAATGACACTGACTCTCAAATTAAGTAGATAGAATTTAAGGTCACATTTGTTTATACAAAAAAGTGTCTTTTTTCCATTGGACATATAGCAAATTTCACAGAGTAGCAATACATTTCAAAAGCAAGTGCTTTAATGGTCAGTATCAACCAACATGTTCTAGAATAGGATTCAAAAAAGAAAAACACACCAAACAAAAATAAAACTAAAAACAAACAAACAAAAACTACCACCTATTTATTTACCACTCAATTCTTGGTTTGTTGGTGCTTTACTTTGAAGAATAATAAAATGGGTAATTTTTAAAAAGCTCTTCAGCAGCAGTCACCAACAACTCATCACTCAAATATTCTACACACACCCCATAGAATATTCCCCAAATTCAAAGTAACGATCCTAGGTCTTCAAAGTCTTCCATGGAACTGGTACAAGATACCTAAAAGAATGACCATTTCTCTGTGACAATTTTTTTGATTTGTGCAAAACAGTACAAGGTACCTCAACACAAGATCTAGAAGCCCTTGACAAATATTTAAATGCAATCCTTAACACAAAACCAGAAATTTTACCTCAAACTCCTTAGTAGAAAGTAACCAAGAAAATAGGCAGACAAAAAACTTATGAGGGAAGATGAGTACTGTGTCTCCCAAAAGGTCTAAAAAAATAGACTTAAAGGGCTATTTTAAGGAGGAAGTACCTTCCAAAGTCATGGAGACTGACAACACCCTGAGAATAGTTCTCTCCCTTTTCAACCAAGAGGGCTCCAGAATGAGCACCTGGGCTAATCACACTTGCAGCAGTATGGCACAGAGACACAGATCCCCGCGTAAGCAAGTTCTAAGCAATTTAGGGCATTATAACCCACACTTTAGGTGATTAGGGCGGTGATTAAAGTACAGATACCAGAATATTAGAGAAAGATTCCAGTAGTTAAAAGTAGAGTAAGAAAGGGAGTATTTTACCTACCTACATACTATATTACCAAGGCACTTATTAAATTGTTATTTAACTACCACGCAAAAAATTAAGAAAAGTAGCAGAGTCTTAACAGAAAAGGCATTAAAACATTAGGAAAAAGAAAAATACAGAAGGGGCTACAGAGTACAACAGAAACTCTTTCTCAGTCTTTACTATAGCACTACTACCCTCAATGCATCTACATAAGTTGAAGGTTTGTTCATTATGTTCAGTCCTTATCCCTTTTCCAGAAACAGCAACTTAACATTTCTTTTGTTAGGAATTTAATAATAATGAAAGGTAGTAGGATAACTTTCACAGAGATTGAAGTCCCCTTATTTTTTCACAGGTAAACTATGAGCAGTGACCAATAAGCTTCCCTATACTGATTTATCAGTATACTGCTAACCTGAACTGGAGATACCACCTCTAATGTGAAAAGGTAGATGGTTTTCAACATCTATTCAGTCCTTGGCTTCTCTGCTGAGACTACCACCTTTAATAGCTGTTCATGTGAGGACACATTTCAACCTAATCCAGTTCCTAGTTGATGTTACTAGTCCATTTCAGAAAGGCCAAATAGATATCACACAGTAATAATTTTTTATAGTGGAAGAGACCAGCAACCTAGATAAGGCTTTCTGTTGTAATTTCCACTGTCTTAGGTTGTCCAATCCTCCAAGTACATTTCTTGTAATGTTCACTTTATAACCTACATAAAAGTTAACTAACACATAAGGATCAAGTCTTGCAAAACTGTATTTCCCCAATAGCCAATCCTTGGTTAAGAAGGCCCCAGCAACCATTAAGTGAAACTGCCATTGTCCTTTTACTTTTCTGCTGAACAAAGAGAACAAACAGCTTGCAAAAATAAAAAAATAAAAAAAAAAAAAAGAAAAGAAAAGAAAATGAATCCAATAAGTTGTATCACCACTCCTGCTGTGGAACAGCTATGCATGGAAGTATCAAAGTAATGCCTAGCAGCAGCAGCTTGGTACCTCTGCAGCTCCTATACAGTATACCAATAGCAGAACAGCAATTACACTGATGTGACTTGCATAAGTTTAAAACTACTGTTCCTTTGCCAGTCAGCAGGAAAGTGAAAGAGAAGTTCTGCTAGTTTTATTTTTTACTGTGAAGAACAGCAGTTTAAGAGGCAGGGCATGAGGGAGAGACTAAAAAGTGAAGAGAAAAAAATTTAGAAAGATGCACCACTACAACTGTGGCTGTTCAAAGCAAAGTTTGTCACTATCATATCTTGCATCAGGCCACTGTACCATTGGCGGGGCTAATTTAAACTAAAAGTACTGGTGTTATAGCTTCCCAATTGCTGTTGGTGCTCCCAGCACAATTCCACACTGCTCCTGCAATCCCTTTGTCAACCAGTGTGCAATGTCCGGTGTCTCCTGCACTTCCTTGGTTACATTCTTGTTTCAAGTTACCACAGTTTGTGTGTTTATTTTATGCTTATGAATTTTCTATTTTATAAACAATACAACCGCCAAGTAATTTTTTCAAAATATAAAATAACATGTGCAATAAGAAATGTTATTTCATACTTTATATTTTGAGAAAAATAATACATCATCTTTCAAAATGTGGCTAACTACTTCTAAAAATCCCTGCTTCAGGGACCTGAGATTCAAACTGCATGACACGAACGCACAATACAGTTATTGCAACAGTAGCTGGAACATTTTGTGTAGACATTTTGAAATAGGATGGTTAGTGAGGACACACTGCACTAAAAAAAGATACAAGTGCAACCCTCTAACACAGCAAGGCTTCAGAGGGATACACCTGGTACTTCTTTCTGAAGTTAAGGAAAAAACACACATTAACTCAAATTACCTCCCAGGTATACTGTGACCGTATTTATTTAATCAATGTATAAAAGCATATATTTACAAAGCATTAAACTGCAATACAAACCTACAGTTACTATAGGGGTTGGAGTGAAGAAAGTAACATTTGCCATTAAAAACCTCTCCATGTGGAAGAGGCATTGTCATTATTACTCCTTTGGGGGAGAGGGAACAATAACCATTAATACTGACAAATATTACTCCGAAGGGAAGAAAGGACAATAGCTATTATTACTCTCTGGGGAGGGGAAGAAGTTGCACTGGAGGAAGGCAAAGGCCAATATTTACTGGTAGGGGGTAGAAGGGATTGGCAATAATTCACCAGGGGAATAAGAAATTATCATTATTACTATCATCAGGGAGAGCAATGAAGCAGCATTGATGTAATGATTCATATTACTCAATGGGGAGGAAGAAGAGAAAACAATAATCAGTATTACTCTCAGGGAGAGGCACTGGCAATTGTGATTCTCTTGAGAGAGAAAGAGAAACAAAGACAGGGGAGACCCTGGCCATTGTGATTCTCGCTTTGTGTGAGGGTAGGCTCTGGCACTCCGATTTCAGTTCTGTAGGTAAAGAAGGGAGTTGAGCCATTGTTACTCCTCCATGGGTGGAGGAGAGGATCTGCGCATCTTCTCTATCCAGGATTGGGGCATGACATTTTTTACTCTGTCTGAATGGGAAAGAGCAGAGATGTCCAGTAATGTCAAATAACAGACCCAGATATGACAATAACAAACTCATTCCACAGAATCTAAGATGCTTAAAAAAAGTAGTCTCTAGATCTTATGGTTGTGAAGAAAATCTTGCATACATGAACTAAGGATAAATCAATGGAAAACTGAAGCTGGGTCATCTTCCTGAGTCTGCAGACTAAATAGTTCTGTAAGTTGTTAATTGTTTCCACTCACCTCAAATGAATGTTAACTCTTAAGGCCTGGTCTACACAGTTTTTGTACAGGTATGTCAGTTAGGGGTAAGATTTTTTTTACCAATATAAACCAGTACAAGTTAAACTAGTACAACCTCTCAAGTGGATGCAGCTATAATGGTATGTGATTTACACCAGTATAGCTCATTTTCCTTCCCATATGGGAACAGATATAACAGTACAGAGCACATTTACACTGGTATAATAATATCCATGCTGGGGGCAGGGAGGAGGATGGGAAGTGGTTTTAAGTACACTGGTATAGTTAAAGCAATTTTTGTTTGAAGACAAAGCCTAAGTCCAAAAACAACATTTTGAGAACACCATTTTCCAAACTTTAACTGCATAACTGTTCGATGCATATGGGCAATTATTTAAATTAACATGTAAGAGCAGAAAGATCCTGTGCTGAAGCACTACCTATCATTAATTTTTCCTCACAAACTGAAATTGCTTTAATACAGTGGTACCTTTACAAAAAATTCAATCTTGCAAATGCTTAAGAACGTGAGTAGTCCCCTACAAACTAATAGCATTTTACTCACATGAAGAAAATTGCTCACATTCTTAAGGGTTTGCAATGTCAGGCCCCATTTCTATAGCTACCATGTAAGGATCATAATTCTATCCTTAATCTCTGTACAAACTCAAATCAAATCAAAGTCTTCAGGGCAGAGACTAGGTCTAGATGACTAGAGGACTAGATGACAATGACTAGCACAACAGGACTCCGGTCCCTAGGCACTACCACAATGTAAACAACAAATAATAAGCCTCCCATCATCTGGGGAAATCTGAGGGGCACATACAGGCCAAGGACATATCATTTCAGGAGCTTTGGCCCTTTCCTTCGAGTAAGTTTGACACTTAGACATTCGACCACTCTGGGAAATCTCTGGCTACTGTGACCTTCCCTATGAAAAATGCATCACAGACCATGAAATCTGGTCTTCCCCTTGAAATCTGGCTATTGTAGAGGAGACCAGATTTCATAGAATTGGGTAGCTGGAGAGCAGTCTGCTAGCCGGGAGCCCAGCTCTGAAGGCAGTGCAGCCACCAGCGCAGAAGTGAGGATGGTATGAGGATGAGGGAACATCGCGAAGGGACAGGAAGGAAACAAGGCTGGCCTTACAGGTGGGTGAGTGGGCAACCACCCATGGCCCTGTGGTCAAGGGAGTTCCGTGGTCACCCCCCGCATACACACATACAGCCAGCCCAAAGCCTCTAACTCCTGAGCACTGGGCCTAGAGCCAGGGTGGCCACTTCTGTGCTGCTGCTACTGGTAGCCCTGCCTTGAGAGCTGTGTGCCCAGCCAGCAGCTGCCCTCCAACCACGCAGCTCATAAGGTAGCTGTACAGAAGTAAGGGTGGCAATACCATGATCCCCTAAGTAGCTTTGCGACACTCCTCCCCCCCCCCCCAATGATCTCCTTTTGGGTCAGGACGCCCATGCAACACCTCCCCCCCCCCCAGTTACAACAGGGTGAAAGTTCAAATTTAAACATCTGAAACCATGACATTTACAACTTCAAAAATCCTATGACAATGAAATTGACCAAAATGGTCCCTGAATTTGGCAGAGTGCTATTTACCGGTGCAGGAAGCCTCGGGGGCGAGGAGCAATGTGACCACGCGGGTGTGCGGGGAGGGAGACGGGAATTCGGGCCCTCTCTGACCAATGTGACACCGGGGGAAGAGGGGACGAGGCGGGCTGGCAGCTGCCAGTAGGGCTTGCGCTGCAGGGAGGGAGGGAGGGAGGGAAGAAAGGGCCCCCCCACTGTGACACGCAGGGGCGCCGGCTGTAGTGCAGCGGAGGGAGCTGATGCTCGACTCCTCAGGGCAGGCTGCGACAGGGGCTCTCTCACTCCCTGGTGACGGGTGCCCCTAGACACTGAACACTGCCAGGCGGGAGGAGCACGATCAGCGCCCCCTGGGCACCGTGGCTCAAGGCTGCGCACCGGGTGCCCCAGGGACGGGAGGGGAGTTGCTGTCAGCTGCAGGAGGAGGAGGATGTCTGTCTGTCTCTGTCTGTCTGTCGCTCCAGCAACAGCGCGGAAACGCAGCAAGACCACGTTCCCCACGGCGGAGCACCACGTACCTGGTGCCCCTTTTCCCAGAGGAGCCGGGCGGGGCGAGGCGAGGCGCCGTTACCGGGAGACGCGCCACAGCTCCTCGCTGCCTGTTTCCCCTCCGCGAATCACGGCGCCGCTGCCAATTTCGAGTTCCACTTCCGGGGCCGGGGTGATGACGTCATCCCGCAGCGTCGCAGCAGGGGAACCCGGAAGTAGAGCTTCTGGCCCTGACGCTTCTGAGCTGCAGCAGCGGACGTGGGGAAGAAGAGGGGGCGGGGCCTGCCCCGGGAATCTGACAGAGGTGCTCAGGCAGTGGATGAGGGGTGGGGCCGCAGAGCAGGCAGGGAGGGCGTGTGGGCGGAGCCAGTAAAACGGCTGTTTGCGGGCTACAGCTCTTGCTCCCTTAGCTCTAGCAGGTGCCACGCTATGGGCCTAATCGAGCCCCGGAATCTCGCGGAAACTATTGCGGAAGCCAGTGAAACCAGGGCCTCAGACTGAGGTGGGCCTGGTCGACCCAGAAACTGGCCCCTGAGGGGAATCAGCAAATCAGCCCCGGGAGGCCAAGCCATCAAAATGTCTCCTTTTAAAAAGTGCTTGGAATTGGGCTTGGCCCTTGTTAAGTGATGAAAATGGGCAGAAAGCTGTTGCCTTTTAGGACACGTTTGAATTTAATCTCATTCAAACTTTGAGCCGTATGAAAATTGGAACCTGGCCCTTCTTTCTTGTCAGTGCCGCGCAGCGCATGTCACAGGGATGCAAGTTGGTCAGGCCTCGCCCAGGGAACTGGACTTTTCACATTTTTTCCATAGGTCCTTCCACTTGACTGTTCTCACGTCCCACTGGCTTAAAGCAATTGAGGAGCAACAGAGTTTACATTTTTCCTAGAGGACTGTGCTGAGTAGGGTGACCAGCTAGCACGTGTGAAAAATCAGGACAGGGTGGCAGGTAATAGGTGCTTATATAAGGAAAAGCCATGAATATCATGACTGCCCCTATAAAATTGGGACATGTGGTCACCCTAGTGCTGAGACTGTGTGTGCTGCAGGGATGGAATTTACATTTGTGTGTCCGGTGTTACAGCATATAAATCCCATGGCTTGTATTTTAAATTATAGGGACGGCTAGTAGCACCTCCAGTTCTTAAAGTTGCCTAATAAGACCTTATAATGGGAATTATTTTCAGTTGCTTGTATCTTTGCCAAACTTTAACTGTTCAGGATGAAGTTTTATATGCCAGTTGTCTGCCTCAGACTGAATTCTCTCTCTCTCTCTCTCTTATTATTTCAGTCATTTCCAAGACCCAGGTAAATGAAGAATATAAAGTTTTCCTCATATTAAAAAAATTCTGGTACCTGTTCTTTGAACAGGTCTAGCACCCCTGTGTTGTGGAACAGGGACTTGAAACATGGATGGGGAATGGCCATTGTGTTGGGGATATGCCATTTGTTTTCCCTGTGAAAATCTGCCCAAATTTGACCAAGTTATAAGCATTTGAAAGACTCTAATAGGCACATGCTCTTTAGAGACATGCTAGAGCTTCAGTGCTAAAATCTCTGAAGATTACAACCTCACTGAGCATGCTTAAGCCTCACATAGCTCTTGGTGCTAACCAGACTAAGCACGTGCCATACCCACTGAGCATGCTTCCTGCAGCACAGAACTAAAGAGGCAAAACTGGACTTTCACTGTAACACCTGCTGCAGGCAAAGGTGGGGTCAGGCGCTGGAACTGAGAGCTTGTCTCTCTTGTGCTTTCAATGACCTGCTTGCACCCAAGCAGCATGCAGAAGATGCTATCTAATTTGAATGCAGAGGAAAACAAAAAGTCAAAGCAAGCAGGAGAGAAAAAAGGAGATTGAACCGATGAGTCTGGTGATACTGGGACAGAGGGTTGGAAGACTGAAACTGGCTGGGCAAAGAGAATGGGAATAGGGAGTGATGGGAAGCTGGAACTGTTTAGGCAAGACTGGAATCCAAGGAGGAAGAGTGGTAGGGGGGAGAGATGGAAATTGGATGACGACTTGGCAGGACAGATGTTAGTGGGAGGGGCTTGACAAGGAGGCTGGGGTATGATTTCTAAGGTTCACTAAGGTATTCTGTACTAAATGGTCCATGTAGACCCTGCTGGCATAAGGTAAAAGTTCCCTAGTGTGCATTACCTAGTGCTGTTCCAGGAAATGCTACACTAAACTGCAGTAGGGAGCTTGTAATGTGCAGCACCAGGGTCTGCACAGAGCAAATAATATGCAACATTAGTGTACTTTAGAAATTACACTCCTGGGCTATGCATTGCTGCCTGGTGTAGACAAGCCCTAAGACTAGCTCAGCTTCAGTGGTCTTAGAACAGTGGCAACTTGAGTGTGGAGGGGCTGCGAGTTGCAGCCAGTATTCTAAACACCAGATGATTATACCTGGTCAGAAAAGATTAGACAATTTCCATAATGGAGCCAAGGCCTACTACTAACCAGGTCTTCTGTCAGCAGGTGGTCTTACCATATATATTGCAATACCCAGCCACAGTATGGTAATTCTGAATGTAATTTCTATCTGAAGTTTGAATATCTTGGCTTTTGACAGTTGAAAATCAATGGTTTACAATTATTTTCTGTTTTAGGTGTATCGATCTCTAAGCCACTGATGGATATATTGGGAAATTCCAATTCTTAGAGAAAACAGGTACATGTAATATTTTGGTGTTTAAAAATGCATAAATGATATTTATTGAAGATATTAAACATCTTTATATTCAGAATTACTTTATCAATAGTCTGTTCATTGTAATCAAAGTTATCACTTTTTGTTTTCTTTTACTAGTCTGAATAAAGGATTGAGTACCTGTATAATAATACTTAGCTCATATAAAACACTTTTCATCTGTAGATCACAAAGCACTTTACAAAATAGAATATTACCTTTCCCCAAAGTGGGAAGAAATAGCTGGAGCACAGGGCTAGGGAAAACATGTGTTTGGATTTAGCTGACTGTTGAGGCTTCTGATTGAGGGAGGTGGGGAGTGCAGCCACTCTCTTGTCTTAGATTAAAAAAAAAAAAAAGGATTTGGGGAGTCAGAAAATGAGTCAGAAAAATAGTGGTGAACTATAAAAATGATTAGTCAAGGAGAAAAAAGAAGGGTATAACTGCAGAATGCAAATATTTTTCTACAGTTCCTATGGTTTCCTCATTGTCTCTTTTAGACTATAGTAGGTTTCTTTGGAAATGTTTTGGCATACTAGATTTTAATTTTTCTATTGATTTTGTTTATACTCATGTCCCTTTTTACAAGCTGATTGCCAAAGCTTCATACAGTATGAAGAAGCTGAAATGTAAAGCAAGGTAGGTTCTACAATTAGCCAGGGAAATTTGGTATGACAGAAGACTTCTCTTTTTTCTTTTCTTTTCTTCTTTTCAGATTCCCCACTTACAATTAAAACTTTATCTCCTCCAGATGACTCACAGAAGGTAGGCAGGATGATCTGAGCAAGTAGGATGACTATTAAAATCAGACAAGGCAACTCTGATCAGCTGTGGTTAAATCCTCCAGTATTTGGTGGTAGTAGAGCCCTATACTCTTTCCTTCAGAGGTTTGTGCATTGTGCTTTACTGTGGGATCATCCAAGGTACTGAACACCCTCAATTCCCAAACGAGATAATTGACTGTTGAGAGCACCTCACATAGTGGTTAGCACTTTGCAGCAGCAGGCCCTCAGGTCTCCAAGTATACCAATATCAAGCACTTTAAATTTAGTTTATTTTATATGGGTCTGATTCCTATTTGCACTAAGGTCCCTTTCCACCACTCTAGCAGTGCAGAGGGCTTGAAAGTGAACAGTTTAACCTACTCCTTGGCCTCTGCACTGCCAAAGAAGAGTAAAGGGGCCTTAGTCTACATGAGAATCAGACCCACGTATTTATTAGATTTCTACACTGTGCCCTATTACATATCTGAGGCAATGAGTTAAAGAAGAATGCCCAACCCATGCCATCAAACAGTTAAATTTGGGAACTGGTAGCTCAAGTACTCCAATGGCTTATAGGAGAATGTCTCTCAGAGCTCAATTATACCTGAGGAAAAACCCACAAGGAAAGACTAAAGGGGAGGAAATCTCAATGAGGTTTTCTTCACGGTTTTCTTCTCAGTTGTTCTGACAGGTGCTTAAGGGCTTCCATCCATGGAACAGGCTTTGCTTTCTATATCAATCCAGATAAATAACACCAAAGATATGCTGATAAATTTTAGGCATATATAATCGTTAACTTTTGCTGAGAAATGGGATTTTTCTTGGTATCTTTAAAACTATCCAGGAAATTCCTTTCATTCTTATTTTAAATGAAATCCACAGTATTGTTAAGCAAAACAAGGCTTCTTAGTTTCAAATATCTTGTGTATTTAGAAAAATATAACCAATGGGTCTCTAAATAGTTCCTAGGATTGATAGTGGATATGAAGCCCTTTACTTTTACATTGCTGTGATGGCCTAAGTCTGTAGTAATCAAAAGTAATTTTTCCTCAAATGAGCTATTAATTAGTGAAATGAATTAATGGTCTCAGTCCAGTGCTAGTATCATTTCCATGTAACAAATACAATTGCAACAAATAGTGCTAATTAACATCCATTCTGGCATTCTCAGCAGAGGGAGACTTGAAATTAGCCTCTCAGCAAATTGTGGGTGCATCCTGGTCCATGTGGAGGCACATGACAGAGCAGCGTGGGGAAACAGACTGCTCCCTGCCCATACTACACCACCATAGGAACTTAAGATTAGAAAGCCACCACCTGTATCTCATCAAGTGGAGTCCCCTCCTATTGTAGGTTACCCCCTCATATAATCTTATTCACAAACTTGTCAAACTCCATTTTAAGACTGGTCACTCATTTCTGTGGTGTCAAGAATGAGTATTTATGTATTATTTTATATACATATATGCACCTAAGTTAATGTGTTTGATATTAGCCTGCCTGATTTAAGGAGTCAAAACAAAGGAGGCTGTTGGGGGGAAACAAACAGTAAACAAAACAATGGCAAATGATAATCCACAAAACACCAAGGGTCCTTGGTGAAACAATGAGGGAAGGGAGCTATTGATTGGGGAATATCCACTGCTTGGCTCCAGCTAGGCTGGCCAGATTTACTCTTCCCAGGCCTGAGTGGAGGATCAAATATTAGTCTTTTTAAAGATGCTGGCCTAGGGAAAAAGGAGGGTTGAGCAGGTTGTCAGCAACTCCCCAACGAGAGAGAAAGAAACACACTGCAGTAGTCAGGATGTCTCTCCCAACCCAGAAATATAGAGGCAATTGGGCGGAAAGTGAATACATGATACTTTGTTTTGAAGAAGCTGTTTTTGAGACACTTTACTGCAATCACAGGTCTCTGGAGAAAAGGTTTACACGTGCCAAACAAAGTTGGGCCTATCGTATTAACGGGGTTGGTAAATGTGGGTGGGTGAACCCGTCGCTAAACATGGGAGGGATCCAGGCCAAACATGGTAGGAGCATGGGGTTCCACCCAGAGAGCGGTGGGCAAAACCTGTTACCAGAGAGATGCACTCAGGAGACCAAAAGGTACTTAAGTGCAGTTTGGCCTGTAACTGTGACAGGGATAAACAGATTTCAGCATCTAGGGCCCTGTCAAAGACCATATCTTCCCCCAAAAGTTCCCTGCTGGCCTGTAGTGCCCTACCTCAGTTTCCCCTTTTTTCACAGCCCCTTGAGAAATTCACATAGTTCAAAAAGTGTAAGTCAAAATTCTCCTTTTGGGCTTTTACTTTAAGTCCAAATAAACTTGAAATAAAGTATCTTCTTCCCAGACTCAACATAAAATATTCCTGGCTTGTAGTTTGCCCCTTAGTTTCAAGAGATTGCACAGCCCTTCTTTCTTACAGCCTGTTTCTCTGCAGCTTTCTAAGGAGTTCTTTCCCTGGATTTGAGAGAGGTCCAAGGGTAGCAGTCCTGCTTCTGCTTCTGTCTCCTCTGTTCTGACAGAAGACACAGAATATAGTATACAGCCTTCTTCACAGAGCTTATGCTGATTCTCTGGGAGAGAGAAAAGCCTTGTCCTGCCCACTCTACAAAGCTCCTGGTCCCAAGCCCTTGAAAAAACAGTAGCCTGGTTGTTTACCAAATCTTAATTATTCCTCTGGCAACATCTTCCATTCTCCCACCACCTCACTGTACCCTTCCCTAGGTCTTCATTTGGATTCCCAGGATTTAAAGGGCCACACCACAGAACAAGTGTTAACTGATCACTAATCCTTGCTACCCTTAACGAGACCGTCACCTTGTTACAGGCTTTGTTTCACCAAAGCACTTAAAACATGCTTAAACCCCATTAAATTCAGCATGAGACTTAAGACTGTACATGAACTTCTCATGTTATAGTTTGGCTATCAGTTTGTACCTTAGTTTCTGCTATTGTTCTGTCAGTGTAGAGCACAAGCGAAAATTCTCATATTTGTCTTTGACACTGGATGATCTAACACGTATGTTAAGCTATTATGGCATGTACTCATATTCTAGGTGGAGCTGGTCAGGAAATTTTTGACTAGAGCTTTTCCTTGGAAGATTGTGATTTGTCAAAAGTGAAGCTTTTCATGGGAAGTACCAATTTTGACAAAAGTTTTGCCAGGAAAGTTTCTCGGGTCCAGGATGAAATTCCTGGTGAGACACACCCACCCCAGAATAGCCAACACCTTCATAGCTAGGATACTCACCTGGGAAATGGGAGACCCAGATTGAAGTTGCTGTTCTGCTTGTGTCAGTCTAGTGACATGAAGCTGGCCTTTCACATCCCAGGTGAGTGCCCTGACTACCAGGTTATTGGTTATTGAGGGGGTGGGGGGACAGAAGGAGGCGCTCCCTGTTTTTTCCAATCAACAGTCTTTGAAAAGTCTTGGGTTCTTCCCAAGGCAGAACAGGAAAAATGTTCAAAATCGGGGGGGGGGGGGGGAAGGAATGCTGGATGGGAAAACTATTTTCCACCCAGCTCTAATTCTGTTTTTACCAAGTTTGTTTACACTTCTTCTTTTCAGTCATTAGGAAGTTTAAGTACATTTGGTCTGCATTGTGTGTGCCTTATCCCAATTAAAAATGCTCTGTATTGAAGACATTTGGAACTACAAGCAGATCCTTCTATCCTAAGTGTACTATTTGTTCAAAGGAAATGCTAAAACGGGTTATGTCATGCATATGAAAATTTTTACTAAACGTAACAAGGTGGAAAGCAGCTCATATCACAGAACTTTATTTTTTATGCTCTGCCACTTACAGTGTAGATATATGCCTCACACAGTGACGTTACATGTGCAAACAATTTACTTGTACCTTGAGTCACATCAGCTCTTGAAATGTTATATCCCTTTGTAGGATTACATAAATTATTTCTGCAAGGCCATACTTAACGTCTTTTTTTTTTTTTGTTCTGAACTATCAATACCTCCACTGCACAATTTATTTTTGAATAAGTTATGCATGGTGACTGCTTCATGGTACTATATTTTTTTAAAACAACTGTTATCTGACCAAGTTTATATAAGCCGAGATGTGGAAAAGCAAATACATTTACCTTTTAGTTATGAAGTTTAAGTGGACCTTTTGATATTTGAGTTTCAACTCTAATACCCTACACAAGACACAGTATTTATGACATTAGCATTTTTTCCACTGGAGAAAAGGAAGACTGTTGCTATAGAAAGCTTAGGGGTATATCTTTTGAGTTTCATTGTGAAAGACTGCTGGTAAGTCACAAAATAGCTTTTTCATAGAGGATGTAGATGTACTTGGATTTAATTAATTTTATTGTGCTTATCACCATGATGGCTAGGCATTTTGGTTACAAAAACTAAACAAAAAACCCCCAAAAAATTACATGTGCCACCCATAGTAGATGGATTAAATAATACTTAAATGACCACAATTGAAGCTGTCATCATCCTATATTGGCAGATCAGCTGTTTGGAGGGATCTAATCCAAACCAACAACCCAAACCATACCAGACACAAAATAAACAAAACCAAACTCTAACAAAATAAGTGAGCCTGATGTCTCACCCTGAAGTTCATCAAATTGGGATCTGGCCAAGTGCCAAATGCAGCAAATTCCAAAGGCAAAAGCCTTAAACCATGAATGCCTCACTGCAGGGCTGAAGAGTTACTGTTTCTCCTCCCATCTTTATTTGCCTCAACTATATAGATTATAAGCTATTAGGGGCAGGGACTCCCTTTTTAATATGTTTTTGTACAATACCTAGCACAACAGGAACCAAGTGTCAGTTGGGATCTCTAGGCACCACCGCCAAAAATAATTTAAATTTTTTTTTTATTTTATTAACAATATTGAAAGTTTAGAAACTGGTTGCTTTGCACTCAAGAATCCTAGAAAATGAAGTAACTCTAGTTCTGACATGTACAGTATCTTCCAAATAGCCTCAATTGTAAAACAGTGAGGATCAAACAAAATCATGAATGACAGTTGGAAAGTACCTATTGTGTGATAAGTTCTGGTAGAAACAGAATCTTGTGCAATAATGTTGATCAGAACCCTAGATAGTTGTCTGACATAAAGAAAGCTCTATCTTTCCAGCTGAACATTAGTCTAGAGAGCAGAGCATGCCTATTGATTGACACAATACTTTTGGACTGAATTAATGCAATCACCTCAGTCAAAAAGTGAATGTTTTTTAATATGACATCTGCGGGGCTTCTAGGGAACATTAGGAGGCCTTAATTGGAATAAGGATACCAGAAAGGAGATTATAAACTGAAATCGGTCTGCAGTAATCTCAGTGACCTAATCCCTCTCTATCTCTGCAGAAACTTTTCATAGCAAATATTTAGCCACCACCTTCCAGAAATTACTATATATACCTGAATGTAGGATTCTGGCCAAGATCATTTCATTCCCAGAGCCATATCTGGTTTACTACAGAAGTATTCTGCTTACTACTCCATAAACCCGGAAAATCATCTTGCTGTTTCAACCTCGTGAAAAAAATCATGCCTGTGTTGTTCCCCATTCTCCTTTTCATTCTCTAGAGGGAGCATAATCTTAATCTATATAAGATGTAAATTATGTCTACTACACAGTTGTCAGGACACAGAGAACAACTACATTATACTGTTGTGAATATAGATAAAACTGATGGAAGAGAGAGTACCTATTACCTTTTTGGAACCATAACTTTGCAACGATTGGCTTGGGATATATATTTATTACAAACTCTAGGTTCTCTAATATCCTGTGTTAAGATACTGTGGCATATTACTTAAATGATAAGTGTATAAATAGACGGCTGAAAATCAGGAATACAGAGATGGAGAGGTTACTCACCTTCTACATTAACTGGAGTTCTTAGAGATGTGTGTCCCTGTGGGTTTTCCACTTCAGGTGCACCTGTGCCTTTAAGCAGAGATTTTTAGTAGCAGTGCCTGTTAGGCCAACGCATGTGCCACACGCATCCTTGTGCCCCATGTCAAGGCTATATGAGTCTGTATGGAAAAACCGTCCTCAGTTTCCTCTCCACCTCAAACACCCACATCTCAGATAACATCAATTAGAAGGAGAGGTTACTCACCTTCTGTACTTTGAGCAGTGTTGCTGCAGGTAGCCATACTATATTGGCAGTGCTTGTTGTTTATTAGAAAATGATGAAACCATGTGTGAAGGATGAACAGTGACATGAAAATATACAAACCAGTCTCCAACAATTTCTAACGAAGTATTATTGCTACAAGGGTCACCATCCTGAATTTTTGTTGCTTTACATATTTGTTGAGAGACTTGAGGCCTCCACCCTCCATTCTTTTTTGGAATCAGGAAATACTTTGACTAGAATCCCCTTCCCGTGTTGCACAAAACCCATTTGTCTGATGTTATATGCTCCCATGCATCCTGAAAATGGGAGAGGCGGCATCCAGAAGGAGGGAGGAGGAGAAGGTAAGATTTTACAGCTGTAAGACCCTGTTGATTGAACTCTCAACTGAGCCATCAAAACTGTCACTTAGAGAACATGGATGGCTGAGAAGATGTAGCTGTGGCAGAAGGAGGTTCCTTTTTCTGAGTATCCCAGTCTCTTGTACGGTTCAGAGGGTCTACGATATGTTGAATACAGGGCTGGGCATGAGACCTACTAAATCTCCTTTTATTACTGGAGTGTAAATCCCTAGGGTTCACAGCATGACACCTGAGTCCTTTAAAGTGTGGAGAGATGCATCTATTGAATCCGTACAGAACTTGTGACAGTCAATGGGAGATCTTTGACAGCACTCTGAACCTCTCTTGGAAAGCCCAACAGCTGCATCCAAGACATACTTCTCATGTCCACTGCAGTGAAAAATAGACCATGCTGCATTATCTGCCACATCCAAGGAGGCCTGAGGTGATCCCTTTGCCAGGAGCTGACCCTCTTGTATAATGGACCTAAACTGGTCCTGATGTTCTTCTGGCAGATGCTCAATAAAATAATTGAATGTTATAATTTGAGTTCCAGAGAGATAGCCATGTTAGTCTATTTTTAGCAAAATAGCAAGAGTCCTGTGGCACCTTAAAGACTAACAAATTTATTTGTTAAATAATTTAAATAGTTGTATTTGACTGTGCGTGCTTGATGGTTTGCTATTCTGCATTGAAGTGTGGCTGAAGTGTAGGATTTATTACCGAAAAGATCGAGCCTCTTGTGTTCCTTCCTGTACGGGGTAGAATTTGAGCTATATTGTCTGCCTTGTTCATTAATTGCTTCCACTCGGAGCTGGGTGAAAAAATAAACTCCAATTCCTGAGCTGAAACATAATACTTTTTTATCCACCCTCTTGCAGGTAGGCAGTGAGGTAGCTGGAGTTTGCCAAACTACCTTTGTGGGCTCCATAATAGCTTCATTGACCAGCATGGCAATCTTCACAGAGGTCAAAGTGTGCAAAATATATAGGAGCTTATGGTGGGACTCTTGAACCTCCTCTAAGGGACTATACAAAGTGTCACCAATCCACTTCCTTAACTCCTGAAACTGCCTGAAATCATTGCAGTGATTCTATCACATCATTGCCATAAAAAGAGTTGGAGGCATCACAGCTTCATCAGGAGACGAGGAAGAAATATTAGTGAAGAGCTGTCACCTTCTTATCGGCCCTTGCCTCTTGCTCCTCAAAGTCTCTGCCTGTGGCATAGAGGGTGGTAAACAGGGTTGAGGAAAATTGATTCTTCTCTATTTCCTGTGGTGTTGTGAAGACCTCAGTGTAAATTATTGGTCATACAGTGCACACGGGTCCCAGCAAGGACACTGAGGGAGCCCAAATGGCATAGGTGGATGCAGCCATCTGTGTCCCTGCCATGTGGGTGCCATTTGAGGTTTATTCCATTGGAACCTTGCCTGTGTTTCAGTGGAAGTTTGTCAAAACCAAAACATTTTGATGAATCAGCATTTCCTGACAAATTATTTTTTTGGAAAATTTCCTGCCAACTGTAACCATGAGAGTGTTACAAACAAACTAAAGGAATGGGAGAAGAGATGATGAAGGTTACAGTGATAAAAATATAGTTAGTTACATCAAACTAGATACACCATTAGCTGGTTTTGAGTAATCTGATGTTTTTGTCTAAAGTTTTAAAATAAACAAGAAATGTTAAGGAGCTCAAATTACCCTACTGGTCATCCAGTATTTAAGGCCTTGAGTCTGCAAGGTACCTATGAATGTGTTTAACTTTAATCTTGTGAATAATCCTACTGAGATTAATGAGACTACTCACATGCTTAAATTATATACGTTTAAATACCTTGGTGAATTGGAGTTTAAATGAGTTTCTTGAAATCAGAATAGCAGAAATGTTTAAAATACTAGGGTGTATTATAACATAGATCATGCCTAAACGTGTCTTTTACATTTCAATAGCTTTCATATTTCATACAAGTAAAAATTATAATAGTTCAGGCACAATGTGAAAAAACACACTGGGTTTTTTTTTTTTTTTTCATGACACTTAATGCTAAATTAAAATAAAAAAGGTGCCTAAACCTTCCTAAGGGTTACAATAAACACAATTTATGGGAAGTAGGGGCAAATCCTTGGATGCCACTGAGGGACAGGGAGTTCAACTCAGGGTATGTGTGCAAAAGTGGCTTAAAACTCACCTTTGCGTTCTCCTAATCCTGCTGATGCTTCACAAAGGGGACTGGCCCTGTGCAGTATCAGGCAACATGAGAGAGATGCTTTGACATATCCCAGGCAACAAAGGTTCCCAGGAGCTGAAAAAAAACAGTTTAGGGTTGTTGTAGTTCAGGGATGGCTTGGCCCCTTTTCCCTACTACACCAGCAGTGGTGTGAATATGTAAGGAGTGGCCTGAAAGTGTGTTTTTCAATTGTGTTAATTCAATCTAGTTATCTTAACATGACAAAAAGCCTTCTTAGTGTTCATTAAGAGGCAGACTAATACATTTACAACCATGTTAGCTGGCTGTGTTGTAGCCTATATGTCCCTTACTGCACTACAACACAGCTTAAATGAGTTAGACGCATATTAATGAGTGGACTTTCCTATCATGTTAAGCTAACTCAAATGAGCTAACAAGAAGGAAAAACACTTCTTTGCCCATCAAGACAGGGCCTATGCTAGTTATACCCAACAGAAATGTACCCTTTTGTCATAGGGTCCCCATTCCAGAATGCACTCTCATGATGTAGTATCGCCCTCCAGGTTTCCCATCCTCAATTTTTCCTTCTCAAGGTTCCTCGAGAATACTTCTCCAACATTCTCTTAGGCTAATAACACCCATGTCATGGGGTAATTTATTAATATAGACACCTCAAATCCCCAAATAAAGGTCAATAACGTAATTCAGAAGGTTCATGCTCCACTGCCTTCTGTGGCTCCAGGCTCTTCATCTGTCCCAATTGTCCTTCAGACTGGTGGGCTCTAAGTCTCACCCCAGAGTCCCCTTCTAGAATTCAAAAGCTCAAATGAAGCAACAGTGCAAACAATGTCCACCCACTCTGGACTTAATCAAAGTCTCATGCCCCTCCCAGGTTCTTTCCCAGCTTCCTGCCCCATGTACAGGACAGTGGCACTCTCCCGGGCCTTCCTCTTGCTCCTAGAGTCTCCTCCTCCCACCAGCCAGGCGTCTCAGCTTATGGCCTGTGGGAAGGAACACTTTATATGGACGATATATGCATTCCTCACTAATGATTTAGGGAAAACTTCTGCTTCAAATATGAATTAGTTTGAACTCTTAGGTTTATGAAGGCAGTGTAGATTTGCATTAAAAAAAACATCCGAGTAAGATATTGTGAACATTTTCAAGCTTTATTTGGTTTACTTTGTAAAAATTAAAAATATATACATGCTATGGAAGATGTAGCTATACCAGAGTTTTTCACTGGGTTACTATTAAGTGAACTTTTATAGGGGGGTATTGAGGATCATATTTCTTAAGGCTTGCCCACACATTTATTTTGAAATAAGGAACGGTGTGAATTTAAACATCAGACCTACTCCAGAGTAACTCCCCATGTGGACACTCTTATTCTGGAATAAGAGCACCTTTTTCCAGTTTAGCTTAATGTACTTCCAAAATTTATCAGAAAAGGCACTCTTATTCTGGAATAAGGGCATCCATGTGGGGAGCTATTGTGGAAAAGCTATTTTAGTCAATTTTCCTGTGTAGACAAGCCCTTATTTTGTATGTCTATACAATAACAAATTAATTAGATACTATACACATTAAAATAAATTTTGACAAAATAGGACAGAATAATCCAAGTATTCTGATTGACCTCCACCCACTTGACATATTATTTAATATGGACGAAACTAATGTGGTTAAGAGCATGTATGCCTCATTTGCCAACATATCACATCTACCATTCTGGGGAATCCCTCTAGCTATGTTTCAAGCTTTAAAAGCTTAGTTGTGGGCTTAAAAGTGAAATCCAAAGCAGGGAAAAATGGTTTTTTACCCTCCAGCACTTCTTTATGATGTATAATGACTGTCTCAAGATTAAAAAAACTGATTTTTCATTTTTATTTTTAACACTTTAAAATATCAGTGCCTCATTTCCCTCTCTTCGCTGGCAGACCCAAGCAAGATCTTTGGAAAGCTACAAGATGCAGACATCATTTGAAACAGTCCAATGTCTGCTCTACACTAGAAAAATTACCAGTTAGGGGAATGGAGAACTGTACCTTAAATTAAAACCTCATGCAGCATCTCTATTTATGTCTTAAAATGATCTTACCAAGGTCCCTTGGAAAAGAGAGGTAACATGAGGTCCAACTCTCCGTTTGTTTATGTCATTGTGACTCCCTAAGCACAAGTCATAAGATTGTGTTTGGATGGAACAAGGGAAGAGGCTCTCTGAACTCTATCCTTCTGCACACCCACTAGGGGTAGATGGAACACCACTTGGAAACCCACATGGCATGTGAAATATACTGGCAAACTTAGGCTAGAAAATGTCCAAAACAGTATTATTTATAATGCTGTGGTGAGCTTTATGCTTTAAAAACAATTTTTCATTTGGTCTTCAGCTTCTTGCCTCCACTGCACCAAGGTATGTCCTACTGTGTAACACAGCATTTTCACGTTTTTCTTCCCTACCACACATATAACTGTTGCTGTTTTAAGGAAGTGACCAGGCAATAATAGAGTAACACCCTTTAGTTTCTAACTTCTACTCATCAAGATACAAGTTCCCCAGTTTTCTAGTCATTTAATGTATGCATAAAAGGGATTATTTTTCAATTGTCACTAAGCAATTATTGTAATCATGTTTAATTCAGCAGAAAGTGTGACACAAACTCTTTTCAAGGTGACAGTTTTTCTTTATCTTCTGAGGCAAGAGGGGACTGTATGAAATAAACATTTTTTAGGTGTTCCACCATAGCTTTTTCCTCCTCTTCCAGACCTCCATCTTCTTTCATCTCCCATCTGAAAGAAAATATATTTTTGTTAGTTTCCTTGTATTTTTCAAATCCGTTATTAAACAAACGGATAAAAAATTCAAATTGGACACCCCATATTTATCATCAAACGTATTGTGTTAAGTGAAATTTCTGAACCACACTAGATAGGAACAGAAAAATCACACCCTATTTAAACTGCCAAATCTCTGACAAGCTTCCTCCTGTGTCTATGCCATAGCATTTTCCCTTTCAGTTTTGTATCACACCTTAGTAGCAAATTGACCAGAAGCAGTGTAAAACTGACAGAGAGAGGTGGAGCAGCTAGCATGTGTTTTTGAGATGGAGGTTGGCAAATACTTCCCAGAGTTAATTGCTTTAAAGTGAAAAATCAGATAGCACAGCCTTCTTTATTTATGAACAGTGTGGCAGGTCATCATACTGTTACAGTGATACAAGTGAATTTAAAGAGCTGCCTTATAAAATAGCTTAGTTTTTTGAAAATGTCACATACACTATCACCTCTACAAATAACACAAGCATCTTCCTTTTCCCTTATATTGAGGCTCACTCTAACCTAGGTTCCAATCCTACTTCCTAAATCAATGGCAAAACTTCATTGACGACAAAGAAATCAGGAGTTACAAAGAAACCTAGGTGAGCAACAGAGAACCCTAGATAGAAAATATATATTTTAATTACATTTATGGTTCTCTTTTTACTATATTCCTTCTTGTAAGTTTGTTTTATCATCAGTGATATAGGCTTATTTTAAGAAATATTCATAATATTATAATATTACTTTTCATATCATAATTAAGAACATCTCCAGGGAACTTCTGTGCACATATTTATTTTTATTTAGCTCCATTCATATTTCAACACCAGTTATTGGAAGGCACAAGGAAGGACATTCAAACATATTTATTTGTTTATTAAACAGAACTGATTTCGCTGATGATGGGGTGACATTTTACAAAAATCCCACAAACTACTCCACAGAAAGTTATTTTAATGTAATAGTGTAAGAAGCATTTTACTCTCACTTCTAAGAACAGCAACAAACAGTTGAAGTATTTGAAGAGTATTTGAAAGTGTCTACAGACCTACTGAAAACCATTCCAATAAATGTCACAACTACAGCATTCAATTGCACTGGGAATCCCTCTTCCTCCAAAAAAACTCCTGAAGGCTTACCTGTTCCACTAAACATTACAGCATTGTATCTCATTCTGTGTCTGATTCTGTTCTCATATACACCAATTTTAAACTGAACTCCACTAACTCCAGGGTAGTTATTCCTGATTTACGCTGATCTATGTAAGAATGGGATAAGGAATTCAATTCCTAAATGTTTCTGATATGATATCAGTAGCAAAATGGTGATCCCCCCCCCCCTCCCCCCAGCATTTCTTCTTCAAAGAAAACCATCTACTGAGGTGAATACAGGAAATTCAAACTTCTCTTTTTCGGTTTCTGTCTGACTGACTGCAGTAATATTATGACTTAGCACTTACCCAACACTTTTCATCCACCGATTATTATTTATTATTTGTATTATGGCAGCACGCAGGGCCCCCCAATCATGGATCAGAGTCCCAGGTGTGCTAGGCACTGACTGTACAGACAGACAGCATAATGACAGTCCCTTCCAACAAAAAGCCTATAATGTAATCTCAAAACACTTGACAAAAGTGGCTAAATATCATGATCACCACTTTTTACACATGGGAAAACTGAGGTACAGAGAGTTTCAGTGCTGAAGGTCACACAGAGAATCGATGTCAGTACCAGGAAGAGAACTCACATCTCCTGTCTGCTAATAAATACCTTGAACACCGGACCACTGTGTCCTCTGTAAAAAGAGAGGGTCAAAATTTGCCCTGAGATATATTTACCTGAAAGTCCCATTGACTTCAGTGGGAGTTGCATGTGCATATGTAAGGGCAGACTGATACAAAAACACAGTGGTACATTGACATGCATTGTGAAGATGTATCCTTACTGCCAGAGAGGATTAGAAATTTTGTTTTTAAAAT
Organism: Emydura macquarii macquarii; assembly: GCF_026122565.2. Classification (NCBI taxonomy): domain Eukaryota; kingdom Metazoa; phylum Chordata; order Testudines; family Chelidae; genus Emydura; species Emydura macquarii. Next base: position 37,649,971 of record NW_027133034.1, on the reverse strand, counting down.
AAAATGTAAGGTCTAGCAAACATAGCAAAATCTAGAGAAACCTGGCAGGAGACCTTAAATCTCAGGATCTCATGGACAGCAGGAGTAGAAGATCCTCTAAGCAAAGATCCTGAAATCATGCAAAGTCATTAGTAAAAAGGAGGAAACAATACACATGTTTAACTGTTTCAAAACAAAGCTTTTCAAAGCATTTCGTGAAGCATTAGTGGTAAAGATTTATGTAATTCGTAATCCAATAAAACCAAGTTTAACATATACCATACAGAATTCTGGATAAACAAGACAACCATTGCCAAATTATCCTTACTCAAAGAGGAAGGATGGTCTTGTGGCTAAGGTACATGACCGAGACTCAGGAGATCTAGATTATATTCCCAGTACTACCACCAACTCACTATGTAATCTTGGTAAACCACTTAAACACTGCGTGTCTCCATTTCCCCACCTATATACTATATTTCAGCATAAGGAATTGTGATGTTTCATTCATTATTTATAAGGTGCTGAAATACTGCTGTGATGAGGTCTGTAGAAATGCCAATAAATAAAATATACATTCTATTGATTACCAACATATACAAAACCAAACCAAACTACAAAAACTGTAAAATGCAGAAAAATTACCTTTGCATTTTAGTCTGTGATGTTTTATTTGTGTCAAACACATTCCAGCTGCCAATAAAACCATTAATTGATTCTCGATTGAGCAGGATATTGACTAATTAAGCTGCCAAGGAAAAAAGGCTAATTCTCTCTAAGAAAAAGCAAAACATAGGAAGCTGTCTGATGTTTGTTCTTTTTTGCATAGGTACACGTGCTTTATTGCGATATAATACTTTACAATAACTCAGCAAAATGATTATTGTATAAATAATATTATGAGCTGGATGAAACCTTGTTATGAATTGAATTAAAACCTCATTCAAACTGATGTGTGAATATACCTTTCATTTAAGATAGCTAAGAGACAGTTAAGGAAGTGTTTCTCAACCTGCAAACCCCTGGAGGTCCACAGACTATGTCTAAGGTTTCCAGATGGGTCTGCACCTCCATTTGAAATTTTTTAGGGATCCACAAATGAAAAAAGGTTGAGAACTACGGAGTTAAGGGACCACATCTAAAACAAGGCCTAACAGAGTGTTCCCAGAAACAAACCATCTGGGCAGGGGAAGGGGTTCCACTGGGTATTGTCACCAGGTGCATGTGAGTATGTGTGACAGAGAGAACACACAGAAACTGAGAACAGAGAGAGGCAGAGGAAAAAAGCAAGAAAGCCAAGTAATAGCCTGTGAGCATAGTGTGACCATGGAAAAAGCTAAAGAGAGCTTTTGGGTCAGTTAACTAAAGAGGCTTGGGTATAAGCTAAGAAACTGTTCCTTTTGTTCTTAGTTCCTTCTGCATTCAGAGAAGCAGGCCTTAGTACATTCCTTGTATATAACAAAATTGCATCAAAGAAAATACCAGACTCCATCAATTTCTACTTCCAACTGGAACATCCCAAAGCTCTGAAGTTTGACTAGCTGCCCAGTTTGAAAAGGGGCAACATTAATTACTAATTAGGAATCAAACAAATAGTATCTAAATAAACATTTTAATCACTGGCGTTAATCACTGAGATTGTGCATCTTCTATCTCTTTGTTTCATTGTCAAATGTACATATTTAAGGTAATTTAACTAAATTTTATGTGCATGAAATATTTGAAAACAGTGAAACCCAGTGATGATTACTGATCCCTCTTAATGTAACTAAACATTTTGTAGTTAGTGACATTAGAGGAGGCAGAGATTTTCAAAAATGTGTGCCTAAAGTTTGGCCTGATTTTCAGAGCTGCTGAGCACCTCCATCTCCTATTACTTTTAATTATAATTTGTTTAAGTGGATTTTGGAGCCTAACTTTAGACATCAAGTTTTGAACATCGAGGCCATAATTCTGAAAGTCAGTTTGGGCCAAATCCTAAAGAATGCATAGGCTCCATTCTTCTTTGTCAATGAGATCTGCTATGGCTTGCTTAATTCTGATGATGGCCTAGCTAATGCAGGTAGGAGGTTTAAAGAGTCTCTTAAGCTGCTCCATGACTGCAACCCATCAGCAGGGGAGGAAGATGAAAATAAATGGGAATCAGTGACAGGTAGTGGGATTTAGGCTCCTAAGTGCCTAAATCATTTCTGAAAATGAGATTTAGACTCTTAAATCAGTTAGACATTGCAACACTGAGTGCAGCAATGCCTAAATACCTTTAAAAATCTGGGCCAAAACTCTTGGAGACAGGTTTTGCATAGTGCCTTAAACAATGAGGTCCTTGTCTCAAGCTCCTGGTGGGGTAGACTCACTCCTCATCTGGCGTTCATCAGCACCAAAGCTCTTCAGCTGATGAAGGCCAGGATCTGAGAGTGACCAGTGTGAGTGCCAAGGTATGTTACAGAATATAGCCTTGCTTTTAAGAGTTTGCATGAACGTGTTTTGCACACAAGCAATCTTAACAGGGCTTTAACTAAATTTCTGTTTGTGGGGAATATCTTGTTGTTATAATGAGACTATACTATCTATTTATCTGCAGGACAAGAATGATAAGAGCACTTATTAGAAAATGAAATTTAAATAGACAAACTGTGACTGAGTTGAATAGTTCACACTCAAAATTAACCAATGCATATTTTTATGACACACTGAATTCACACAATTACACCAGAAATTATAAAATGTTAGGCATCCAATAATATTTAAGTATTTTTATTTATTTAGACTAAAATAAAAAAGATGCCCACATAAACACTAGATGCATAAAATATGACTAATAATACAACAAAAATGACAGCAGCGTTAAAATTCCCTTCAAACAGGAACTCAGCCAGCTAGCTAGCTACAAAACACCTCCTTTCCATCTCTTTGTTGTTTTGGAAAGCATACTATCAATCTTGTCCAAAGCCACTATCAAAACATACCAAACAGTAAAATCCTGAAAGCTAATTCTGCATTCCAGTTTTACATCAGTCTAAGTAACTGTCAAATTCAGTGAAGTTTCACTGATGTAAAACCTATATAAGCAAGAGGAGAATAAGGTTCCTGATATTTATCATTTAGGGGCAAGGGACATTTATCCATAGATAGAATGAGCCAGTGTCTTTAAACCCATTCCAACTTAATGGGTTGGAGGTAGTTCTTTTCTGAGATCTCTCAGTAACATATTTGGCAGCTAGTATTACAATACCGCACAAATCTTTAGAATAATTAAGTCTAGGCACAGGATCAAAGAGTCCCAACAGAAATAAGACCAATCCAGATCTGTAACACATAGTATAATTTCTCTGATCATAGGAGAAGTGAACATGGCAACTCTTAATAACAAAAAGACTTTTAGCACTAGAAGCAGCATTAATGTAATAATAGCCACATCTCACAGGCTAGTTTGTGTTGCTTATGTTTTACTAAAGATCCTGGGTCAGACTTTGGGTCTGGATCTCAGTTACACTGACATAAATCTGAAATAATTTAAATGATTTAAGGAGAGTTATGCTGAATTTACATCAGTGCAAGTAAGATCAGAATTTAGTCCTCTGTGCACTGATCAAACAGTTCAAATACAAGCCTCCCCACCCTCCTGCAAATACTATAAAACACTTTATATTATGTTGGGGGCTAGGCAATTACATCACTTCATTGAAGCTGTTGGGTGGGGGAGTCAACTTCCATTCAAGCTACAAGAGGGAACAATGAAATGCTCCTTTGTTTAGTAATAGCTGAAACAATGGAAAACCACTGCCCAATGACTTGACTGCATGTAAGCCTGGGTAGTGGCCGCTAGGCCATGAGGTTTCTCAAGGGTCTGACAAATACAAGAAGGGGGACTGGTCTGGTTGAAGCTGTGTATCTGTGGGTGGGAGAGAAGCAGCAGAAATACCAGAGAAGCAGATAAAGATGACAGCAAAGAAGACACGATGGCTGGAGAAACACCAGCATTACCCTGAGAAAAAGTAAGAGTGTGTTTTGGGTGAAGTGCTGGCTGGAAAAAGCTTGGAACTGTGAACAAATAACTGTCTCCTGTTGTTTTGATTCCTACAGTGTTCAGGGAAACAGACTTGGTGTACATTCTTTGTAAATAAATAGTGCTGCAACAAAGAAATACCTGATTCCATCATCAGTTTCTCCTCCTAACAGAAACAACTCACAACCCCCTGAATATTGGCTAAGTGTTCAGATCCAAAAAAGGTTCTAATACTTTAAAAGTTATTTCAGGTCAGAACCCATTTTTGCATTCATTCACAAACCATTGGGTACCAGTGTGTGTTTATCCTTTAATGGCTGGGCATTCCTCTCTATGACAGATCACTGAAAGGAACAACAAATATGACAACCAACAATATTCGGAGGCTTAATGTTTATCTGAAACCATGACAGTTGATATTTCACACAGTTAATGCCCCCAAAATGCTCTGGGACTCTGACATAGGGACCATATACGTGTGTGTATGGGTGGCTGCAGTGCCAGATTAAGGCATGGATACTATAGGCCCACTCTTAGGGACCCTGTTCCTGGCATCATGCCATATCAGAATCACGGCTTTCAGAAAGTATCTCTCTACCCCACATGGTTGTGAAGAAAAGCTTGAAAACACGAACTGATGGACTGATGTCTTTGTGTGAGTGCACAGACTGCATGGAACAAAAGCGTTGCACTGCCCCTGCATCTCAGTAGGATGTTAAATCCAAGATCCACTGCTCTGGAGGGCTCTGCCAAAAACACCCCAGCAGAGGACTCTGTATTTGGCAAGTGCTGGGCTCATCCACCCACCAAAGCAGATACACCCCAGCTGCAGGAGTATGAACTGGGACATCATCGCTTCTACCCCTGCCTTTCTATGAGTTTAGGGCTCCCTGCTATTCCCATGGGCGGGGTGGGGGGCTACTGATGCCACTCCTGACTAGGGCAAGAAGGGGGCTCCATGCTACCACTCTGCCACACTCCAAGTGGAGACAGGATACCTGGGGCCCTGTGTCACAGTGTATCTAGGATCCCATAGTGGTCATTACAAACTGGTGTAAATTACAGCAGCACTAAGGATGTTCCCAATTATGCCTGTGACTAAACTGGCCCCTAGCAGCCACAGAGATCAGTGGAGCATGCAGGTGGATTAAAGCCACCCATGTCACTCAGGCATTAGTAAATTTATTCTCTTCTCATTCAATACATACCAACCAAATCCACTTACATACTCACATCCTTTTAACCTAACAAATGCCTTATTATGTTATAAAGTATTATAGCTCTGTGACCAGTAAGATCCAGTACAGAAATGATCCCTAAATAGTCCAGTTGTGACCCCATGATGGAGCCAGTCATTAGAAAACATTATACCTAAAGAATGAAACAGAGCAAGGTACAAGAAATTTAGTCTTAGCTGTTGCAACCATATTACTATAAAAATTCTCGGAAAGTATTTATTTGCAAAAAATAGTGATTTTTGTTAGAATGGCAAAATTAGAAACCATCATAGAGTTCAGTCATTTCAACCTTCATTAAGCAGGTGGAAGCAGGACTCACATTTTGCTTTTCCCCAGTAGCCAAACAAATACAAAGCTTCAAGGGCTATCAGGAGTCATAATCCTTTTTGAGGAAACTTGGCAATAACAAGTGGAAAGGCAGAGGAGCTCCTAAGAGGGACCATGTATGGAGCCAGCCAAAACTTAGATCACTTTAAGGAGAAAGGAAGGTAGGGTTCTGGAATTATGTCCAACAATACTGGCAAGGGACAGCTAAGTTATCTTACTTGTAATAGTATTTAAAACTGTAAGATAAGCAGAAAAAGAAAAAATCCTCTGCAGTATATTTAATGACTAATATAGTTAAGAAGAATTTCACAAACCAACATGTATAATGCAATATAAATCAGTGGTACCTTTGCCTTGGAAACTGTTGTCCAGCTATATCTGAAGTAGGACAGGAAACTCTGGATATGTTTTAATCAGGCACAACTTTATTATTAGATGTCTGGCACTATCTGGCAGACAAAAGTGTACAGCACAAATAGCTCCATGATTATTTCAATATCTACTCGGGATTTTCTGTCAGCCCCCTTTTTTCCATCCTGTTCCCCCAGCCAACCCGCTGCTGGGACCTTACCATCCCCTCTTGAATGAGGGTTAAGGTAAGCTATAAAGGGAGGTGGGGTTAGTTCCCTGCCATACCAGTCATAGGTGCACCAACCTCCCCTCTTCTGCTTCTTTAACAAATGAGACTAATGATGAGCTTGGGAATAGTGGTAGGGTGGCTAATGGGAATGAGGATATGGAGATAGAAATTACCACATCCGAGGTAGAAGCCAAACTCGAACAGCTTGATGGGACTAAATTGGGCGGGGGGAGCGGGCGGATAATCTCCATCCAAGAATATTAAAGGAACTAGCACATGAAATTGCAAGCCAATTAGCAAGGATTTTTAATGAATCTGTAAACTCAGGGGCTGTACCATATGACTGGCGAATTGCTAACAAATTTCTTATTTTTAAGAAAGGGGAAAAAAGTGATCTGGGTAACTACAGGCCTGTTAGTTTGACCTCAGTAGTATGCAAGGTCCTGGAAAAAAAATTTAAAAGAGAAAATAGTTAAGGACTTAGAATTTAACGGTAATTGGGATAAAATACAATATGGCTTTACAAAAGGTAGATAGTGCCAGACCAATCTGATCTTCTTTTTTGAGAAGATAAGAAAATTTTTAGACAAAGGGAATGCAGTGGATCTAATTTACCTAGATTTCAGTAAGGCATTGATACAGTACCACATTGGGAATTATTAGTTAAATTGGAAAAGATGGGGATTAATATGAAAATTGAAAGGTGGATAAGGAACCGGTTAAAGGGGAGACTACAATGGGTCAAACTGAAAGGTGAACTGTCAGGCTGGAGGGAGGTTACTAGTAGAGTTCCTCAAGGATCAGTCTTGGGACCAAACTTATTTAACCTTTTTATTACTGACCTTGGCCAAAAAAGTGGGAATGTGCTAAGTTTGCTGATAACACAAAGTTGGGAGGTATTGCCAATACAAGAAGGATTGGGATATCATACATGGAAGATCTGGATGACCTTGTAAACTGGAGTAATAGAAATAGGATGAAATTTAAGAGTGGAAAGTACAAGGTCATGCATTTAAGGACTAATAACAAGAATTTCTACTATAAGCTGGGAATGCATCAGTTGGAAGTGACAGAAGAGGAGACGATCTGGTCGTATTGGTTGATCACAGGATGACTGTGAGCCAACAATGTGATGTGACCATGAAAAAAGCTAATGCAGTCCTTGGATGCATCAGACGAGGTATTTCCAGTAGAGATATGGAGGTTTTAGTACCGTTATACAAGGCGCTGGTGAGACCTCATTTGGACTGCTGTGTGCAGTTCTGGTCTGCCATGTTTAAGAAAGATGAATTCAAACTGGAACAGGTGCAGAGAAGGGCTATTAGGATGATCCGCAGATTGGAAAACCTGCCTTATAAGAGGAGACTCAAAGAGCTTGGTTGTTTAGCCTAACCAAAAGAAGGTTGAGGGGAGATATGATTGATCTCTATAAATACATCAGAGGGATAAATACCAGGGAGGGAGAGGAATTATTTAAGTTCAGCGCCAGTGTGGACACAAGAACTAATGGATATAAACTAGCCATCAGGAAGTTTAGACTTGAAATTAGATGCAGGTTTCTAACCATCAGAGGAGTGAAGTTCTGGAATAGCCTTCCAAGGAGATCAGTGGGGGCAAAAAACCTAGCTGGCTTCAAAACTGAGCTTGATAAATTGAGGAAATGGTATGATGGGACAAGCTAGTTTGGCAATTGACTGATCTTTGACTACTGGTGATAGATATGCCAATGGCCTGTGACGGGATGTTAGATGGGGTGGGTTCTCAGTTATTACAGAGAGTTCTTTCTTGGGTGTCTGGCTGGTGAGTCTTGCCCACATGCTCAGGTTTTAACTGATGGCCATATTTGGAGTCAGGAATGAATTTTCCCCCAGGGCAGATTGTCAAAGGCTCTGGGGATTTTTCACCTTCCTCTCTAGCATGGGGCATGGCTCACTTGCTGGTGGACTCTCTGTATCTTAAAGTTTTAATCCATGATTCGAGGACTTTAATAACAGTCATAGGTTAGGGATCTATTACAGGAGTGGGTGGGTTAAGTTCTGTGGCCTGCATTGTGCAGGAAGTCAGACTAGATGATCATATTGGTCCCTTCTGACCTTAGAGTTTATGAGTCTAAGTCCTTTACCAAGCCATTTATCTGATCAGGGTATCCTCTCCTTACGGAGTACCTGTGCTGGACATCCGCCCCCACACTTACATAATGAGTTGCTACATCACAGCCTAATTCTCCTCCCTACTCACCCTAACAAAGCCCCCACTGAACCTGCTGTGGGGAAGGCGAAAAAACACCCACTCCGCCTTGGCCAATTTGGTGGTGAGGGAAAAATTGTAGCTAATGCAATGCCCACCGTGGGTCCTGACCAAATCTGGTATTTTGCCCCTTCCAGTCCCTGGGTAATTAATCAGTGTGGCCATGCTGACCTACTCTGCTTTTGCAGCAGCGTCCATGCCTCTCTCTTCCCCCCACCATTAAACTATACTCCATCCTCCAGTAAGCCAGACAAAGCCCCCCTCCACTAAAGGTGCGGTGCAGTCAAATCTCACACAACACACAGTTCCCGAATAACTCAAGTAAGTAAAACTTCATCAAAAGCAATGAAATATATTCTCAATAAACTGATATAAGGTGCATGTCCATGAACAAAGTTTTGCATTAATTAACAGATTATTATCCCATTTAGATATGACTCTACTGCCACATTTCAGCACTGTTAAATATTAACACTAGCTACTGTGAATTACTTTATGATTCCGTTTCATCCTCAGATTTAGGAGGTGATTATAACAAGTAGTCTGTGCAGTTACTTGTCCAAGCGTCCCAGATAAAATGCTTTGAAAGAGGGTCGCTGTCCTTCTCTTCTTCCCCTAATGCATCAAGGAGCCTCTTAAAACCCAGGAAGAAGTAGTGAAACCATTAATTTGAATTTATGGCCCTTAGAGTCATTCTGAAACACCACTTAGCTGGTCTGATTGATTCATTTAATTAATATGATTTGTTGCATATTTTTAAGTAGAAGAGTTGTCTGCTCAGGAAGAATGGAACTAAAAATGCTAGTAGAAAACATTTAAAATAGTTACTGCTTGCAGTACAAAACAAACAAAAGTATGGCAGTCTATGACAATGGTAGCTTAACTTACCCAAAACAGTAAATCAGAAGATTCTCTCTAAAGATATTGACTTCATAATTGTCAGTGCATTTCACTGTCTTAAAAAGTCTTAAACTAGTTCAGAAAGTCAAAAATATCATGTTTTCCATAATGTCGTTAAATTTGCCATTATCTGACAATGTTTATTAAATGAATTTGACAGACACCTGTCCTCTCTTTCACTTTCTCAAACAGTTGCATTAGTAAGCTCAAAGTGTTATTACCAAAACCCTAATCAATAACAGGAGTCAAGGCAAGAATCTATGTTTGAATTCCCAAAAGGGATGAAAATACCTCTGTGTTCAAATGGAGGAAAGGATTCAACATTTACAACTCCAGAATTGTCCAAAATGCAACATTTTTTAACTAGCATATCACAAGTGCATGACAATTGTTTTGGCAGTAATAGCTGGCACAATTTCAACCATGCAGTAGCCAGTTCAGCTAATGTGAATGTGAATGAAATTACCATAATGAATTGCTTGCAAAATACTGGCTCCATCAACTGAACAGCCAACTTGCAACCTCTGTTATTTCAAATTAATAGCAATGTGGCTTTTAGAGAAGACTTTCAAATATATAGTTGTCACATATTTTATTTTGGATTGGCTTAGAATTTTGTAAGATTAAATTAAATCAATAGTCCAAAAGGTACTAGAAGTTTGAACCAATTCATAATAAAATTATCAAATATTTTGTTTACAGTTTACATAATCATAACGAGTGTTTGTCGTCTGTAAATGTAGTAAATCCAATTTTAGATGCATCCTGAACTAAAAAAAAAAAGATTAGTTAAATGAAAAGGAAAATATGAAGTACAAATGTGTTTTAAGATTTAGGACTTGGAAGAACAAATTGAGCAAAATTTCAAGCTCACTTGAGTCTGGTGGCTTTAAAATGAAACCAAATCCTTTGAAAAGTTAAATTAATGTAAGTCTTTTTAAATAGGCAAAGTGACAAAACAAGATGGTTAAGCAATGCCTATGGTACATGAAAATCATCAGTATCTTGGAGGCTGGTATTATCACAACCATGACATGGGTGACTGCAGAAACCTCAACACACGATAAACAGAGATGGCAGCAAGGAGAAAGGTTATCAACTTTAGGGCTGAAAATCAAGCATAGAGGTCTGCCTGCAAAGATCTCACTTGCAGGATCAGGGCTTCGGTGAAAAAAATGTATTCATTAGACAGTATTCTAAATAATTTCCAGTTTAAACATCTTTTCGCATTAGATTTGTGTAACATTAAAAGGTATAACTCCTGAGTGGCCTATCCCTACTTAGGATTTTTCAAAAGCACTTGTAATTGACATTGAGAAATGATAATTTATTCTTATGGATCTGAATAATTTGCATAGAATGTACAGTTTGTAACAATATATTCATTACTATAAAATAAATTTAGCAGATATGGCGAAGTGTTAAATGTAGAGATGAGACTGATGTAAATTTAGCGCATGTCTACACTTTCCTGCAGTTTGGATGAAGGGAGGGGTAAGGATTACATTAATGTAAACTGAGGACCTTTAAATTCACACTCACAGCATCCACATGGGGGAATGATAGTGTAGCACTTTGGTGTGCACTGCTATTTACACCCCCTTAGTCTGAATTGTGGGGCAGTGTAGACATGCCCTTAGATGACACATTACTGGATATACTTGAGCAAAGAAAAATATGTACCATTTCCTTCACGTGCAACCTCGCTTGTATGTTGGATATATTAATCTAGTAAAATGCTACCCATGTTTTTTTTTTTTTGCTGGGTACAACATAATGCTTCAGTGGCCTGATCAAATACTCATTGAACTCAGTGGGAGTGTTACCCTGTGTGGTCTACCCAGATCGTGGCCCAATGCACAGGGTTGGGGATGTAGTGCAGGCTCCATGCACTGCTGCTTCCCCACACGTGTACTTGGGCAGAGAGGGAAAAATACTTCTTCCAGGCACCCATCACTCTGGCTAGTAAAGCTAGCTAAGTGCAAGAGGGGCAGAAGGCAGCACCCTATCATGGTATGACTTCCTTCCTATATCTCCAAGGGCAGTTCCGCAGTGTGCTGTCCCTTATGCAGGCTCAGTATCAATATTTCAACTTTATGTATAGCTTATACATGGCTAAAGCTCATTATATTTTTCTCTCCCTCTGCTTTACTGAATTATAAAAGCTAAAGGGACAGTAAATGGTTTTTGCAATGACCCCAAAATAAATCTTTTTCAATGTATTTTTTAAAACCCATGCATGGCAATTTAGTGTGCACGCATGTAATATATGATGATATATTTGCTTTTTTGATTATCAGTCACAATATTGTGTACAAGTGATGTAAATTGCACCTATATGCCTATGCAAACTCTTTAAAAATATAATATGAATGATGTATTATATTTAAGTGTTAAGATCACAAGGAAACATTTGCAGTTAATACCAGAGTGTATTATATCAAAACTCTTGCAAACAAATTCATATCCAGATAAAATTGACTAAACATTAAGTAACACGGGTTTTTACCTATCACAGATTTCCATCCTTTATGCTAGAATTTATTAAGGACCTGGTTTAAATATAAATTATTTTATTAGTTAATTTTGGAACAGTTTCTGATTTTTGTTTTGTTTATGATTTATACTCTTGGTAAAAGGAAATAAAGATTAAAGAAAATATAAAATTATTTAAAGCAAATGTCAGTTATGACAGGGCTAGAATGTATAAAACTGGCGTAAAATACAAGATGACAATCTTTAACCCAAACACATATAGAGCTATTTAAACCTACTTGTTGGTGCCATGAAGACTCTAAAAGACAGTAGTCTCAATACCTTCCAAAGGTTATAAAGAACAATGATAAAAAACAAAACAAGTGATAAACACATACGAAGATCTGTTCTAATGCAAACATTTTATTAGATTTCAAGTAATTCTATATAGTCCCAATTTTGTGCACCATGTTATAGAAACATTTTCACAGTGATGTATTAGATAAGCCCATTTAGGCCTTTATGTAAGTTGGTACATTTCTGGATTTCCATTTTCTGAGGATGACCCTTTTTCATTCTTTAAAATTACTGTAAAAGAATAGTTTGCACCATTAGCTGATACTTTTAATACATCCAATAATCTTAGCTTATATAACCTTGCAGGCAGGCAAGGTTATGTATATTGGTGCCATTTTTGATCAGTTTCTGTGTTTAAAATTCAGTAACCTATGATAATAAAATTTAAGATAAATATGTTGTTGGCATCTGTATTATCTGTCACACCTCATTAAGCTAGCCCTTACACAACTGTTCAGGAATCTAGTAATGGCATCTTATTGTGAAAGTACATTAAAGAATGAAATGGAAGTTTAATTCTTGCCATTCAAAATTTAACTTTTCCCTACAGTTTACAATCAAGTATCATAGCAGATTTTCCCTCTATTTACAATGTGAAATAACTATCTCAGTCCCCATTGAGTGGTAACTGTTGGCAAATGATGACATTTTAATTGTACATCTGAACTTTGGACAGTATGGAATACATATTTCCAGTCTTCTATATAGCTATTTTATTATCATTATTACTATTTTTCAAACAATATGCTTGATATTGGGCAAACAAAGAAGAAGACACAACTCACATAAAATCTAAATCATACACAGACAGTACCATTCAGACATCATAACACTGGATAAATATTAAAACTCCAAGCAGTGCAAGCTTTTAAGCATATCTAATTTTAATTTGGAGAATTATCATTGGAAGGCTTTACAGAAGCACCATATTTTTAAGAAGGATTTGGATGAAAATAGCAAGTACAAGCCAGTTTCACCCATGCATTATGTAAGAATGCAAAACGACAAAGGGAGTAGGGACTGGTATGAAAGAGGTGTTTTGAATTTAACTTAAATTCCCGTTTATCTTTGATTATATAGTTCAGGAAATGTTTGCTATGCAGTTGAGCCACACGTTTTCTGCAAATAGATCTTTATTGTTAATTTTCTTAATGAAGTTGTTTTGCCATAATTTTCCAGTATTTGTGTGAATGGTGCACTTTAATAATTGATAAATGGAATATAAGTGATAGGAGATAAACAACAAAAATATGTGATTTTTTTGGCCATAAACTAAATCCATCACTACAAAGATGTTCATAGAAGACTATGTTTTTCATATGTGAATGCTGAAGATAAGGAGGTATTCCAGATAGGAAGTAAGGATGAACTAGTTAGGTCATATTTTATCTCTGTTCATGGTAATACAAATTCTGAAGTGTTGAAGACTAACTTCTTTCTCAGAAGAGTAGGCAGATGTTTGTGTTATGGCAACATAACATACAAAGAGTCCTTCAAAAAGATACCAAATCTGTTCCTATACTTACAAGGGTTGGCACATAATTATGACAAGGAAGACTTATTAGCCACTTGAAGAGCGAAGGAGGCATTTCTGAGGACGGGACTGGTGTTCATTTAAAAAAAACCTGTATATCTTAATAGTGGAAAAAGGCAAGTGAAGCCATTGTCTCTCTCTCTCTCCCCCCCCCCCCCAGTTGTTTCAAAATGAAGTAAAAAAGAAACAAAGTCATTTTTTGCCAGCCTCAGGTCTTTAGGCTTGATCCTGCAAGGTCTCCCAAGGCTTGTGTGGAACTCTCATTGAATTCAGTGAAAATTTCCTCATGTTTCCAGAAACCAGCCTATTATCTATAAATATTCAATATCCTTCTATATCTGAAATAGGAATTGTGAGGACTCTGGTCTTTTTGATATGTTAGGGTTTGAAACTTCTCCAAGTAAGAACAATATCCTGAGTGTGTTAATTAATTCAAGAGCCATGGGACTGAGGAAACAAGATCCTTTTGCTGCATGAGCATATCATCAGTATATACATTTAATTCATGCCCTTTCTCAACAATAGTAATGCCTTCTGTCTAAAGACCATCTCTAAGAGTTCATCTTCTTTATTAAAGAAAAAAGACAAGGCACCTTCTACTTGTCCCCTTCTCAGGTGGAATGTAGAAGAAATATTAAATGTCCACAGGACAATTATACAGACATTTCATTGAGAATAAAAATAGCAGTCTAAATCTAAGTTTATTAAACACTGCCACAGTATAGCCATTCATCCCTATCAATAGCTAGTTGCATTCTCTGCAACTAACTGCAATGTATTTGTGGGGAAATCAGTGTGATGAGATGTCATCTTTTCAACATATTACCAGATAATGGAACCTTTTTGGTGCATTATCTCCTCCTTTCATAAAACCTATTTATGAATATGAGAGTGGGTTTAATGTCTTCCAGTCACTTAAGCAACAATGTTTTCAATGATTTGAACAATATATTTAACAGTGAGCTGGGAAAAATCTCAATAGCCAGTGTCCATATATTTTTTTTTTAAACAATCAAAGTAATGAGCATCATACATCTATCTCAAAGCATCATTCTTGCCTCAGATGGTTCTGAAAATACTTTTTATAGTCTAGGTAATAGTTAGCTAGGAAAGATATTTACAAGTCTACTGGAAAGCCATCTCAACCCAGTGCTTCTCCTGATTTCAAGTCTTGAACAGCTCTTTCAGTTTCCATGTAGGAAAATGGTATCCGATCATTCTACTTTAATGACACTGAATTTAAGGCAACATCTCCAATAGTTTGATTAAATTGTATTTGGTCAAAAGAATTTTTAAGAGAAATGTTTAAACGTCTTATTAAAATCTAGAGGTTCATTTATAATACATTCTTCTTTCTGCTTTCTTGAAAGGTGTTTGTTTTAATTCTTTTTTGCATGTAATTTCACTGCTTTTTTAACTCTTTTTAATATTTCTCTTTAACCCTGTTGGCATAAACACACTATTCTGAAAGAAATTCAAAGTGGGAAAGCAGTCACATAACACAGCTGTTAGACTATGCTTAGACCATTCCAGTGAGTCTGTGTCAAATATATATGGGAACTTTAGTAGTAAGGTCTTCACACTGGAATCTGATCTGTTGGGATGCCATCTTGATGTCTCTCCTACATCTAGCAGTGTCTTAAGCATTCTTGAGGCAAAACAAAACTATGTCCATCTATGGTGGACAAATTATAGAGACAAATTATAACTGGACCTTGCTCCCATTTGAGATAAGAATGATGACTAACCCACACCATATTCAAAAGCAAATGCAAAATGCATCTCTTGGATATAACTTTCCCACAATACATTCTTCTCTCTCTCTGTCTCACTCTCACAAACACCCAAAATCTATCCCCAAAGTTTTAACAACAAAATTAAAGTGTATATATAGATTATTCTGTTTTTCCTCGAGGGTGGGAAGGAAGGAAGGAGGAGAGAGAGGCATTATTATTATTAATATTTTTAAATATTTGAAGGTGCTTAGAATACTTCAGAGATGGACACTACAATAAGCAGAGTAAGGAAGGCAAAGACAGATAAAACCACTGAAGGGCTTCTCCATCTCTGAAAAACAAACCAAAATAAAAGAAGATAGGTTAGCATAAGAACTCAACAACAGCACACGGGCGACTTTTTAGAAAGTGTGTCACCAAAAGACATAATGAAAGCTTGCTACAGGGGCCAGACCTGTCCCAGCTATAGATTTGGAAGTTTAGAAAGATGTTTTAAAGGGAAATAGTAACTTCACAGCCGTATAAACAAAACATGACTTTTTTTTAGGCCGGGAACATAGATTTCGAGCTTGCTGGCAAGCAGACTGGTAGGCAAATAGCAGAAGCTTCTATGAGCAGAGAGAAAGCAACTCTCAAGAGGCAATAGCTAGCCATAACTGAGCTACAGTGATCCAACCTTGTCACATACCAAAGCACGATACTCTATTTCTTCTTTCACAATTATAACAAAGTACATTAAAGGATTCTAAGTATTAAATAGTTCCGCTGGTTCTTTTAAAAATGTTTAAATAATTTAAATAAGCCCATTTCTTAAGTGCATAATTTTGAAACATGAGTATTCCAAAGAGCAAGGCATATACTGATCCATCTTTGCCACATTTGTCTCACTCTCTTATTATTACATAAACCAAATTCAAAGGCTGCACGCCACTCTTCCTTTGACAGAATGTTACACCATTATCTAGATTTTAACCAAATTTTAACCAGTTTTCCATAACTCACTTCTGAAGCTCAACTCACATCTTCAGCTATATCTAGGAAATAATTTTTAATATAATAAAAAAATACTAAACTAGGAGTAATGGGATGAAATTAAGAATAAAAATTTAAGAAGATTACTTGCAGTAGTGGCTATGAAGTATTTCTGCTGCCTTTTTATGCATGTGTTTTGGGTGGAGTGGGGAGATTCTGTCCTATGCAGAGTATCCCTGCATCAAGCTTTTTTACTCAGGAATAGCACCGGAGACAGGATTTGGAGCATCAGCTCTAACCAAATATATGAAACATAAAGGGAGAAAATGGAACTAGTATGTCAGTAATTATTTACTTTTGTAATGTGAGCTGAAGGGATAATTTAATCATTGGTGTTTAGACTCTTTAAAGCTTTTTCTAAATTCATTGTGGATTCCTATCAAAGTTTCAGGTTCAGAACACTTAACTAAAGTTTAATATTTTGTTGCTTGCATTGATATTCTTTGGGGCTATAATTTACTAATTGTGGGGCTTTGATTCAGGTTCCACTCTTCACCCCGATGCACTGGTCAGACTATCTGAGCCAGCGCAGGACATTTAAAGGCAGCTGGTTCAGGCCAGCTATAAATTATTACTGCCTAAGAGCAAACTGGAACCAGGGGAAGAATTGTAGCTCAAAGGTGAGTTTCTAAGTCACAACGTCACCTGAGATTATTCCTAAAGTGGTACAATAAATGCCGCATCCTTTGTTCAGGGCTGTGCCTGAAGTAACAGTGTATCCCTATGTGAGAAGAGATTTCAATCTAAAACGCTTTACAATTTCTAGTATTAGTTAGAAATCAGCCCTTCATTTATTTCATACTCACATCCACAGCCAAACCAGGCCCTATCTGAAAATATCTAAATTGCAAAATATAATCAGAATTTGCACAAAATTTGAAAGAGAAACAGTAAACATCTAACGAAATGTATGTGACTGAAGTGAATAGTGTTTGTTGTTTTTATAATATTGCTAATATAGTGATTGGTAATTCAGGATTTTGCTTTATCTCTATGCAAGGAAGAAGTAATTAAATCATTTCAATAATACTGTGCTGTAAGTTTTATAATGCAGTGTTATGATTTTCATTATGGCAATCCTTGCGGTAATTAGGACTCTGCTAAAACCCCACTCAAATTGAGTCAAGACAGTTTCAGTGAAACCAAACCAGCAAGTTCAGCTCACCCATATTTGCATTTTCAAGGTCCACTTGGAATATTGAGTTCATACAAATCCTGAAGCGCCACGTGAACTTAGAGAGACACATGTAAACATTAACATTCTTCTCCAAGTAGTCCTTTAAGCTCACTATTAATTCTCTAATTTATTCTGGGACATCTGAAGTCCCAGAATACATTCTTTGGATTCCTCACGATAGCAATCCTCCATTAGTGCATAGTGAATCATGTGGTACAAATGCCCCCTGAACAGGGATTCTTTATTGCAGAGCAGTGCATTCTAGTATAAATTAGATCCCAGGATAAGGTAAAGGACTTTTAGAAAAGTACATCAGCAGGAACACAGAAGCTTTCAAGAGAACTTGTTGGTTAACAAACCCTTTCCCTCAATATGGCAACTTAAGGTAAAGGGATCTATTTCACAGAACCTGCTATGTTGGGTTGTTGGAAAGTACAGAATTGAGGAAGAGTCCCAGGCTGGCCCATATCATCTCTAAAATTCACTCATCTGAATTGAAACACACCTACTTTGGATATCAATTTTTTTTCACAATGGTAGCGATCATGCTTCGTTATTTTACCAGAAGAAAGATGAACTCTCACTATTTATAAAAAGTTATAAAAATGTTTATCAACATCATTAAGGATTGAAAAACTAAATTATATATATATAATAGATTTTAATAATAAAATGTCAACAAAGTCACCTTTTTTAAATAAGAAACTGTTCTTAAATTATTTCTTCTGCTGAGATTTGTCAGTGTTCCTCATCTTCATAGACATGCAGAAGCAGGAATCCTTCTGAAATGTTAGGGAAGTATTCTTTGCTGAATCAATACTTTATTTTTATTTAGAGAGTGATCTCTTTTTTATATTGGTATGTGCTGAACACATATTATTCCTATCTTCCTTATTATTTTTAATTTATTGTTTATATTCCTATGGTGCCCAGTAGCCTCAATCAGGATCTGGGCCCATTCTGTGAGGCACAATACAAACACACATAAAGACACTTTCCCTGCCTCTATGATCTTAGAATCTAAGGCCCTGATTCAGCCAAGCACTTAAGCATGTATTTAACTTTGAGCAGATGCTTCAGACTTAAGCCTATAATTAAAAGATTTTTGCTGAATTGGGGCCATAGGGTATGATCCTCATCCCTTCATTTTTTGTTTTGTTTTTTAAGACTCTACCCTGAAAAATACTGATAGGTGTAAAGTTACTCACATGAGTATTAGTCCTAATGAAGTCAACTGGACTACTTATGGGCTTGATCATGCAAACATTGACACATATGAGGAACTTTACTCATGCGAATATTCCCATAGACTTCAATGGGACTCTGCACAGGTGCAGGAGCAATGCAAGTTGGCAGATTTCAATGGAAGACTGGTATCTAAAATAGCAAAGCTGAGTCAAACTCTTCGAGTTAACATTTTTTAACAATATGTCTTATTTTCTATCATGTAAAATTATAAATTAATAACATAGTAATTGAGTTTAACTGTATGGTCAATAAGAGCTAATCTTTGAGGAAATCTAGAGACACAATTTCACTCTACAATCACAATGCTGGTAAAATGTCCACTGAAGTAAACAGGGGTTTTACCTGTTTAGAGATTTCAGGACAGGGACTAATAATGAAAAATTCCAACACTAAAGCTGTATTTTACTCTTCACATCCTACACCATCTTCATTTTAATAAGGGTTGTACAGAATGACGGTTGAAAACCCAAAGTAAATACTTTTTAAAAAGGCTTAAGTCTTCCAGTTTGGTTACTCTGGCACATGTGTACATTTCATAAATACAAACACAAATTATATTTGCTAAGAAATTCCATTTAATAATTTGACAGCCTCATGGCTTAATGGAATAAAAAATTCATACTTTGTCAACAGTGTAATGCACTTCCTCCATTTGAACAGAACAGGAAACTTCTGTAAGTACTCATTACAATACCATAATGAAGATGAACTATTAAATATTTTGGATACAAATATTATTAGAGGGAAGTGATACCAATCCCATTATTTAGATAGCCAGAACATTCCATTATCAAAATTATCCTTCTTTTGCTTTTGTTTTTAAGAGCTCTAAAGCCTCCATGATTTGCAGTTTGGCCTGTGGATAGTCATGTAGTCAAGAAGCTACCTTTGGTTGACCCCATGAATATCCATTCAGATTTGTTCAAATTATGAGCTGTTCAAAAGTACTATATCCTATCTGTGTTTTGTTCAGTGTAGCTTTTTCCTCACTTGCTGAAGAAAACCCTAAACCTTCTATTAGGACTGGATATGTATCTCTGCAGCATCTTGTTTCAGCATATCACACAGAATTGCTTCAGATGGGACACAAAGAATGTTAGTATGTGTTCATGTAATTAAAGACTGTATCATAATGCCAATGCACAAAGAGACAGAATTAAAATTGCTCAGACAAACTTAATTCTGGCATTTGCTAACTTTTGAGTGCTTGATTTTCACTTTTTTTAAATGTAGCTATTTATATGTGCTGTGAAGGTACATAATGCTTTATAGAAAATGCTGAGAAATCTACAACATGTCACAACACAATACTCAACCAGCACCATAGATTCCAAGCCATAGGAGATTTAATACCTTTATACAAATATAATAATTGTCATTTTTTGTATTAAAAGGGCAGGTGTCTATACACCAGTATAATACAACCACCAGGGAGTTAAGTACCATTGTAATCCCAATATACAAAATCATATACATTGACAGGATGGTTCAGAGAACTGGTAATAAAATAGAGGGTTTTTTAGCATCACCAAAAACCCCTTATATTCAAGATCCCATGTTGTCTGCAGGAAGCTTGGACTAAACTATGAATCCCACCTATGTTTTCCACAGCACTCCAGTTCAGCCAGCTGGAAATTCTGTCGCAGCTTAAAAAATGACAATATATTTTTATTGAATTAAATATTAAAATAAACAATACAATAATTACAGTATTCATTGTCTTATTTAATTTGATATTATATTCAATTTATTTTATACTGCCCCATAATATTTAGTTTTCAGTGAGCTGAAGAAAATTGTACTGAAATACAGGTTAGAAGTTGTCAGGGGGAAAGCTAAAGGCTTTCACCTTTATGTCACTAGTTTCGTTTCATCTCAGGCTGACAGTGATCAAAGTCATCTGGTGGCCATTCACTGACACTGTTGCCAAGTCTTTTGATATTTGGTGTTTTTCTTAAATCTCCAGCTCCTTCAGATTATGTGAAAATCTCAGCTTTCATTTTTCTAAATAAGTAATTTTCTAGCCCTAATGCTTGTGGCGAAGTCTTGAAATTACAAACCCTTAAGCCTCAAAAACCAGAAGACAAATATAAAGAATCAAAAATATTAATTTTAAATCTCACAATATTTTGAGGGCTGACGTATGATTTCTGAACACTCTGCAGTACTTTTCATTGGTCCATTTGAAATGAATGGATGGTCTTAGTCCAGTTGTTTGCAGCACAACAGGAGCTCCTGGTGGAAGTCCACATACAGGCAAAACATTAAATGGTTATAGATTTATGACTTGCATAGTGACTGTAACTCTGCACTGGTCCTTAGGTGCATGAATGGTCTGTGGCCCTTTTAGGAAAAGAGAATGCTCGAAGATGTAGCCCCATAGGAGTTGTGAACAAGAAGGATCACATAACCATGCCAAGACCATATAAATAGTTGCCCTTCATAACTGTCACGTTTTGTTAAGCTCCACATGTAACATGTTATGCAAATTATATAATGAGCTGATTTGCACATTTGGAGGGAGGCTGGCGGCTGCTGGGGTACATGTGTGGATAAGTGCCAGAGGAACTCAGGGATGTGTAGATGGGTAGGTCTGGGCCATGCTAGGATGTTCAGGAGTAGGTGGTTTGGAGAATCCTTGAAGGTATTTAGGGCTGCTGGGTAGATGGATGGGTGCTGGACAAAGTTTGAATTCTGAAGTGTGTCTAGGTGGTACTGGATTAAGTGGATTCAAGGTATTTGGATGTAGCTGGTGGGGGACCCTGGTGGCTGGAGGGCTGTCTGGGAGAATAAGATGGGGGCCTTCTGGGAGGGATGTCTGTGAACAAACTGGGGATTGGGTGTCTGGGGGAGAAGCTGGAAATTTAAAGGCTTTCTTGGAGGTTTACATGTCTGGGGGTGCAGAGGAAAACTTGAAAATGTGAGCCAAGTATAATCTGAAGGCTCAAAAAGCATATGGCAAGTAAAAAGAACTCCAAATGTATTAGTTTTAAGTTGATCTCATGAATTTTTAGGGCATCATTCATGATTTTGGAACACTTGGGGCTGGCAATACTGCATCTGCCAGAGAGGAAAACTGTATCACCACACCAGAAAGGGTTATGTTATGGTTACAATTATCATATTATATGATTTATGACTTGGGGAAAAAAACGAAAGGCAGAAAGTTAGTAGCCTAAGTAACAATCTTGTGATAACAAACATGCTATTTCAACAAAGAAAGCAACAGAGGATATAGAGTTGGATGTCACCTGATAGGCAAATGAACAACATGATAGACTTTGTACTTGTGAATCGCAGATGGAAATCAAGTGTGTTATCCTACAGATCATCTGTGGCCAATATCAAATCAGATCATAAATTAGTGCTGGCATCAATGAGGTTGAGATTGACATCAACCAAGAGATTGCCAAGAACTAAGATCTATGATGTGGACAAATTCAAAAAGCCAGGTATCAGGAAAATATACAAAGAAACTATGTGGAAAAGCATCACATCTCCAGTGAAAGAGGAAATGAACACTGAAGAGATATGGAACAAATGTAAAAGATGGGATTATGAGAGTGTCTCAACAAGTGTTGGGCTACAAGGCCAAAATGAAGACACCAAGATGGATGATAGATGAAATATTGCAGTTGGGTTGACAAGATAGGAAGCAGAAGGAGAATAAAAAGGAAGACATATATCTAAGAGCTGAGTACAATAGATTGCCTATAGAGGAAAACAGGAAGTGAAGAGAGACAGAAACAAATGGATAAGTGAAAATAAAAAGAAGCAGAAGAATATGTGAAGACAACTGCAACACAGGTATTGTATTGCAATAGAACTGAATGGGACATATGAGTTGAAGATGCTGGCAGTGAAAGACAAAGGCAAATAACTGAGGATGAATAAACAAAGAATAAGCAATGAAAATAATATTTTGAAGAGCTGCAATATGTGCAGGACACAGTAGATGAAATGGCCACAGAGAAGCTCCCCAGTTCAAACAAGGGAGAGCAGATGCCAGAATTCTTAGAAATAGTAAAGATCTCAATAGGAAGTTTGAAAAAGAAATATCACTTCCCAGTGCCTAACAATCTCAGAGCTGTGGCAAGCAGGCAAGGAACACATAGCAAAGGTGATACACAAACTATTCAACAAGATTTACAAACCAAAACAAGTGCCCGAGAGAATGGGGGAAAGTGATAATAGTACTTATCTATTAAAAAAAAGAGAGAGATGAGTGAGTGCAAAAACTACAAAGGATTCAGCTGAATGTTCTGGGAAAAGCATTCTACAAGATGTTACAGAGGAAAATGAAGAGGTATGTGGAAGCAGTGCTTACAGAGGAACAGGCCAGATTTAGACCTGGATGAAGTACAATAGATCAGCTATTTGTGATACAACAGATATCGGAGAAGTATGTAGAACACAAGTGAACCTGCTTACAACAACTCTAGACTTCAAACAGGCTTTAGATAGACAGGGTTATGACAAGTTTTGAGAATGTAGGCATCTCCAAGAAACTGATCAACCTGATAGAAAACATCTATACCAAGTCGATGAGTGCAATGAGAGTAGACAAGAAACTGATGGAATGGTTCCGGATGATGATAGCAGTGAGACAACAATGAACCCTATTGGCAGATTTGCTCAACATAGTATTAGAAGTAGTAATGGCTGTAACACTGAGAGATGAAATGGGAGGAGTCATGTTATATGGGAAGACAGTGAATAACCTTAGATTCTCAGACAATATTGACCTCCTAGCATTGACCAAAGAGGAATTACAGAGAATAACGGATAACGTAGAATGGGAAAGCAGAAAATTTGGAATGAAGATCAGCACAGAGAACACAAAAATTATGGCAAATGGAGGACAAAAGGAAGAGGTAAAGATCAAAGTCGGAGACAAAGAACTAGAACAAGTGGAAAAATGTGTATATCTTGGAAGATTAGCACTGAAGAATGGGAACCTATGAAGATTACATGAAAGGAAGAATCAGATAAGCCGGTACTATTTTCAGAAAATGCTGGAACATCTGGAAGGCTAAAGACATTTAGAAAAAAACAAAAAAACAGAGTATATGGAAAAACTGTCATGCTGATACTGCTATACGGGTTGGAATATGAGGAAAGCCGATGAAATATACTGACTGCAGAAACAAACTGGTTGAGAGGGATACTGAGAGTTTCAAGACTGCAGAAAAAAAAGGAGTAAGAAAACAGCTACAGCAAGAAATTACATTGTTACAGAACAAGGCAGACAATCATAATGATTTGGGTAGTGTCAAGAATGGACCAGAAAAGATACCATACATTGCAGTACAAACCAGAGTGCAAGGAACTAAAAATAGAGGAAGTTCGAAAATGCATTGGATAGACAAGGTGAAGAATGACATAGAATGGTTTTGAACATGAATCAAGCTGTAAAGCTGGTATAAGACCGGAAGTGGTGAAAAGACTGCATTCAGCCCCAATGTCACTGCTGAGCTCTTAGATGGCAATCAAAGAAAAAGAAAAATGTTATTTCATTTTATTGCATGTGAAGCACTCCACGTACATCAGACAATTTGGTCAGTTTATACAAAAAAATTACCATCATTAGGGAGACCAAGCCATTTTTGTTGTTGTTGTTATTTGTATTACACTAATGCCTAGAGGCCCCAGACAAGATCAGACTCCACTGTGCTAGGTGCTGTACCAACATATAGTAAGAGACTATACCTGCCCCAAACAGCTTACAATTGAAGACCCCATTGACGTGGAGCTACTCACACACTTAAAATTAAGCATGTATGTAAGCATTGGCAGGATGGGCAAGACAAGCAAAGTGAAGAAGAAAGGAATTATTGTTATTATCATCATATTTCTAGGTCAGGGTTGAAGCAAAATAAGGCAGATGATGACTAGAGTCCAAAATATGTGACTGGACTGCTTTAAACAAATTCTAGATCCCTGCATTTAGTTCAAATTTAACGCCTTCCTTGCCTTTGGCTTTATTGGTAACTCAGCTGAGCCAATAAAAATGTAACCCCATCCAGTGCTTTCTCCCCTTAAACGGACTGATCCTGGGATCTTCCCTCAGAGACTTCTTTCTCCTAAATTTCAGTTCCCTCTTCACTCTCATCTGCTTTATATCCAAGGTGGAGTTAACTAAGTGTCCCTGCCATAATGAGACTGCAGGAATAAGTCAATCGGTTTATGTAGGGTTCCAATTCCTGCTAACAGAGTGGCTCAGCAGAAGACTGTACCACTCGTCCAGCAATCCAAACCCCTTACTGGACATAGAAAACTCATGATGCTGACATGCTCACTGGCTGCTGCTTCCAGATGCTGTAGTTAGATATTGTGCACTCTTGCTTTCCATGAGCCTGCTGGCTGCTATAGGCTCCACCTCTAATCTATGAAAAATTAGTCCTGCAGAGCTGTAAAATGAGCTGTCTACACATATGCTTCACAGTAAAATGTTCAAAGACCAACTGATACAGCTGAAGGATTGTACAGAATTAGCCTCAGCACCATACGGCAATGAAGAATCAGGAATAACAGGGATAGGAACCGAACACGCTATAGTTTTATGAAAGTACTTCACAAAAAATTGTAGAATACTAGTTAGGTTTTGCTTATGCCCAGATGCTACTGAACGTCACTCAGGGTATGTCTACACTGCAGAGTGAAGTCTATTTAATTTCAGTCGACTTTCACCCACTGAACTTATGAAGTCAGAGGAGCGTGATTACACCATGCACATTGTGTCGGGGGTTTGTGTCCCCACCAGCCGCGTTTGCATCGATAATCGAAGCAATTCACTGTGGGTAGGTATCCCACAGTGCAACTACCCACAGTGCATTTTGGGAAGGTTGTCGTCCTCCCATGATGCAACATGCTCCCTCCCTCTTCCCTCTTGTCCAAAACAAACAGACGAATGTTTTTTTCACACCATTTTTCACATGCACACCATTGCCAGAGAGGTGTGCCACTCATCTGTGTATAATCATTGTGCGCATCACAAATATCTCATGACTTATCCTGCAGTATTTTCAAGGCTGAGACAGGAGCTGCAGTGCTGAAAATTGTGATGTTTCTGAAGCCGTCCTGCTAAGCCATAGAATGAAACAATTCCCATTTGCTGCATGCTGTCATGCACCATCTTCAGTCAGTGGAGCGCCACTTTTGGTCCCAGGAAACAAGCACTGACTGGTGGGATTGCATTGTTATGAAGGTGTGGGATGATGAACAGTGGCTGCAGAACTTTTGTATGTGAAAGGCCACTTTCCTTGAACTTTGCACAGAGCTGTTCCCAGCCCTGAAACACATGAATACGCGCTTGAGACCTGCTATGACAGTGGAGAAGTGAGTGGCCATCGCTCTGTGGACACTAGCAACCCCAGACTGCTACTAGTCAGTTGGGAATCAATTCAGAGTCGGTAAATCCACCGTGGGAGCTGCTGTGATGCAAGTGTGCAGAGCCATTAATAGGCTTCTGCTAAGAAGGGTAGTGACTTTGGGAAACATGCAGGACATAGTGGATGGGTTTGTCGCAATGGGGTTCCCAAAATGTGGCGGGGCGATAGATGGTACACATATCCCTATCTTAGCACCGGACCACCTTGCCACAGAGTACATACACAGAAAGGGATACTTCCCAATGGTGTTGCAGGCCCTTGTGGATCACAGGGGACACTTCACCGACATTAATGTGGGGTTTTCTGGAAAGGTGCATGACCCACGCATCTTTAGGAACTCAGGTCTGTTAAAAAAGATGCACGTGGGCACTTCCTTTCCTGACCAAAAAAATAAATATTGGCGATGTTGAAATGCCAATAGTGATCGTCGGGGATACTGCCTACCCCTTGCTCCCCTGGCTAATGAAGCTCTACACGAGGCACGCAGACAGCGAGAAGGAGCTTTTCAATAATAGGCTCAGCAAGTGCAGAATGGTGGTGGAATGTCCATTTGGCTACTTAAAGGCCCAATGGTGCAGTTTGCTCACTAGGTTAGACCTCAGTGAACGCAACATCCCAACTGTTGTCTCTGCCTGCTGTGTGCTCCATAATGTGTGTGCTTCATAATGCTGGATTGGTTCGTGGAAGATGATAGACTGGCCGCAAATTTTGAGCAGCTAGGTACCAGTGCAATGCTGAGAGCCAACCACGGAGCACTGCGCCTCATGGAAGCGTTGAAAACCCATTTTTGCAATGAACCGTAGTAATGTCTCTGTCACTGCTGTCTCTTCCCTTCCCATCCTCCACCATTGCACCATCATTCTCCTCCTCCTCTTTCCTTGCAGACAATTCCAAGTTCTCAATGAATAAAGAGTAATGTTTTTTAAAGCAGTAAAGTTGTATTGGTGATCTGTTACAGTGGGGGGAAAGGAAGATAATTTGACATTTTCATAAGTCTGTTAGGGGATCCAGAGCAAAATGTGTCTGTGCAAACAGCAAAGCATGCACATTCCCAGTTCTTAAAGGGATGGTCGCCTCTTTCTGCTCTGCTCTGCACCCTGCTCAACCTCCTCCTAGAGCTCTTGAGGGTGGGAGCTGGGAAACAGCTTGTCAGCTGAGCATTTTGCAGGGGCTGCAGAGGGAGTCTGTCCGTCCACTGCTCTTTCTAGAGTTCTAGAGATCCTACAGTCTAACATGCCTCAGCATGTCAGACTGATCCCTCATAATACGCAATATCTCCTCTTGCGTTGCATGCTCCTGCTCCTGGACTGATTTTCTGTTTTCCATGTCCATGTTCAGTTTTTCTGACAATGACATCATCCAGGCTCTGAGCTCTGTGTCAGCGGCCATGGAGGCGTTCATTAGTTGGTTGAACATGTCATCCCGAGTTTTGTTTTTTTTCGCCTTCTAATTTGGGAAAGGCACTCTGCAGGAGTAGAAACTGGGGTGAAGGCAAAGCACAAAGATTCCATTGTTAGTTAGTCCCATGGATGAAAAGCAATGTTACAATGTAAAAAGAACTCCCTTTCATATTCACAAGGCAACGCCAGACCCGCATACCAATCTGTACGTATTGCACGGGTCAGAGTGGCATTCCAGCCATGGTAAGTAAGGGGCCCTGGCATCCATTATAGGGACATCTCTGTAGCACTAATCTCCCCAATCCACATTTAACCAAGGAGCAGGATCATTGGGCTCCCCTTTACCATCCAAAGACTGGTTTGGGAGGAGGTGGTCCAAAGGGATTGGAGGAGAGTGTGGGTGAAGTGTCGCTGGAGAAAACATAGGGCACCCGTTTCCGGACCCCTAACACCTACGACAACATCATGACTAGGAATTGTCTGTGTTGGGGCCCAGGACACTGTCCATGGCACGGGAATAACATGCAGTGACTATATTGGTTGGATATTGTAAACTTGCGTCATCTTCCCTAGGTGACCATGTGTGATATAAGTCTCCTGAGGGCAACACAGATGGAAAGGGAAGATGTGCTGCAAGCATCTGGGTACAGGCCTGGCCCTTATGTTGCTATGCTGTGTTCCGCAATTATGCCTGCTCATTCAATAGCAGAGTGGCAGGGAAAAGTGTCCTACCGTGGTGGAAGAAATAAGGCTGCCCTCCCCAGAAACCTTCTGCAAAGGATTGCAGAGTACCTACATGAACGTTTCCTGGAGATATCCACGGAGGATTCTCGGAGCATACCTGTGCACATAAAAAGTCTGTTCCGGAGGTAACCCTCTGCTTAAGTGCACCAACACCCAGGAAGCCCATCCCCACAGACACACAGATTCCTTTTTTCCACAGAGATAAGAAGCTGACTGGGGCTATAACCACAGAAATACGATTTGCTATACACACTCATCAGATGTGCCCTCCCTGGCATCTTGGTCAGTCATGCTGTCCTGCATCCGGTTGGGCTGCTCTGGGATAACAAACAGGTCCTGGCTCTCAGGGAGAATGGATACCCTGTCGTGGCCCTTCTCCACCATACCACGCGATATCTTCTTGTAGGTATCCAAATTTCTTTTGCTGGCTCAGAGCCAGAACAGACTCTTTGCCCCACAGGCTGATGAGATCCAAGACCTCAGGTTGACTCCATGCTGGAGCACGTTTGGGATGTGCAGCTGCCATGAGTAGTTCAGCTACAAAGCTCTCTCCACACTGACCAAACAGGAAATCGGAATTCAAAATTTCCTGGAGCTTCAGAGGAGGGTCTATTTCCTGTGTACGTTGCCAAGATACAGCAGCGTGTAAATGTAGAGAGCGGTCAAAACCTCCCGGAGGCCAATGACATTGATTTATGTTGCACTCTGCCTACACTGACGCTCATTCGACCCATACAATTTGACTTCAGCGCTACGCCACTTGCGGAAGCGGTTTTATTAAGTTGAATTTTACTGTGACTTAGGTCAGCGGAACTGACATGCCAGTGGAGACGCACACTTTACATGGTCAACGGAAGCCGCATTACGTCAACCTACATTGTCAGTGTAGACCAGGCCTCAGGCTGTCCTTGTTCTGCTTCTGGACAGGCCTTCACTTTCCCGTGCAGCAAATTTGGTGTATTTCATAAGCCAAATTCTGTTCCAACTTGCACCCTGTGTAACTCCCCTGGTTCAACAGAGTTACACAGGATCTAAATGAGTTGAATTTGGGCCCAAGAATACTAGATTCACTTTAAAATATAAACAAAACTAAAATAGCTTTAAATTCAAAATTCTACACTGAGTCAGACCTCTAAACAATTAAAAATTATGATTCTCTGATTAAAAATCTGTTTGCATGGAGAATAAGCCACTAAAGAGTGCAGAAAGTTGATACTATAAGACTGTGCTTTAATGTAGTGTGTCTGACACAGGGAATTCCCTTTGGCCTGCCTATGCATAGCTCTTCAATATTCTCTCAGTTCAGACAGTAATACCTACTGTACTTGGGCCCTTTTCTTCTGATTGAAAGACTCCCATTAACTTCATTGGGCTTTGGATGTGGGCCCCGATGGGAAACATCCATTGACTTCCATGGGAGCCAGTCATTATTGTCCAGTGGGAGAACAGGTGCCCTTTAATTTACTTAGCCCTAAATAATTCAAATTCAAGTGAAAAGATTATTTTCCTAATTAAACTATTCTAAGAGCTCAATGGTTCAAGTCAATTTCCTCAAATTAGACACCCAAAATATGTTTTGTACTGATTTATTTTCCTGTCTTTCAGTTGTAGTGCAAGTGTGTCCCCTTGAATAAAGCATAGGAAGTAATCTGTGTCTATGTCCCTCTATCAAAAATTATGGTTACTATAATGAAATCTACAAGTAACAACAAAAATGACTCTAGTGCTTTTTTTCTATTTTAGTTCAGCAATACACTCTTAATAGTATATCCACTGAAGCTGTGCATCAACATGCTGATTTTTAATAGCCTAATACTAAACTAGAGGAGAAATGAATTCCTATTTTAAGGATAGTAATGGAGATAGAATATGCCAAAAAAGGAGAGAACAGAATAAATTGGCTTGCTTTCATTTTTAGATACAAAAACCAAGAATTCCACAAGCCCTGAAGAATAACAGCTGCTTCTTATTTTATTTTCAAAACATAGTGACTGGTTGTATAACCGTGTCAGACTCCCCCAGAGGATTACAGAGGCCAGCTTGAACATGGAACAGCCAATTGATACTGAGATATCATCTCAAAGAAGAATGAAATAATCTAGTAGATAAAAATCTATATAACCTAACAAATCAACCACAGACAAGCGAACAGGTGAATAAACAAATGATGACAAGGAGATAAAAATACATAAACAGGATCTATATGTCCACTGTGTGCTCCCACTGTTAACAGTTGAATGTCTGTTTCATTGGAGGACAGTAGTCCTTTACAAACCACTGGGCACTTAGAGAAACAAATATAAACAGTTTTTTTGTGTGTGTGTGACTGAAAATCAGCTTAAACTCCCCACATAACCCAGCTGAATACTTTCAAATATCCTAGAATATATAGGCATGATGCTATCAAAGTCCAACCAATACTTAAGTCTGAAAATTAGTATTAATACAGTTTTAAACTGCACCAAGTGAATGTTCAGAACAGATCCTCTAACAAACCAAACCAAAACCATCACACCCTGATGAACTTTAATCAAACTCCCAGTAGTTTGATTACACTGTATGTAAGTCCTGTGGCCTGAAACTCTAGAGAGTAAGGAGCTCTCTACTCACATTTGTTGGAGAGCATGGGGAAATATGACTTCAGAATGACCTTCGTGCATAAATTTTCTATGCAGAATTCCTCCAGTGACTCATTGATAGTTCCTCCTACTAAGCTGGATATATAATTGAAATCACTATAGCCGGGTTAGGTCATGGAGCTTCAGGACCAGGTAGCACTTCTCAAGACAAGCCTGCCCAAGTGCACCCGGGACTTTGGGACTATGCTGCCTATTGACACCAAACTGCATGTGGGGTTTAGTGAATGAGGGAGGGAAAACTGATAAGGTAAAAGGACATTTTGGACATTCGCACCAGCAGGTGGGCAATTGAATTAACAGACTACTGGCAAAATTACTGTGGAAAAGTGTTTTATTTATCATTTGTATAAATATATTGTTGCAGTGTTTTCCCAGGTTGATGCTGTGTTCCCTTTTCCCTTAATAATGTTTTCTTTGTTTCATAAACAGACTCAGGGGGCTGTGAGTGGGGAAGTATTAAAGACATTCTGAGAAGGTTTCTAATAATCCCAGAAATTCTGGGTGGGGCTCAAACTGGTGATGTTCGCTAGTCTTAAGAAGGACCTCATAGCAACTTGAACCAGGCCCTTGTTGCTGTCAACAACACCTGGCAGAAGGGTTATGTGTATCAAAGAAATTACAAGGTCAAAAGATCTATTGGAGGGAAAAAATCTTGTTTACTCAATACAAGCCAAACAATTTTATCTTTGCCTGAGCTTTGGTCAGTTTCAGAGGGAAAATACCATCTAGTCCATACCTAGAGTTTCCCTTTCCTCAGGAGGAACTGGACAGTTTCTCTCACTCCCAAAGTAGTTAAACAGTTCTTTTGAAGGATATAAAAAGCAGTAAACAATTTGTCCCCAACTTGTTCTTTTTCCACAAGGAATCCTGATCACACTGTCCAAAGTACCATGTGATCAAACAATCTGTGGACCGAATCCTTCCTCAGGAAAGATCTTTATCTCACTGGCTGGCTGTAGGTCATAAACCTGTGGGAGCCAGTTCCCTCCAGACTTAAAAGAGCAAACTGTCCTTTACCAAGGCAGCCAGTTATAAGACTGTTCCCAGCCCTTTTATGTCCTATTCCCTTCTGATTGTTAACTGTATCTAAAAGGTCATCTCTCTCTAGGCTTCACACTTCTGATATGTGTTTGGATCAGGGCTCTTTAATTTCCTATCACCAACAGAGCCGTTATTTCCCTGCCTGCCCTCTCCCAACTGTGTTTTGTATTCCCCATCATAATAATCTAGTCCATCTCTTTGCTAATGTAGGATTACTCCCTTCCATGCATTTCCTAGTGCTTTTTTTCAGTCTAGTTTTAAATGTCGCCAGGGATGAGACTTCTGCTGTTATATTTGGAAGAAATTTACCACATCCTTTTAGCCCTCATAAGGTCAGGAAATTGTCTCTTATTATTTAGTCTAAAATTTCCTTTTCTTAACTTTATCCTGTTATTTCTGGTTCTATCTCCTTGGACTGCAGTACTTAAATAATTCCTCTTGCTCCTTGGTTTTCATACCATTCAAATATTTTTACAGATGATCACATCTGTACTCACTTGTTGCTTATTGGAGCTGTACATATTTAATTCTTTTAGTTATTTTCTTATAAATGTATCTTTCCTTTAAATCACCTTGGTTGTTCTTCTCAAGATGCACTCCACTTTGTATATATCTACCTGCTAATGAGGTGCCCAGAATTGATGGCAGTATCCTAGCAGAATGAAGTATTTTTATATTTTAAAAGAACACTTTTCAGGCTACTACAAATGAAATGTGGCTTACATAGTACTATCATCAAAAATGTGTTGTAATTAATGTGCCAGTCCTAAACTACATTATAGAAAGTTTATATCTGACCAACCTCTCCTTCACAAGCATCAGTTCTGTTACCTCTTTTGGCCCAAGATATTAGCCAATATTCAAGGTTTTGTGCATTGTTTTTATTAGGAGGAGAAAATGATGATGGAGGTATTTCTTTGATACAATTCTGTTTATTTACCAAAAATGCACATAAAGTCCTGTTTCACTGAACACAGTTGCAGTCAAACAGCAGGGGGCAGTTTCTTTGCTCAAAGTTCCAAGCCTTTTCTCAGACAGCAATCTACTCAAAACCTCTTTTCTGTATTTTCTTCTCAAGATCACATCACAAAATGCTTCCCTGGCTGTCTCTGGAGCTTCCTTGCTCCCTTCTAAGTGTGTCTCTGCTTATTTCGCTCTCTCTCTCTCTCTCACACGCACCTCCATCAAACAATACCCAACTCCTTTGAATTTGTATTCAGACTCTGGAGAAACCCCTCAGACAGCATGGCTCAACACCTATTCCAGCCTTGCATGCGGCCTGTGTTTTGGGGCAGTGGCTCCTATTGTTTCAGCGATATAGTCTAAAAAGGAACATAATTGCTTTTTACATTTATCCTGAATGAAGAACAGTTGTTATGCCCACCAGCTTCAATGAACTTTCTCCCAACCCCCAGCACAGCAGTATTATATGCAAGAGTGTTTTAGCTAACTGTTCAGGAAAAACACCTTAACAATCCTGCCCCATGCCAATTCCTTTGTAGTCATTGGGGTAATTTGGACTTAGTCTGAAGACTGCCTATGAAAATGTGTTACATCACAACCCAGTGGAATAAACTCTAGGCCATGCAAAACTTGAGGTCAAATACTGCATTCTCTCATCAATGTGACTATGGCTTTTTTAGAGATCCACTTATACAATGGTTATTAATTCTTATGTATTTTTTATCTCTGATATTATTTTCCAGAAGCTGAAGATTAATCACAGAATATGAATTGCAGAATCCAGGTTAGTCCTCAAGAAAATCAGCCAAAGGACTACTGCTTTTCGTAGCACATCTCAGTAAATACAATGAAGAAATCACCCTTCTTGCTCTGATGCCTATTTACACACCAAAAAGGAAATGCCCGATCAGTCAGTGTTGTTCTGAAGGGACAAAGGCAGCCAGTCTCACAACAATATTTTTCTTTTGTACAGAGAATTTGTGGAGATGCAGAAAATCTTTGACTCAGGCCACGAAATGTTACTTATCCTTGGCCATAGATACTACAAGCAACCATCTCTAACCAAGAGAGGTTGTGGAATCCCTTTCTGTCATGAGTGCTGACCCTGGAGAGGATCAGACACCCAGCCTTCCTGTGACATGTTCCACTAAGAAGATCCAGTTAAGAAGCACATGGGCTGAATAAAGGCTTATGAGGGCTCAGTCTAAGAAAGCCCCAGGGTGGAAGAAGCTCCTGGTGAGAGAGTGTCCTCAGGACAGTTGGGTAGAAGCTAATCCCAGGAGTGTTGCCACAAAGAGCAGAGGCTCACAGAGGGAAGAACAGGCCCAAAGAGAAAGTGCTCCCGGATGGGAATGGAGCAGCCCAGGAGAAAGAACAGATGTGGGACTTCCCAGGAGCTACTAGGGATTGTTTCAAGCAAAGAGTGATGCACTGTCAAGGGAAAGACTGGCACCCACCCAAACGTCCAGCAGAGGACCACCTCTGGGCAGGGAATCCATCCTGCGAGTGCTCTAGGGCTAGATGAGAGAAACATAAGACTGATTAACCCAGGGGCCGAGAGTTTACGGTGGAGTAGCTGACTGAAGATTTGTTTATGTTGTTGTGTTGCCCTTCTCAGTTAGATAAATGAGACCATCTGAAGAGGACACTCTTTAATACTAGAAAGGCCTGCTTGGACTTGTTTATATCCCTGGTGAGGGAAAACTGAGGCAAGGGCTCAACTGCAGCGCCAAAACATCACTGGAGGTTTTTAAGAACAGATTAGACAAACACCTGACAGGGATGGTCTAGGTTTACTTTGGTCCTGTCTGAGTGCAGGGGGATGGATTGAATGACCTCTTGAGGTCCCTTCCAGTCCTACATTTATGTAATTTAATTCATTTGACATCTCTCAAATACTACAAAGTAGGATTACCCTGGATTGTCATTAGCGGTTCTTTCAACTATTGCTGTGATGAGTTTGTGATGTTCCCTGAAAAATAGGTAAATTGGCTCTCAACTGCTTTCTCTGGTCTTTTCAACTGTCAGAGCTGTAGGCTAACAAGAAATTGTTATCTACTAGTTAAGTTTGTTTTGGTTAAGATGTGTTTAGAGTTTTTGCAGCCATGTCGGTCCCAGGATATCAGAGAGACAAGGTGGATGAGGTAATATTTTAGGTCTTTTTGATTCCTTAAGGCTGATAGTCTGTAGCTCTGAACCCTATCTATCTTAGTTGAGGCTAATACAGTAACTGATGCTATTGTTGATAGAGATTATCAGCATCTCAGCTAGTAACGAGAAGGTGCCTACTATCCTTGAACATACAGAAATCTACTTTCTTCAAGAAGCCGTCTTTTGATACTAGCTTGACAACTACTACCCTGTCTCAAACCTTCACATATTAGGTGATGTCTGTTCAATGCAGGTACCTATGGACACTCAAATATGATAGCCTGGTGTAATAGAGTGGCTTGTCTCTTAAGGCTGGGGCCAGCCAATTCTAGTTACTCAGCAAGCACACCTTAACAGGAATCAGTTGCTTCCACTATAAGGAGTGGCCAGTAGCTGCAGAAGGGTGGGAATGCTCAGGGAGAGACACCAGAGTGAAGTTGGAGGGAGAGAATTCAGCAGAGGCCTGCCAAGGCAGGGAATGGCTGCCGGGAGTGAGTAGGCTGCACCAGATAACCCTGGGGTATTAGAGGGAACTGAGGAAGACCACAAAGACTGTTATGCGTGAATAGGCTTTAGGCAGAAAAGACCTGGAAGGCCCAGTGGGAAGACTAGGAGCATGGACTTGATAGGGATTTGATAACTTTATTTGGGGAATTTTTTCATTATTGTAATAAATCTAGCCCCAGGGAGGGGTGTTTCTTAACTAGAGAAGAGTTCTCTGTGGAGTTCTCAAAGGGACCTAAAGAGGGGAAACAGAAGCAGAGCACCACACGGCCAATCCCAGCCATGAGAGAGTGTTTGGGAGGCAGCTGACCTTGTTACCTATGGTTTTATTCCAATCTGAGTTCTTCCTTTCCTTTGGAGTTGAGACTTAATAGGGTAGCAAATTATTTCCTACTGGTTTTAGATTGGGATTAGGTGATTATTTTGATTACGCTGGACTGCTCAGCAGCTTTTGATTCAAATGTCCAGAGATCATTATTTCTTCAGCAAAAGGATATTGCAGGTGTGTCTCAAATGGTGGTCCAGTGTTTCTACTCAGACAAAAGTCAGTTTGTGCTGGTAGACAATTGCACACTATCACCAAGGGACCTGAGATCTTCTAAGAGTCAAATTATCTCCTATGTTGCTCACTGGCAGACTGCTGCTTATAAAGAAGGAAAATTCAATCACATATCAGGCCCAACAAGTTGGACACCCAATAACTGTAGTAAAAGTATGCTTTGCAAGTCAACATTGATTCAGTCTACTCCAACACCAGTTCACTGGTACTCCTGCTATCCCTCGATATCTCTTCTATTTTTTTTCTGATGTCCGTAAGCATAAACCACTACCAGTTCTGCCCCATGCCCTATACTGTTACAGCACCAAACACAAACTTATTTTTCAATTAAACCTAAAGATTGTTTGGGAGGAATTTTTAAGTTAGATTTGAATCATTTGAATACATTTTGAAACATGCCATCAAAAACATACATAAAAAATCAATGGACTTTTGTGCAAGGGCCATTCACTTTTGGAACATATATCTGAGACAGCATTAACTCCCTCAACGTCTCTTGAACAGCTGCCACTGAGCAGCAATGGAAGACTCTGTCAGTGGCAGCAGGGTCCCTCAGGAGCCAAGCTGCCAGGAAAAAGAAGAAAGAAGACCTTGGGATCTGAGGGCTGCAGGTAGAACTAGGTGAGTTTTTCAATGAGGAATAAATTAGATGAAAAAATGATTTTTTGTGGCGCACAGAAATTATCCATGAATTTGGATGGAATTCAGCAAATAGTTTTGGTTGAAAAAACTTGAAACAAAAATTTTGGAAATGTCAAAGTGGTTCATTTCAACATTTTCATTTTGAAATATTGATTAGAATCAACATTTGCTAATTCACTCTTTTTCATTTCAAATCCAACTTTTTTTTTTTACTAGACCTTCAAAACATTTATTTCAACTTGGATAATTTTTGTTGTTGTTTTGTTTAGGTGAGAAAAAACAAAAAATATTTTGTTTCACTTTGAAATGAAAATATTTTTTGTTTCCAGATTTTTTGGTTTGGCCACTAGACCAAAAATATTAATTATTCACTCAGCTCTGGTTGCATGCTGAACCTTTTCCTTTATTTTGTGTGCCCCAGAAACCACAAGGTAAACTTCACTGATTTTCCTGCATTTCCAGTACCTCTCCTTTGGTCATCTCCATAGGAAAGGACAATTTGTAAAAAATGAGAGAATCCTATGTCACACTTATTCAGAGCCACACAGGAACAACAGATACATACCAAACAACAACTGTTAAATAGTAGAAAGCCTTTAACCTGATAGCTTTACACTGATACGTTAATTGAATAAGTAGCATCTGGTTTCATGCTAAGATTGGGCTGAATTGTGACAATATGGTCTAACTTAAGCGGAAGCATGTAGCTGCTCTGTCCCAGAAGCTGATCACAAAATGAACAGTCCTTGACAGTCAAATTTATTCCCTGATTCCTTTCCTATGTATATCAGCTCAGATTCACTAGCTGGCATGTTGTGGGAAGGAAGAAGTGGAGGGAATGGGGCCAAAGCTCCTCCCATTCCTCACCTACCCACACTCAGGATAAGAAGTAGCAGCTCTCTGGAGGAAGCTACTCCCCTTTTCACACTGTGACCCCACGGAGGGGTGCTGGAACAATTTGTATAGTGGGGGTGCTGAGAGCCCTTGAACCAAACTATAAACCCTGTATGTGATGGAAACCTGTATATGATGGAAACTTCAAGCCAGTGGGTGTGGTAACAGTTCCAGCACCCCTAATTCCAGCATCCAGCAAAGCAAAAAATTATCTTCAGAGAAATATTCCCAAAATGAGCTTTAAACTGGCATTACATAATTTTTCTATATACGTCAAGTAATTTTTTAAAATATATTCTTAGAATTCTTCTCACTGTAAACAATATTTACTACACTTCATTATACAGTTTAAGAATAGATGCTGAAAAGTGGCCTGTAGTCAAACAAATGTTGTACATTGAATGTTTTAACACCCCTCAGATTTAAAGTAGCTTCTTTCATTCCTCCATTCTTCAGAAATATTATTTTAAGGATTATCAGGCTTGAATTTTTTAATTCCTCCAGGGGCATAACTTCAATCATAATATTGGCTTTACAAATGCAAATAGTGATTGAGCAATTTTGCTTTAGCTAATATGAATGGTAAAGAAATTAGTCAAATTATTCCTGCATTAATACGTTATTGCTACAATGCACAACACATAGTATGTTTGATACAGAAAAAAAAAATAAAAACATAAGTACAGTAAAATAAAACTATCCTTATAAATAATGACACGAGATAAATACATTTGTTAAAGTACACTCACATTTAAATAACAAGGCCAATATTTAAAAAAAATGGTGCTAAATTTAAACTCTCATCTTTATTTAGCACTCATTTTTGAAAATTTTGGCCTGAGATATGTAGAGATGCCTGAGTGCATTGTATTATTTCTACATGTGCATTAGAGAGGTTGCAAGGGTGATGTTGCTAATGCGTTAGCTTGCATCAGAAACCCCTCCCACTCTGACATTGTCACTTTGAATCTACTTAGAAGTGCAGTTTGTCTTTTGCCTTTGGGAAAAATACAACACCATTGAGTCTTTGTGAACTCAAGCAGGGTATCTACAAAAGTCTTTCCACCGTCCAGGAGCCCAATGTAATAATTTCACTGCATGCATCATAAATTCCACTAATTTCAGTCATTTCCTATTCCCTTGATACAGTACTAAGATCTTCAGTTTTCCTGCATGTAAAAATGTCATGAATGCAAAGTCCAAAATCTTGGGACCTTCTAGGGTCATTAACAAGTGCAGAGTGTGCAACTGAACAGTTGGAAATCACCGCCGTCCATTGGCATTGTTTATTATTTTTACATTTTTTACATTACATTATTTTATTTTAAAAGCATGCTAGTCACTTTCAGAACAAACAAAAAAGACATGGTCCCTACCCTGAAAAATTTTCCATCTAATAAGACATGATGTGGTGAATGGGAGTAACAAAAAGCAGGAAGGGAATGAGAAAAGAAAGGAAATGAGCTGCAACAACATTGTGCAAGTCATGCACATTTCAATGATTTGGTGAAAGATTTGTTGGTGTTATCATTTTAACTTATAGCTAATGACTATTGTGGGGATTGGAGACTTTTTTGAATGACTTGCACATTTTATTTTTCACTGTGCCATGCATGAATAATTGGGTCATATCAAACTCATGCTGATACATTCTACACCATCATCCACCTATAATTCTACCATGTATGTATCCTCTGTCCAACAGACTGATTAAGGTACTCTCTGCTGTGACTGTCAAAATGGTTGCCAAGTAGTGACATTTGTAGTTGTGTCTGTGAAACAGGTACTTGCTGTCGCTGCACCAATTCTGCCATGACCACCCCTCGCCCACCCCCCACCTATTCGGTGCTAACAGTCAACCCACAACCTGACCTTATTAGGCTATGCCTATTCGATTGGCTGTGCCTTTGGCTCCCACGTCATATATGGGAAACGAAACTTAACTGACCATTATATGGGAAACGAAACTTAACATCAACCAGGAAACTAAACCCATTGCAAGTATCCCCCGGCCAATCTGGTGTTGGCACTAAGCCCATAAAAGGGGTCTTATCCAAGCCCCTGGTTGAGAGCCTTCCCGAACTACCAGCCTGATCACCTGGTCCGGACTCTCCCGCTCCCGTGTCCCCCCCCCCGAGCGCGAATCGTCTGTTAGCCAGCCGAGTTCGAGTTTTTACGTTTATTATGCTGTGTCCTTCTTGCCTGGATGGTAAGGAGTTAACTGTCAGTCTGTGTTGCAGCTTTACATTCCTTCCTCCGTATCAGTCTGTAACTTATAGTTAACTGTTTGTTGTCTTTTCAAAATTAGTTTGTACCTGGCAGTTAACTGTCTGTTTAAAATCATTCTGTGTCTTGCAGTTAACTGTCAGTTCAAATTCAGTTTATATTGTATAGTAATTGTCTGTTTCATATTCTATTGTATTAGTCTAGAAATTGTAAAAATCTATATTATTCCTGTTTTATAATACAATTCATTTAGTCATTAATCGACTCATTATTGACTCTCAGGGATCATTAACCTGTCGGAACACTTGCCTTCTAGAAACTGGACTGGAATCACCAACACATTTCATATAGCAACACAAGTAATAATATCTTGATAGACTGAAATAGATGTGAACTGGTGACAAAGCTGGAAGTTTTCATATTTCTTTACAAACTGTGCCTCTCCCAGTTCTGCACTTTTTCTAATTTCTGAAAATAAAAACATAAAACGCAAAGCAGCTGGAAAAAGAAACCATGAGTGAGTAGCTGCAGATAACAGAGCTGGATATTTTTTATGAAAAATGAGAAAATCAAGAGCAAGACCTGCTTTCTAATGCTCAACAAGCCTTTCCATTTTCCTCAAAACAAGCAACATTTGTGGATCATCATGTGAACTTAATTCTAGTATAAAATACTGAAAGAATAAGATATTGAAACAGCTTTAATTTCTCATGCTTTTTTTAACAAAGACTGATAGATTTAGAAATTAAAAGCCCTAGGACCATAAAATCACCAATTGGAATTCCAGCATCAGCCCAAGAATTAATATTTTTGCTTCTGAAGTATCCACACCTCTGGTTGAAACCATGCTCGGAAGAAAGAAACAGGCAATGCGTAAAAATATTCTTTATATATCTTCTTATAGCATATTTTAAATGATGCCCCAGGTACTTCAAAGGCAGAGATAAAGTGCTTGTTTCAGCCTACATTAAAGGTTTTAAGAGCCTGAAGACCACTGATGGGTCATGCTCAAAAGGATTGGAGGTTTGGTTCATCTTTATCTTATGCTTCTCCAAATCTTAACTAACCCTATGAATGTCTCATCTACTGCATTTGCTTTACATGACCATCCACCATGAATCTTTCAATATCCCCAAACAATTTCCAAAAACATGCTGACCACATATCAATGTCTGGAATCCAAGTATGTCACTGGTCCCAAAATAGCCCCATCTTCTCATGCCAAAAACACTCTCAAAGATGAATTGCAGGAACCAGCTGTATCTATGCTATGACCTGGAGCCTCATATTGGAACTTCTGCTTGTTCTGTAGTACCACACCCTTTGAAACACATTTGATTACATGGGAATTTAAAGTAAGAGGCCCTGAGATCTTGACATAATGGAAGAGGTCGCTCTAGAGGGCAGATGTGAAAGAGAATTGGCCTTATGGTACAGATCAGTGAAGGCATCTTATGTATAAGGGGCAGTGTAGGAAAAATGGAGAGGTTTGTGTAACAAACTGATAAGTGATTGTACAAGATTGGCCATCCCGGGCAAAGCAGAGAAGGAGTGGGGATGATGCAGTAAGAGATAAAAAGTGGATAAGTAGGAAAGGGTAGGATTGGGAAGAGCCCTAAAGATCAGGGCAAGAAGAATACTTCCTATTCTTATAAACAGGCAGCCTCTTTTCATTCATCAATCTAACCAGAGTAGGCAAAACATACTACCATTGCTGCTGCAATTTTTGTTAAGGTATTACAAATAAAGGCACAGTCCCTGCAGGATTGGGTTCACCCTTGCTTGCTCATTCTGCTTAAAATAGCCTGTTCTTCAAATTCATGAAAGTATGTGTAGAAAATTAATTTATGATTTGAAGCAAGTTATAGAGCAAAACCCACATATCACAATTTAGATGCAGACCTTTTGTCAAAGAGTTGATTTCACAAAGTCAGAGGACACGGAGGATGTCATGTTCATGTCCTGCTTGGCTTCAAACCAAGTGTCATCAGGATAATACCACACAAGGTATCAAAAGTTAGTATACAAGCCATTTTGCTTGGGTATTATATCTAAAGTGCAAATGAGGTTGGTGCCCGAAAATGACCAGGATTTCCAAATATTGTAATAGTCACTACGAATGAAGAGAAAGAGCTTGGCTAAAATAGGAACCAATGCAAAATTTCACTTAATATACTGTACCAAAATAAAGTTGCTGGTTCGTTAGTTTGTTTTATGAGATTTAATAAAATACTATGAACTATTTTTCATTTTTGCTCACTTCACTTCCTTCACAATTTCCTTCCTTCCTTCACACTTCCTTCACAATTGCTTCACTTCCTTGACCAAGTTATTAGAAATAAAAAACAACAATACCTCCCCCCCTCCCCCAAGTACTGGAAATCTTACAAGAATATTCTCACAAGATTTCATGCCTGATTTCTCAAACGAAGTTCAGCTTAATATCCAATCTTTTTGTATGACTTTTTGTATTGTGATTCACCCATTACCAATCAGGAACTGTGCTTTGAAGATAGTGGCACATACCCTCACAATATGCATGCATATTTATATTTGCCAGCACACTTTCTTTGTGCACTCATTTTATATTGTGAGTGTGATGAGGCATGCTTGCCCCGTACTGGTTCCCCAAGGGTTAATTCTACCCTCTGGACTGAGGAGGCCATGCCCCCTCAACTCTGTCTGGGCATACTCCAGCTGGACAGAGGGTATAAGAGGGAGCCA
Source organism: Emydura macquarii macquarii (assembly GCF_026122565.2). Taxonomy (NCBI): domain Eukaryota; kingdom Metazoa; phylum Chordata; order Testudines; family Chelidae; genus Emydura; species Emydura macquarii. The sequence goes on along the minus strand of NW_027133034.1, from coordinate 37,607,257 downwards.
AGCAGCTCAGTCAGGGTGGACTGCTGAAAGTGGAGGACACAGACTGCCGGCTCTCTCTCGGGAGCTACAACAGGCTCTGGACCCAGAACTAACACATGCAGAGCCCCAGGAGGATTCTAGGCTGTCAGACAAACCCAGAAAAAGAACTGAACTGCCAGGATCTGCACCAGCTGAGGACCCCGGAGGCCCTGGGGAATTGTGGATCATTGCCACAGAAAACAGGATAGGAAGTAGCCCAGGGGACTTAAACATTGCTATGGGGGGAGAATTGGGAAACTGGTCAGAGTGTTTTGGGAGGATCCCCACTGACTTGCTGGTAAGTATCCTTGCAACTGCCAGGGCCCTGGACGGGGGGGCTTGGAGGAGCAGGGGGGCCCAAGACCTGCTACTTGAGGTGCCACACACCCCTACGTGGTGCCGCAACATGCCAATAGGCCACATTATCCCACAGAGGTGGGTAACTTTATTTATTCTGGCTACTAGACCTCGCTGCCTGCAAACCAGGGCCATCCTGCTGACTCCAGCCACTAGACCTTGCTGCCCTGCAAACCAGAGCCATCCTGCTAACTCCAGCCACTAGGTTTCACTGCCTTGCAAACCAGGGCCATCCTGCTGATTCCGGCCACTAGGCCTTCCTACCCTGTGCATCAGGGACAACATATGGACTCTGGTCATTGGGCCACACCGCCCTGAGGGAAGGGGCACCATATTGACTCTGGCCATTAGGCCATACAGTTCGGAGAAAGAGAATAGCCACATTGACTTTGGCCATTAAGCTGCGTCCCTGAGGCTAATGGGGTTGGGACACATAGCTGTGGCGCTATCGTGATCCCAACCCACCCCCAAACGGGGGATAGGCACACTTGGCCCGGCAACAGTGAGTTTAAAATGTTATGAGAGTGCAAGAGTTGAATCCTGCCAATGAACATAGGTATGACAAATAATCCACCTTCAATTAAACATGTAAAAAATGCATTAATACAAAATCTCCGGAAAAAAACATATTTGCTTGTGCTATGCATAGCCTAACAGATTCACTGAAATTCTTTACAGGAATCCTTTTCCCTTTCAGCATTGTCAAATCCAAAGAGGCAATCCCTCATGCACATTTTTAGTTGAAACCTTTACTATTATCCTCAAAACTAATTTGCCTCCTGTGGAACAATGCCTTCTCATCATTCTAAGAATCCTTATAATTCACAACCCTCAAGGCAATTTAGTAACTAAAATGAATGATGAAAGGATTTCCATTTATTTATACACATATATAATATCAAAAATACTTTGGTGTTTTCATTTATCTAAATATGCCTAAGTATCATGCAAGAGGCCCACATTTTTCCTCTGAAAAATAAAAATGTACATAACAACATAAAGTAACCCACTCTCCAGCCATTTTTCTGAGGTTCATGTGCATAAGCACATACATCCAAGTTAGTTTGAAAATGCCAGAAAATTAATTTGCTCTTTAAAGAGGTTTTTTGAAAGGCATTTCAGCTCTCATTTTCATTCATCCTTTTTTTTATTTTAAAATTTTGTAATTTAGCTCTAATTCTGGTGAACCAATGGTAAATTTACAATCCTACTTGCAATTCTAACTCAGAGAGTGGCTTTACCCAAGTCTCAGAGCCTTGCTTGATTCAGATGGTAAAGAACGATGGAAATGCTCAGGTACCATGCTTTGCCTGCCTTATGCTTAACTATTAATCGTATTTGAAAATAAACTATATTTACTAATAGTTTCTAAACTGTTTATAGACTCCAGAATCAGTACAGTGTCTGACTAGAAATATTAGCATGTGTTAGCAATATTGCGTAGCCCACACATTGGGGCACAATTGATATAATCTGTTGCAGGGATAGACTGCTGAATATATTTTTTCACCCATAATATTGTCCTCCTCCTTCCTACCAAGCTAAGCACTGCTCATGGAACACAAAGAGTTGCAATCGGCTTTATGCTGGCCCTTAGCACATGGGTGAGTATTACACCCAGAGAATAAATTCAATGTTACTGCTCTAATGGTACTGTTAATGAGAAGTGCAGCTGCGGTGGAGGGACTCATTACCCTTCTTTATTTTATTTTGTTTTAAGATGAGTTTGGAAAACTTCCCAGATTATACCTCTAAAGCTCAAATGTATACTCAGAAAATAAGGCTGTCCAGGATGGTATGCAGAACAGGCAAGTGTATTCTGAGTGGGCAGACTTGTTTATCTTTCAGATATCATTTCTGGGTTTGCCCCTAAAAGTGTGGCCTATGGCAAGCAATGAAAAAGCTGGAAAATGTATACTAGTTATGCAGAAACTAATGTGTGCCACTATCGATCAATCAATTTGATAATCCACAACATGTGAGTTATTTGACTTCATGTGCATTGCGGGTGAGAAGAATCCACTGTTCATAAAAAAGAGCCTCCACTCACCCTTTTAAATGCTATTTCTGTAAACTTATTTCTCAAGTTTGCTGAGAGTCTTTATTTCTTTATGTTGTGGCAGTGAAGCAGATTGCTGATAACACAATACCTAGTGCAATGTACCCTATGCAGTAATTTTTCAGGTAATTTCCTCAGACACAAAAGACCCAACCCACATTTTTTTTTGTACAATGCTAGTCTGTAATTTACTTCTGGCTAATAAATTAGCAATTTAATCTCTTCTTTAAGAAAAACAAAATAATTTTCATCTTTGTGATTGATTTTAACTGTACTATTACAATATTATCCAATACTACTAGTATTATGCATATTTAATTTTATTTCAGAGATAAAACATTTTCTGGAAGGGGGGATAAGCTGACTTAAAATGAAACAATTCTTCATGTTAAAAATAACCTGCATGAAAACACAGTTACAAGAAAGGTAAATTATAAAGTATGCATTTATCCAATCATTTTAAATACCATAATTACACAGACTGCTCATCAAAAGACTTTTAAGACTCGTTAAAATTATAAAACATTTCTAATTAAATCCATATTTAAATGAAGTTTCTATAACTAATCTACATGGTACTTTAAATCAAACAAAAAAAGGTTCTGTGAAAAATCCAATTAATGGAAGTTTTTGTAAAAATTAAAGCCTAATTATGGAGCAGTGGCAGATGCTCCATACCTAAGGTTGAAGCTAACTCTTCATTATCAGCTTTATTTCTATCCCCAGCCCAAACTTCTCCAAAAAGAAACCAATCTTCCTGAAATTTTGCATGCCAAATCATAACCCAGAGTACAGTTTTTCTGGAAACGACAGCAAAAATTAGACAAAGAGTATCAAAGTGATGGGCAGAGATTTTCAAAGCTATTAAAGACATTTGGATGTTCATTTCTCATTAATTTTAGGAGGAGTCTGGGTATCCAAATAACTTAGGTAGCTTTGAAAATCTCAACCATAGTTCTTTTAAGAATGCACATTACAAAATTATGTAATGCTTTTTGTGGCTCAACGTATCTCTAGACATGCCTAGAAACTCCAAATTTGTTTTGGAGGCACTGCTGAGGAGAGGTGCTTTTAGTATTCTGAGGAAAAGAGAAGGCTAAAAATATATAGAGTTGTTTTTAAGTCTAAATAGGGCAACGTTCATAATATAAGCTTTTACAATGTAATGGGCTAAATTTCAGTGGGACTACTTGTGGGGGAAGGTATTACTAAATGTGAGTAAAGGTGGCAGAATTGGGTCTTAAGCAAAGACTGCAGTAACAAATTAAGACTGTGAATTTGGAGGCAAACTTCTGTGCCATTCATGAACTACTCCACCTAAACAAGATATCTTCTTTCTTGACTCCCTTCAACAGGGACAGCTTGAACAAGGACCTAGTCTCTGCCATGTGAGATAGGGACTAAATTCATTTTGGTACCTCTAGTTTCATGTGTATTTCTAGCATCCTCCCTTGACTACCTATGCCTTGGGTTTCAAGTCCAGAATGACATCCCTTTGGCCTCACTTTATTTTTATGGAAGCTGTGCTCCATGGTCTTGCATGGGCCACCTGGGCTGATCAGTCTTGGCTGTCAACACTGATTAGAAGACATTTTGACATGACCAGGAACCATCCTGAACCCTAACCTAATGTAGCTAAACACTTATTTATAACTGCTTATGATGTCTCAAATATGGCAGCACATGCAGTAGCAGTGACTATGAGAATGGCTCCTGGCAAAAGAGTTCTGGGTTACCTCAGAAACAAAAGTAGAGCTGCCTTTTGACAGGCAGAACTTGTTAATGGAACAGCATCAAGAAAAAATAAAAACTGCACAACAGTGGAGTTAACTGCAAAATAGCACAAATTTACACCAAGTAACTGCACAACTATTCACTGACTATTAGAATACAATGGGAAAAAAAAAGCTGACAAAAAAGCAGAGGAAAGAGGTTACCTAGGTTCTGACTAGATGATCTGATCAATGGAAAGAGGTGAGCGTTGGGATAGAACTGTAGTTCCTTACAACACCTTGAATCTGAGCTTTCTGTACAAAAATGGAGCTTTTATGTGACCCACCTTCCAAACACCAAAGCTTTTCAGAGGGTTTTGGCTAAAGGAAACCCCATATACATCTAAGACTATGGATCTGATCTGTGTAGGCAACATAAAAAAATCAGTTTACAAATATCAATTTCAACTGCTTATAATTTTTCTCCTTCCAGATACACACAACATTAGGTAATATTCTCTGGGACTATCTAGTTAAACTATCTTATGCCAATGCCCCATTTCTTTCTTTCTTCCTTCAACTATCACATTAATGACCATTACCCATTCTTAACAAATCCAAAACAATTACCTTAGCATGCTTTCTTAAGCAAGCCATAATTAATATGTTAATTGGGCCATTCTTCCCAGCTGATTTCCAAACCCATAACAGTGAAACATTATTTAGATAAAGAATATGAAATTATTTATAAAAAAAGATAAAAGGTAGATTAAAAAGTGGACATGCTGGACCTATTCACCAAGATTCTGTACATAAAATCAAGTTCTCTTGGAATCTGGAAATTTCAAGCTTATCTTATCTGCTGATATTCATTGGATGGAATTTTGGTGTGGTGCCAACCATCGTTTTTCATATCTGGAATAAAAAAGGATCAATACTGCAGAGAGAATGGCTTCTAAGGAGGTTGGTAAATGGTTCTCACATCCTCCGCTCCTGGAGATGAATAAATCTCTATATTGTTCTGAGATATGAAAACATCAAGGAAGGGAGGTTTCTAAGGTCTTTCTTACATCACTGAAATGTGCTGCTGCTTCTGCTGCTCCTTTAAGACCAGCTTTCAGAGACTTCTTTTTTAACATAAAGCTGGCATGTAAATGTACATAAATGGGTTGCACCTAGTTGCATAACTATGGATAGGAAAATCATTTTATTATCTATAATAGATACTTGAGTAAAAATACAGTATAACAAAAACATTACATTTTTAAACAAATTATTTGTAGGCTATTTCACATTCAGGGATTTCCAAACACAAAAGCACTCGGCAGCAACAAAAATGGTAGTCATCAAAACCTACTTAGAACCTTTGCTGCATTATCTGCTATGATTTATTATACACGTACTATATGTACAGAGTTTTTCACTTAAAATGCAAGACCAGAGCTAGCATACTACACATGTAGAAGGCCATAAGTTAGGAGAGGTTACCACAGGGAGAGAGAAAGAAAGCAGAAGACAGAGAATCTGTTCTGAGCATGTTTACTCCCTATCTACACTTATTAAGAGTGATCTACAGAGCCTCAATCTGTATTCAAAGCTGTAGGGCTCATCAAGCATGTGCAGATCCAGAGTCCTTACCAGCAGTCAATGCTATGAAAAGCTCCTTTGTGCACCTCTGGTGAGACATGACAAGGAAAGAGACTATGAGCAGAGGAGACAGTATCCCAGCAGGGGTCTCCTTGGTATGCTTCCTCCCCACCCCTAAATGATGTTGCTACACTTACTTTGGACTACTCTATGATGGATGATGGTGTCCCTGTATTGAGGCTTTCTTAAGGCTTCCCCATTCCTGCTGATGGTGGTGTGCAACAGAGGCTTCCCCTACAGATGACAGTGCTTCAGTTGGTGGGGAGTGGAGTGCAAAAGAGATATTGCTTTCTCAGAACTTTCAGAGTGCATGATGCTCCAAAGAGAAGAATTCCCTATCCGATGTCCCAGCACATAAAAGGGCTAGGGTTGTCCTTCTTTCAGCTTTCCTTAATCTTGATGTTGCTTGTACTCCAACAAGAGACAATAGACAGTATAACGCCAACAGTTATAAATTACCACGTAGTTCTTCACTCCAACAAGGACTGGTTGGTGATTAGTCCTTCTTAGCCCACACAGGGTTTTTTTTCACACAAGTCTTATGGGGCCTTTGCAGGTAAAAATCCTTCACCTCTCAGGATTTGGGCCCTTTGGACCAGAAGTCCTGTCCACTTGTTGGATCAGAAAGAAGTACCTGAGTCAGTTTTAACTCGGGCTATTTAACCAAAAATGCTTTCTTTGTCTGTTGGTCTCTGGAGAATCCAATCTGAACCAGTATACGTGAGTATCTCGCCAGGTGGTGGTAGTTCTCAGGTGTTAGAACTGAGTGAATTTGCCTAACCATCCCCAGCTGTTCTTAATTCTGGAGGGCAATGGTTTTCCTTTATCCCCCTGGAGGAACATACAATACATGAACAGTGTATAAACATTTGCATTTTTAATACAATGAACTCCTAAAATACTTAAAGTTAACTCAGTAAGGTTTGGTCAGATATTGCAGGCTACTTTTACATCTGTCATGGTTTACACAGATGACAAGAGTTATCAGAAAAAGAACTGGAGCACGGTATCTGAGAGAAACAAAACATTAGTTGCAGTTTTAGCGATGAAAACTTGTAGTAGACTTCATAAATTCTTCTACACACAGAAATAACTAGATCTTCTTGAACCCTCTTAGTGATTAATTAGAAAGCCTGTCTTACAGATTTTTCTCTCAGGTGTAGTAACCTTGTAGACCTTCCCATTAAGAACTAATAAATAAATGCTTGGTTAAGCACAAACAGGTTGATAGGCAGTGAAAAAGAGTGATGATCTTGGTTTTTTTGCAAGATGGTTTTACCTTCTCATTTTACCTTAGAGGACAAAATAATACCAAACAAAAATAAAATTTTGAAACGCCAACTATAATAAATTATTTAGAAGGATTCAGTCACTATTTTTCCAATATGAATTTAATACCTGAAGGAAAGCAGTGCACAAAAGATATTGCCTTGCAACCAGGCTGCAATATTTTCATAATATGCATACACTAGATGTGCTTAAAAAAATCAAGGAAAGACATACCTACTAAAATAGATATTAAACAGAAAGCATGCACCACTAGTACTTGTGTCATAATATGTCTGCACATGGAAAGATAATGCTATAATACATTTAACCTCTTAAAATATTGTACTTCAACTGTTTCCACAGTATCACAATGCAGGATATGTCCCTTTAATGGAAATTTGACAGTATAAAAATATAATGAAATGATTGCCTATTCTTACAGATTACCTGGGATATTAAATGGAATAAACTTGCCTCTGTATTGTATGCATTATGGTAATAACCCATGTTGGCTGCTAACTTTACTCCTCTTCTCTTTTTTTACATAAATATAACAAACAGGAACTTCAAGATCAGCTGAAAGGGTATGATAATCTTAGCACTTTCAACCTCTATCACAAGTTTACTTAAAGTACAATAATAATTTTAAGAAGATTTGGGAGAAATAAATACATGATTCATAAACCTTATACAGATATCTGTCTATTCACTAATCTAAGAATTAAGTAGCTGAGCTAGTTTAAGCATTTTGCCAGTACGGAGTGATTTTCATATTCATAGATACAGGATTCCTAGACTCGGTTCTCTTATGAGACCACAAAAATATTGATTTGTTAGATGATACAGTGCAAGCACATCTTTAGTATAGCACTTTAATTTCACCACCTTATGCATAGGCATTATGATACAGTCTTTAATTATACAATCACAAATGACTTTTCACATGGTGCTCAGCAGGGTTTTAATCCAGGATCTTCAGATCCACAGCACAGACCTCTTCCATTTGAACAAAAGAAACAACTAATGGCAGAAGGAGGCTGTTATCCTCTGTGGGTGGACACAGATGTGGGAATGCGTGACAGGGCTGTGAGATGAAAAACACTTGCCATGTCTATGTAAAGTTGTTAATACCTGATTTGTCAGTCATCAGGAAGCCAGGGACTCAATGTAATAAAAACACCTGTGATTACACTGGCGCAGCTCTTATTCCAAATACATTTACTTGCTTTAGAAACTCTATACATTTCAGAATTGTTGCATGCATAGAAGGCTTTACAAAAAATAGGCCCAGATTCTCTGTTTTACCAACCTGAGTGATGACTGACATGTGTATGTGGGTGTGTAGCTAAGGAAATGGGGGTGGGAGGGATGAATGCTCTCCAGGAGCCAGATAAGGCCCCTTAATTCTCCAGACACTATAACTCATGCAAGCTAGGAGAGAACCCTAAAGTAAAGTATACCTGCTGAGCATAACCAGTCTGGTTGTACCTCTTCGACAAGAAGCCAGAGTGCAACAGAGAATCTGGCCCTAAATATAGACAAGAGTGTTTTCTTAGAAGAAAATCACACATATAAAGAAAAATAAAATGCAAACTAAACAGTGAGGTCCAGATCCCAGGATTCCTGTGAAATCTCTTTTACAAAAAAGTAGAGTTCAGCCAAAAAGCTGGGCAAGCTTGTAATATTCTGCAAAATAAAATAACTGTCTGTATTCTGAAACAGCATGAGCTGTCAGATGCTAAGCACATCACTGGGCCCTGGAAAAAATAAATTTAAATAAGAGATGAACTGTGCTGCGCAATGGTAGGAAGCACATACATTTAATTCGACCTGTCAGATGATAGTTGAAGGGGGTGTTCCCAAGCTTAAATAAATCTTCATGCTGCTTTTACTAATTAACATTTGTAAAAATCATAGGGTGTTTTCAGCAGGGGTAATTCTTTACTTCACCAGTTTAAAGTTCATCATTTTTCTTCCAAAGCCCTTACTGAACCTGGAATTGTGTGATAGTAATTAAATTATTGAATTTGTGACAAAATTGCCACATTTTAACCCTTCTTGTGTTTCTTAATTTTGAACTCTGCATTTTGACAGCTCAACCGTGTTGATTAATGCCTTCAAGGAACCCCTATATGGTTTGCCTGTTAGCGATCTAATTTTGTGCAGGAATGCTTGGGCTGGTATGTTGAACTGATTCACCACCCAGGTGGCTACATTTGGACTAAATGAGCTGTGAAGGGTTTCATCTCTGCCCATCACAATCTTCCTTCATGGAGCCCCACAGTATGCAGCCACTGCTCAGACATGATTTGTCACAACTCATCAATAGAAAATAAATTATTGCCATTCTCACTTGTCAATGGGCTTGTCTTCACTTCAGCTGGCCTAATGATTGGAAGCTCAAAGGGAACATTTCCAGCCTTTGTGAAGCATGATTATGACTGAGCACACTACTAGCCTATGCATCTTGGCCAGTAAAAACATGTAGGGAAAGCAAATTAATTGGATGTTTTGCGCCAATGATTAGAGCATTACACATGAATACTACAGAAGCTTATATTAGGCAGTCAAGACTAGCTCAGTCCTGACATTTATTTGCTTAGTGTAACATTATTAGTAACTGCTTCATTCAAGGTTACAACATTTATTTCTGCAGAAGGAAACAATTATAATGTAAAGATGCAAAAATGCAAGTAACAAAATGACTTTGATAAGATCAGAAATCTTTTTATGATGAAGATAAACACAAAGTAAAAGAGATCTCAAATGGCTTCAGAGTCATACTTTTGTCAAATATTTTAAACAGATACTTTCTTTGATTATCAGAGATGGATATTTGCAGAATGTATAAATGTTAAGTTCAGTAGACAAAGAATAAAAAAAATCAATAAGAAGTTTAGCTGACATCTCTGAACCAACAGCAGAAAAATGAACTAGCTTTTCAGGCCATAGAAAAGAGAATGAGATACATAAACAGATGTGGTATGGTGTTAATTCAGATTAAGTTCAGAGATACAGTAGATTAAAGGGGAATTGTATTAAACTATAGGTACAGGATGCGGATTGGAGGTTCTTTCCTGATAGTTCTGTCTGGATTACTTTGGCAAAAGGCTCTTGCAATTAGAATATCTGTTTTATTTGCTGTGGATAAATGGCAAGTTGTCAATGTGTACCTTTAACAGTGTTTTAAAAAAAACAAAAACATGAGAGAGGATGCACAAAAAACAGGATGTATTAAAAAACCACAAGAATCTCCTATTTCTGATACTGAAAGTGGCACTAACATTTCATAGAATTCTAGAGGCCACAAGTAAAGTAAAAGATTTTCATTAAAATATTAGTTTTGTATGTTCAGCTATGGCCACCTAAAACACAATTTAAAAATGTCTGAATGTTCAAAACCTACATTTGCATACACAAAGTTGGCTATCACAATAAAGGTGCCAATTTTTGAAAACTTGGCCCTGAGAATTCAAAGAAGGAAATCATCCGTGTAAATTATGTATTTGAATAATTAGTATTTATGACATTTCTCTCACAAGAAACTGTATTCTCAAAAAAAAGTTGCCATGATGCCATATATTGTCATTTTATCATGTGGCTCATGATATATGGTGTTTTAGTTAAATGACCAGCTCCTGGAGTCCTGTGATTATGTAAGTCTCAGCTTTCATTTAAAGAAAAAGTTTCTAGCCCTTATGGTTGAAAAAAAGTTTGAAAATTTGAACCCTAAAGACTCAGAAACCAGAAGACCAATAAAAAGAACTCAAAACTTATTTTTCTTAAAATTTCATGTTTGTTTCAAGTGAATCTTAAAATTTTGGCTAACAGATCCATGATTTTTTAATGTTTGCGATTGGCAACACTGACATTGCAAAAGTCGGTAATATATAAGGCAGCAATATATCAGACTCTGATTCTGCAAATGACTGTGCACATGCAGAGATGTACCCATACAGAGTCAATCACAGAATTGGGGCCTAATGCTGGATTAGAAATGCTTTTAGCAGAGACAGACAGATAAATTACATGGGTAGACTTTTAATTACTGAAAAAATGGTCACATTAACTTGTAATTATTGATTGTTGAAAATATAGAGGGGATACAGCAGAAAAAGGGATGAGAGGAAGATTGTGAAGTAAATGTTAAATTAAAAAGCACTTTCCATCTTCTTCCTTTTTTCCAAGCACTTTTTGGACACTATGTCCTTGTCCTGACACTTGGCTGGTTGACTCATTGTATAGGTTTTTTTCACTTTATCTTTTTAGAAAAAAAAAAACAAAAAAAAAATGTAAAAATAGTGCCACGTAAACAAAATATCTATTATGCTGATTGTGGACATGCCATTTAATTCCAATTGTTATTGATGATTTTTTATATCTCAGGCAGAAGTTCATCACCAACTATCAAAATAACTATTTTTATCGCCACCAAGATATTAATAAATAAATATTAAATTATGTACACCTAATTCTTTATATAAAATACAAACTGCTATACTATAGTGTAGTTTATATATAAGGTCACACACACAAACTAAGTTAAAAACATTACTAAGGTTGCAAAGTCAAGCACTCAAAAGTTAGGTAATGTCAGAATTAAGGTTGCCTGTTCAACCTTAATTCAGCCGCCTTGTGTGCATGCCTTATGATGCAGTCTTTAATAACATGGTTCCATTTTTCTTCCACAGGGCCTCAGTCAGTGCACAGAAAGAATAGTACTCAATTAATAAGCTGGTATATAGTATTTCATTTTCTCCTTGTTGCTCAGTGTATGGTCCCATGCCTTATTTATTTCTCACTATTTCAAAGCCTGCTCTGAAGACAGAATTATTCATTTCCTCATGAGCTTTTCTATGGTGCTCATCACTATAGTATCTGAGTGCAACACAAACATTAATGAATTTATTTGCAAACACCCCTGTGAGATGACTCAGAGCATCATAGAAATGTAAGGCTGGAAGGGACCGCAAGAGGTAATTTAGTCCATCCCTCTTCACTGAGGCAAGTTTAAATAAATCTAGACCATCCCTGACAGGTGTTTGTCTAACCTGTTCTTAAAAATCTTCAATGCTGAGGATTCCACAACCTCTCTAGCTCATTTGTTCCTGTGCTTATCTATCCTTACAGACAGAAAATGTTTCCTAAGATCAACTTAAATCTATCTTGCTGTAGACTAAGACAATTACTTTTCACCCTGCACATCTGGACATGGAGAACAATTGATGACCATCCTCTTTATAACAACTTTTTACATATTTGAAAGCTGCTATCCTGTCTCTCTGAGGGAATTCCAGGTTCCAGTCCTCCACTCTGCTTCAACAAACGTGTACAGAGGCATTCAAAATCAGTGGCCCTACCAGTAGAAAATCCATTGTTCATATGGAGGAAAGTCATTCAGTGTTGATGGCTGTCTCATTGTTAGGCCTCTGAGTTGTCCCACATCACTGCAGGACAGTGGCTAGAACAGACGGACCTTGTCAAGATCAGGCTTGTTCACAACACAATCTGGATGTCTTAATCCAATATGGAGGGCTCAATACTATTATCAGCTAGTTTAAACCTTCATTGGGTGGAATGGGTGGAACAGAAGCCCTTCATCTGGGATAAATATGAGAAACAGTTAAGCTGTTATGTGGAATCAAATAGCTGAAAAGATAGCAGCCTCCACCCAAAACATTGGCACATGTCACCACCCAAAATAAAGGCACATGTGGGGGGGAAGGGTTTCCCTGGGTATTGTTTTGTGAAGGTTTGTGTGTCTGGGAAAGAGAGGCAGCAAGATCAGAAAGGCTGAGAAAGTGTGGCCCTGAGAAAAATCTAAAAGATTTTAGGCTGTCTAGAAAGGGGCGTGGAGCTGTGAGCAAAGAAACTAGCTCCTGCTGTTTGATTCCTGCTATGTTCAGGGAAGCAGGACTTTGTACATTCTTTGTAAATAAAACAGGACAGCATCAAAAAAACACCTGACTCCATTTTACGTTTCTCCTACAAATGGGAACAACCCACAAGATCCCCAAATGAAGTAAAATATGAACTATTGTTCATAAATTGTCTTCTTTTGATTAAAAAGATGCAGTGGAATTTCAGTCAATGCTAATCATAATTAAATATCTTATTTTCCCATTCCCATTTTATAAAGACATATTAGCAATTAAATCTAGTTTGAAATGAATGTTTCTCTTTTACAATTTTAAAATTTTTATTTCTAAAGAAAAAGAGTAAACAGACTCATTCTGGAAAGGTTAAAGACCTAGAATGATCTTTCGTTTACACTTTCGACGGTGGGACTGATTTTCCTCCCATCAATTTTAGTTTCATTGTATATCCTTGTAGTTCTCTTGAGCTCAGTGGAGTTGATCTTGATTTGTTAGATTAGATGAGAATTGGATGAGAAGTGCCCAGATGACAAGTCTACATGATAATATTCAAATATGCCACTTAATAAGGAAAGTTAGTTTGTTGATCATGGCAAATTGAGTAAGTTCAACATGACTTGCCCCAATATCTATATAGTTGAAGAGTTGCTACAGAAGGAAATTCATAATTGTCAGCAAGTGAAACTCAACAGCCTAAATTTTCAAAAGTGACAGCTGAATTTAGATGCTCAAATTGTAGCAACTTCAAGGGGCTTGATTTTCAGAGGATAGTCGCTCAGCTCTTTCTGAAAATAAAGTGCCTCAGAAGTGTCTGAAGTTTGACACCCAAAAACGGAAGCAATCAAAATCCTTAATTATATTTGAAAATTTAGGACAACATGATATGAATTTCATCACAACCTATAAGGACAATGTGCAATAGATAATGGAATAACAGAAGAGAAATACACAACTGCTTAGTATAACATGTAATTGACTTTGCTAATGCAACTAACACCGGATGTTATGCTCATAAGAACACAGGAGTTGTTATATTAGATCAGATCTCTGGATTTTGGTACCCTTCCTTCAGCAATGGCCAAGTACTTCCTTCACAGGAAGGGAGCAAATAAAAATTCAAACCGCCATTAATGCAACTAGGGTACAATTTTCAAAAGCCCTAAGTGACTTATGTGCCTAAATTTCATTTTCAAAAGCGCCATATTAAACTTTGGGTGTAGGGCTCCAGGTGGAAGAAATCTGCCTGCAGGGGGCAATGGTAGTAAAAGCATCCACAGAAGTGGGTCACACCTGCTGTGTATCAGATCTGTCCAAAGCTAGCATTGCAGATACACACTTGGCAGCATTATCACGCCTGCCTGCAATTCAGACATAATGATTATACCCAGAGAGTGAGAGAGGTTAGTGTGTTCATCCCTCAATTAAACACTCTCTTACGTAGGCCATGGGTTCTGGTCTAACTTAGTCTAATGACGTTAATATTTCCATGCTGTTCACCACCCTTATGCTGATCAAAGTTTCATACACCAGCTCTAGTGACATGCAACTCTTAATCCCTTATATAAATACAGTAACTGAGAGGCTGATCAAGGTCAGTTTAGTCAGGGCTGGAATAGAATCCAGGTATCTAATATGACAGACCCAAGGCTCAAATTCATCACATTGCTTTTAAAAATAAATATTCCAATACTGGGTTTTTTGCAATGCTCCCTGTAACTGCTCTTCTAAACTGATACTGTCCCACTGTTCTCCGAAACAGTTGTATAACCCCCAGGCAAAGTATGTGTAATGTCCTCCCCTAGAATGCTTGACTTTGCAAATCTTACTGTTTAACATATATTTTTTTCAGTAATGCTATATATTGGTGGCCTCCAGGTGAAAGGTTCTGCAGCTGTGTGTGTATATACATATATATATACACCATCTCTAAAGTCAGCAATTTTAATAGGAAAGTTGTTCCCATGTAATGGACGTTTGGTGCCTCCTGTATGAGATAGTTTGGTGGATCTTGGTTTTAGCTGCCACATTGTAAAATCACCGCTATGTGGGTGGTGCTGGCTAGGGAGGAATTATGGCCAGAGACACACTCCACCTGTGTGGTTCTGAACACCAGTTAAAGCTGTTCTCCCTTGGTGTAAACCTCCTGAAATGGCCATGATTCACCTTCTCTCTGTGCTTCCAAAGCACAACTGCTCCTGCTAACTTCAGGAATTGCAATTTGATAAAGGGGGTACAGTGACAGTAAGTCCATCAGTTCTCAGCCTCAAACTGCAGGCATGAGCAAGCATTTTCTGTTTGTCTGCTCGTAGATCTATGCATATCCACTGGCCCACCTGCACCTTGCCTTCCTGCAGAAAAAGACAGCATGAAGTTCTGCTCTGCAGTGCATGAACACAGTGCCTCTCTGCAGCATGCTCTCTATGCAATACAAATGCAATAATCCTGCTGCATTTTGGACCTCAAAGAGGATCCTACAGGAAGGCATTACATACACTTTGCTCATAGGTTATTTGGCTCTATATGCACAGCATTCACTTTGCTCACCATTAAAATTCATCTACTTCTAGTATGGTACACAGGAGCCATACAATAGCTGACAGTAACAGCTTAGGACCCAACTGGTGAAGACAATTAATGTAACCAGTTGAAATTGCAGAGGGAATTTAGTTCATTAACATAAAATTACATAAACTGGAATTAGGTCAGAACACCAGTGTTATCACGGCTCGTCTCTTGCAAAAATGCCATGGAACCTTTAATGAGTATAAGTATTCAGGGGAATTTTGGTTTTGTATCTGGACTTCCAGCAGTGCAGTACAACTTAACACAATATGGGGCATTAGTATGGTGCTGACTACCTGTTAGTACACTTCCTTATAGGTGAGAGAGCACTGCCAGCAGGGTGCTTTCTGTGAGGGTGCTTTGCTATGGAGCATTCTTCCCTTGTTGATCAAACAGAAACTAGATTTCTTAACCTCTAGTTTTACTGCAAAGCTCACCTTCTCTTATTATTTTTCTTTTAGCATTCAAGGAAGGAATGGGATGAAGGTTGGATGGGTTACTTATTAGCATCAGGTGATTATGTTTTGGAGCTGAACTGTGTTATATGCTTGTGGAGACACTGGGAAACATTTTAATGTTTTGATTTTTTAAAAATTACTGTTACTGTGAATTTTAAGTTGTATAGTGCTCCCAGAATTTGGGTCAGTCACTTCTAGAATTTTTTTTAAAAATCTAAAAAAGGAAAACCAAACTATCAATATTGCTTCCTGCAACACATATGGTGATATTTTCCAAGAAGCAAAAAATCATTCAGAAATAATATGTAACCCGCAAATTTCGGGCTATATCATAATTTTTCAGAATGGGATTTTCAAAGGAGCCTATTGGAGTTAGGGATCCAAATCCTTTTGAAATTCAAAAGGGTTTGGGCACCTGACTCCCATAAGCTCCTTTGAAAATTTCAGATAATGGTATTACTGATCTGTGTGTGTGAAATAGTGTGTGTGCGCGCACGCGCACATATACACACAAAACACACTGGTCTTTAAAACAACCTTGGGTTTAAGCAAACACTTACATCAGCATTTGCACCATGTTAAATTGTACCCTTAGTCTTCTCACTAGTTGTTCTGAACAAGGGCTCAGCTATTAAGAGAGGAGTTAATGACAATTCTCTTTTAAAGAATAAAACTGCCTTCTTTAATTATTAGATGGAAGATTTTGTAATTTAACAACATAGGCCTACTAATAATTCAGTCTAGAAGAAATTTGCATGTTTTAAATTGGAGACATTTTAAAACACCATAGTTAAATCCTGATTCAAATAAAAGTTCTTTTTTGGATAATTTCAGCTTCTATCAGGTGGCATTATTTTTCCAATAGTCTCTTACTCTACACTTCGCATTTGAAACAGCTTTGTCCAACCTATAATTATTTTCTTCTAATTAGAGTAATTCATGGTTAATTATTCAAAATGATTCCCCTTCAAAATCAAACCCGTTTCTTGCCATGACACTTTTTAACTGTAAGATACAAATAAAATATTCCCAGAATGCAAATTTTTGTAAGAAGAGAATGCATATTTTCCTTTCTTAAAAAGCATTAAAATCTTTCAATAGCAATGAAGGTTCTGAAAATATCTACTTTATAGGCAAAATTCTCTGCTGGTGAAAAATGATGCAAGACAAAGTTTGTCCCCATGTATGTTAGCCATAAAAGGTAAGCTGAACAGATACCTTTGTTTATGAAAATAGGTCAGATGGCTTGATATAGAATACATTAAAACAGAGGGACAGTCACATAACATAAAATTAGAGAGAGCCCAAAACACTTTAGCCTGACTGGATCAAGCTGAATCAGATATGCAGCCTGAAGTAAGCAGGTCCAACTTCTATGGAAGTGTCTAGGCCAAATCCAGAAGTGATGTAAACAAGGGTGTAAATCAGTCAGAAAACAGCGGTAATTGTCAACATAGTGTAATTTACATAGATGCAGAGTGTGTAACAGCAAAGGATGTGTAAATGAATATAATTTACATGCCAAGGTGTGGTCTGAAAAATAATTATCTAGAGGGCTCAACCAGGCCATCCCCATCTTACTTTGTTATAGGGCATTATCTCAGTTCCTGGGGCTAAATTTAAACCTTATAAGTCTGCACAGCAATCACTGACTTCCAAAGAGTGACATCTAGTTTTGTTAGGAAGTGAATCTGATTCTCGAAACAGTGCGTATTGCACATTTTTACCCACGCATTGAATGCCAAATTAGTGTAAGTTACATTATCTTGCCACTTACACTCAAAAGGTAATTTACACCACCAGGACTGAATTCAACCCAAATAGTGAAAAAAGAACAACAGTATAAACTAAGCGGACAGTTTAACCCTTAAAAATACATTGTATTTTCAGATATATATATTTTTTGTCTGATGTTTACTGACAAACTTTGCGTATTATATGACAACAGTTACTAGATTTAAGAGCAGGTCACAATACTGGGTCTATATGCCTTTTAATATCACCTGTTTTATGTTTCATTTCACCTCTGCCTTATACATTGTAACTTAGATTAGAGACAAAAAACAGAGCTTCAAATCTCAGTTATATGCATGAAAATCCAGAATAACATACGTAACATGAGTGGAAATCTAGAGTTAGTCCATTAGTTTCAATGGAAAACACAGAGCAAAATTTGCAGTGTAATATAGTTTTCTAAATCAATTTCTATGTTTTATTTTCCTTCTAAAAGTTCAATGCCATAGCACAACTGATAGTATTAACTGACCTGCCTTGTTAATTCCATCCTTTGTTTACTTAAATTAGAAATGGCATCAAGCAGCCATGGTCTGATTTTGTCAAAACTTCAAATCAATGCATTCTATCTTTGTAATGACAAAACAAATATCACACAGTGGAGTTTGCAGCGAATCAAACCACAGCACTGTCAAAATTAATGTAGATGCCTGCAGAAAAACAGACTATATTATTGTCAACATTCAGGATCATATAGTTAGCCAGCCCCAGCATTGCCAAAGTCCATCTAGGAGTACACAATGAATCAGGAAAATAAAGTAGTCCTCAGCATTGCTAAAATGGGTGATATGCCAAGAAGCACAGTCAAGATCTTCATACACTAAGCTGAAGAAAAGCTATTTCATAATGTTCTTGCTATGACAGACTCTTTTTCTTGTATACTGTTATGTGTACCTCTGCTTTCTGAACACACAGAACATTTACTAAGGGCCTGTCTATACTTAAAATACTACAATGGCGCAGCTGCTCCGATGCAGCTGAGCTGCTGTAGCGCTTCAATAAAGACACAACCTACACTACCTCCCATCAGCACAGGTAATCCATCTCTCCAAGAGGCAGTAACAAGAGCCTGGTCTACACTGGAAAATTAGGTTGATTTAACTTTGTCAGTCAGAGGTGTGAAAAATCCACACCCCTGAGTAGTGTTGTAAAGCTGACCCAAGTACTACATGTACCGACGTACACAGCACTACATCAATGGAAGATTATCTACACTGACAGGAGAACCCTTCCCATCAGGATTTGTAGTGTCTACATTCAGGATTAGGTTGGCTTAGGGTGACCAGATGTCCGATTTTACAGGGACAGTCCCGATATTTGGGGTTTTGTCTTATATAGTTGCTTGGTTCTTATGGGGACTTCAATCACCATGACATCTGCTGGGAGAGCAATACAGCAGAGCACAGAAAATACAGGAAGTTTTCGGAGAGTGTTGAGGACAACTTCCTGATGCAAGTGCTGGAGGAACCTACTGGGGCCGTGCTTCTCTTGACCTGCTTCTCACAAACTGGGAAGAATTGGTAGGGGAAGTAGAAGGGGGTGGCAACCTGGGCAGCAGCGACCATGAGATGATAGACTTCAGGATCCTGACAAAAGGAAGAAAGGAAAATAGCAGAATACGGACCCTGGACTTCAGAAAAACAGACTTTGAATTAATGCTTTTTTTCCCTCTGTCTTCATAGATGAGGTCAGCTCCAAGATTACTGCACTGGGCAGCATAGAATGGGGAGGAGGTGAGTAGCCCTCAGTGGTGGAAGAACAGGTTCAGGACTATTTAGAAAAGCTGGACATGCACAAGCCCATGGGATCGGATGCAATGCATCCAAGTGTGCTGAGGGAGTTGGCTGATGTGACTGCAGAGCCATTGAAAACTTTGAAAACTTGTGGTGATTGGGGGAGGTCCCGGATGATTGGAAAAAAGCAAATATAGTGCCCATCTATAAAAAAGGGAAAAAGGAGGATCCGGGGAACTACAGACCAGTCAGCCTTATCTCAG
Source organism: Emydura macquarii macquarii (assembly GCF_026122565.2). Taxonomy (NCBI): domain Eukaryota; kingdom Metazoa; phylum Chordata; order Testudines; family Chelidae; genus Emydura; species Emydura macquarii. Next base: position 37,587,509 of record NW_027133034.1, on the reverse strand, counting down.
TCTCTGGAAAAATCATGGAGCAGGTCCTCAAAGAATCCATTTTGGGACACTTGGAAGAGAGGAAGGTGATCAGGAACAGTCAGCATGGATTTCCAAAGGGCAAGTCATGCCTAACTAACCTGATTTCCTTCTATGAGGAGGTGACTGGCTCTGTGGATGTGGAGAAGGCGGTGGACGTGATATACATTGACTTTAGAAAAGCTTTTGATACGGTCTCCCACAATACTATTATCAGTAAGTTAAAGAAGTATAGGTTGGATGAATGGACTATAAGATAAACAGAAAGCTGGCTAGATCATTGGGCTCAATGGGTAGTGATCAACGGCTCGATGTCCAGTTAGCAGCCGGTAACAAGCAGAGTGCCTCAGGGGTCGGTGCTGAGGCTGGTTTTGTTCAACATCTTCATTAATGATCTGGAGGATGGGGTGGATTGCACTCTCAACAAGTTTGCAGAAGACACTAAGCTGGCAGGAGTGGTATATACTCTGAAGAGTAGGCGAGGCTACAGAGTGACCTCGACAAATTGGAAGGATTGGGCCAAAAAAATCTGATAAGATTCAACAAGTCCTGAGTCCCGCACTTAGGACAGAAGAATCCCATGCACTGCTACAGACTGGGGACCGAATGGCTAGGCAGCAGCTCTGCAGAAAAGGACCTGGGGGTTACAGTGGACAAGAAGCTGGATATGAGTCAACAGTGTGCCCTTATTGTCAAAAAGGCTAACAGCATATTGGGCTGCATTAGTAGGATCATTGCCAGCAGATTGAGGGAAGTGATTATTCCCCTCTATTCGGCACTTGTGAGGCCACTTTTGGAGTACTGTATCCAGTTCTGGGCCCCTCACTACAGAAAGGATGTGGACAAATTGGAGACAGTCCAGAGGAGGGCAACAAAAATGATTAGGGGGCTGGAGCACATGACTTATGAGGAGAGGCTGAGGGAACTAGGCTTGTTTAGTCTGCAGAAGAGAAGAATGAGGGGGGGATTTGATAGCAGCCTTTAAATACCTGAAAGGGGGTTCCAAGGAGGATGGAGCTATGCTTTTCTCAGTGGTAGCAGATGACAGAACTAGGAGCAATGGTCTCAAGTTGTAGTGGGGAAGGTCGAGGTTGGATATTAGGAAAAAGTTTTTCACTAGGAGGATGGTGAAGCACTGGAATGGGTTACTAGGGAGGTGGTGAAATCTCTATTCTTAGAGGTTTTTAAGGTGAGGTTTGACAAAGCCCTGGCTAGGATGATTTAGTTGGGATTAGTCCTGCTTTGAACTGGGGGTTGGACTATATGACTTCCTAAGGTCCATTCCAACCCTAATCTTCTATGATTCTATTACTTCCCAACCCTGTACTGATTTTTCACACTTGATATCTGGTCACTCTAGGTTGGCTTTACTATGCTGCTCAAGGGTATGGATTTGTTATACCCCAAATGATGTAGTTAAACCTTTTCTAGTGTAGACCAGGCCTGCATCACATACAAAAGGATCATGTTGGAAATCAGAATCCAATATTAGTAAAGATGCTTGCTTGCTTTGTTGTTGTTGTTGTTATTGGAGCAAGTTTCCTACATATTCAGATAGCAGAAATACACATTATAGCACCCAGGAAACCAGACACTTTATAGCAACACCGTTTGAGATAGTGTTTCTTCAACTTGGAGTTGTAAAGATGTGGGGTGTGCTTATTATTTTCCCGTTCCAGAATCTGTGTAATACAAGTACCAGCAGAGTAAACCATGGCTTTTCACCAGCTAGCATGAGAGCATTTGCGCGAGTGTAACATTTTAAGCTTCCACACCACTATGGAAATACACACAAAAGCCAGAGTTTATATGTACAAATCCTAACTTGGAGGCATACCTCCACAAGTGATGCATTTATGCCTTTAGAAGTCTGGCCCTAACTTTAAACTCTATAAAATGCCAATAAATCTTACAATAGCTTCATTTTATTGGTAGTTTTATAATAGCTAGCCTATGACACCAAGACAGGACATGGTTTAAAACTTTGTAAAAGTCTCTTATCAAATTATCTGCTACCTGTCTCTGTGAGCTGCAAAGCCCACCTGCCTGAAGTTATCATCTGAATTATAAGAGTTATCCCATCTGATCAGGGAGCAGAAACAATTCTGTCTGACCTCTCATAACAAAGCTAGAATTTTGAGTATCAGCAATGGAATACACACATAAACTCTCTGCAATTACTCCATGGAGTGAAACTATAAATAACAAAATAAATACATGACTTGCAAAACATCTGAGTAAATTCAAATAATGAATAACATGGAGAAAATTGTTATCTGTTCAAAGAAAGTTCATTACACACACACACACACACACACACACACAAGCTAAATTCATTGAGTAAATTATTTGCTGTGAATTACTCATCTCTACTTATTCTTTCTTTCTTTTCATCAATTGTGCGGCTACCTTCACCCATCCATAGCATCTAGCCATTGAACATATTAAATTACAAAGGTATGGTGGATTCTTCTATTTGCTTCTCCCAGGTTCTGGAAAGGTCTGCTTGTTTTTTTTTTTTTTTTTTTTTTGGTGACAGAGAAACCATGTTTGTATTGTATTTTGTTAGTACAAGTAAACTCCAGTTATTCAAATGGCTAGGAGACATGTTCAGAAAAATCACCATGAACACCTCTTCTCTGGTTTCCACTGTTTTTGTTCTAGGGTTGGCAGCTGCATTGCCCCAGAAGAGTGCATGTCTCAGAGTGTCATGGATGGAGCAGTAGTCTCTGTATCCTTATCCATTAATTGCCTTGTAGATTTAGGCAAAAGCCTGGAGTGGGCACTGGAAGCAATAAATGGGAGCCAATGTAGAGTGCAAAATTCTGGAGTTTGCTTCCTCAGTGGCTGTTCCACTAGAGAAATGGGCTGCCACTTTTTGCAGAGTGTGGAGTCTTTTGTGCTTCCACCTTCTGTTTTAGATAATGTAAATTACAGTTAACCAGTCTGGATGTGGCAAAATACCTGGATCACTGTGGCTACAATATCATATACTCTTTTTTTACTTAATATAACACAGCTAATAAACCCAAGTTGGCACGTGGAAGATTCTAAGGGAAATAAAGAACTACATATAATTAAAAACAAAATGGTCCTGCAGTTTTCACTAGACAGTTGTCACCTTTGTTAAATTATTAATTGTGGTCATCAAAAGCATTGATTCAACTTCCTTACTCTTTCACATGTTAACATCAGTGGATAATATTGTATACATTTTCTGCATACTTTATTATATTACTGAAAATAAGGTTTTTCTAAGTTTAACTCATTATGATCTTAGTGAACACCACATCAAATGTCACATTTTTGTTTTGTGTTAGCAAACATTTGTTCTGAATTACTTAAAACTGATCATTTAGCTTCTTCTGCTTTAATTAACCTGCATATTCCATTATATGATTCCATTGGGGGGCTGTGGGAGAGGAGGGAATCACCATCATTAATCAAATGTTTAGATTATGTTCTGAGGTAATTGGGCTTGCTCTTTTAAAAGGAAATTACTACACAACTAAAAAATCATTAGCAGTTTGTAAAACATATAAAAAGAGAATAAGTAATGTATTCTCTAATTTGAACCTTTAGGCTACCAATATATTTGGTCAAGAAAGCTGTATGCACTTCAGAACACAGTAGTTATAATGTTTTGCTCTTTGTCCTGCTATACCAAAAAGAGGACAAGAGACACTTGATTATTTTTTAATATTATTAGATGTCTGGGACGACCCGGAGAATAAAAGTGCACCATGCAGGTAACTCCATGATCATTCAATATCTACACAGGGGGCTTCCACCAGCCCCCCTCTTTTTCCATCCTGTTCCCCAACCAACCCATTGCTTGGACCTTACCATCTCCCTCCCTCCGAACAAGAGTTAATGTGGGCTATAAGAAAGGGGGTTTGGCTCCCTGCCATATGAGTCAGGAGCCTTGAACTCTCTCTCCCCCATTCCACTCCTTTAACAAACACCTCCTTCTTAAGTCATTTACTAAGCCATTTATCTGGTCACTATATCCCTTCCCTATGGAGTACCTGCACTGGACATCTGCCCTACACTTACATAATGAGTTTCAACACCATAGCCTAATTCTCTTCCATACTCAGCATAACAAAGCCCTCCCGGAACCCGCTGCGTGAAGGCAGAAAACCCCGCACTCCACCTTCGCCAATCTGGGGTTGAGGGAAAAATTCTTTCCCAACTTCCCTAGAAAGGAGTGACTAGCATGATGCCCACAGCAGGTCCTGACCAAACCTAGTATTTTGCCACCTCCAGGGGGAGGGAGGGTGGTGCTGCTCTGCCTGGTCTGCGGAAAAGAGACTTATCCCACCAGGCTTGCCCCTTTTGAACTCCCCAGCCCTTCTGGTCCCTGTTAGTGTTGTCATGCTGGCCCATTCCCCGTTTTGCAGCAGCCTCTGAGCCTCTCCTCCCCACACCCATAAAGCACTATGCCCATTCCACCCTGGCAAGCCAGACAATGCACCCCCTTAACAGTGCGGTGTGGTCATTTATAACAAAAAATACGTTGAACAGTTGTTCATTTCAAGCAACATATGCATATTTGATAAAATTCCTGTACTGTACACGGTTTTAACCCAGCAGTCAATTTGTCTGCCTACATTTTCTATATAAGTAATCCACAATGCTAAGGTGGATCTATAGCCACCACTGTTAAATAAAGTTTATAGTTAGACAAATAATTAAAGCATCAACAAACTATATAGTAAATAACTTTTACTCTTTTTTAATCTTTAAGAAATATTATGCTACTGTTGTTCTTGAGGTACTGCATATATACTACCTTGGCATACATATTAGTGAAGTATCCGATTACTTACACAGTACTATGCTTTTCACAGTCCCAAATGCTGCAAATACATTACAGTAAATGAATGAAGAGTTATTACATTGTACAAAATCTACAAATGTAATATCAATTAGCTATTGATTTACTCTCTATGTACATGTATGTTACAGTGTTTAGTATTTTGGTTTGGGGAAAAACCAAAGGAAGCAGGAAAGGTCTACTTATATACAAGAATAATATCAACGTAGACAACTGCTACATTCCCTAAAACTACTGAATCAATAAAGTGTATGAATCTATGTCTTAAGAAAAAGGTAAATTGCTTAAACTGTCCTTTTATATTTACAATTATTTAATTACTTTACTTTGCCACAAATAAAGGTAATTAAAATCATAATGAAGCTAGATTTAAATTTCAGAACTAACCTGCAAGTTGTACAATCTTTAACTATGTTCCATTTAATGCATTTAATAGATGTAAAAGCTCACAAGTGATGATATAAAGGATAATTTACGCTTGCAATGCATTTTTGTCCAATTAATAGATTGCCTGTGTGTTGCATATTTTGCATGACAAAAGAGCAGAATATTAAACTGCCATTCATAATGAAAATGCACTTTGCAAATTAAAAGTGCCGAAACAGAAATTTTTCACCCTGTTTAGGAAATAAACAGTCCTTAACCAATTAAACTGCATTGTAATAATTCTATGATTTATTGCAAGTTGTTTAACTTTCAAAACTCGGCTAACCCATATTAAGGTCACAATCCATCATGTCTTGCTTGGAAAGCCAGCAAATAATGGCTGTTGTATTAGCTGCTTTTGATGATAGTATGAAAGAAGTATTAGCACTTGTCAACAAAACTGCTTACAACATAACATTAGCATGCATGGGCTGCTGTACCTATTTATTATTCTGGCAGCTTCACACATATTGTTACAAGCTTATAAAACATTTTGTCGGGTGGAAACCGAATGTACACTGTTTGGTTTTCTGATAGACTGGCAGCATAAATGTCTGGGCTGACTTAGTTTAGTTTAAGTGTAAATAGAGACACAAATTCTTCAACCTGTTCTCTTATTGATATTGAAAAGTGCTGAATTATTCAGCATCCAACTCTTCTGTTTGTGTCTATCACAGTTATCAATTACCCATCAGTCTTCTTGTCAAAACAGAATGGATTAATCTGGCTGAAAACAAGACAAATAAATGGATACTATAACAGGGGTGCAGGGTTGCCAAACTGTCAAAGGGAAATCCAGGCAATGACATTTGCCGTCAAAAGTGGGATATCTGGCTTAAGTGAGCAAATTATTCCCCTTTACGAGCCAAGAATGCACTTAGCTTACCGTAAGTAAATTAATCTGCCTACTTTGCCTACTAATGCATTATCAACAGTGATAATAGTCCCTGAAATTTTTTTGTTATTTTGCTCAAATGCCTTCATGCTCCAATACTTTTTGTGTATAAAATTACTGTTTTAAATAAAATATATGTATATTTATTAAAATATTAAAATTATGTATATTAAAAAACATTAGAAAAGAAATAGTTGGTGAATGAATAAAGCCCTTTTTAATACAGTCACTTGTGATAGGCTTAGGCATTTTATAGATCTCAGCTGATGAGCTATCAAGTAACTCCTTGAACAGATGGTTAGTGGAATCCATCCAACTTGTGTAAAATCCAACCCTTGGTTTTTGCCCCTAACATTTAAACTCAGAAATCTCACTTGACAACCTCTTTCAGACCATCCATTACTCTTAAAAAAATGCACATATTCATGCTATTTCATTTGGCCTCTTGAGATAAGAAGCTAGTGATCTGACTCCTAATTTGGCATAGATATCAGTGGCACTGATTGAGTCATGACTTGGGTTCCTATCAGAAATTTTTTACAATAATTTTATCAGACATTACTCTATTCTAGACCTATTTTAAGTAATCAACATTCATACCTAGGACCCTGAGATCATGACAGGGTCAAAAGCCAATAGACCTTGCAAATCAACAGTTTAGTTTTAGTCAAAAGTTTTCTCTTGGTTCCTATTATTCAGGAAAATCAATGCTACTATGCTGTATATATTTCACATGTTTCATTGGAAACTCAGCTGCTGAACTACTTACATTCACATAGATTGCTGATAAACCATTGTTTTTAGTGTCACATTCTAGATGTCAACATGCTAAGACAAAGAAGTTCCAAGCACCTTTTTTCATACTTTGACTGTAAATGAAGCAGTTACTCACTGAAATCCTGGACAAAACTTCTATTTCCATTAAAGTGTTTTGACAGATTGCAAAAATTACAGTTCTCATTCCCAAATAATTTGTATAATTCCTTCATAGTCAAATGTGGTCAAGAGCACTACAGCATTAATAAAATAACGTTGAATCACCCTCTTTCTCTTCCAGCGTTTACTCAGTATTTGATTGTAGAGATATGTCAGTAAAGGCAGTAATTAGCAGTTTTTGCAAACCCTGAAACCTCTTTCAATAGAGAACAATACACTTACAGCTCTCTGCTGATCTTTCTAACTCTTTTTATATGTTCAAAAATCCATTCTATTCCATATGATTCCAAGGCACTGAACTTTATGAAACACATTTCAACACATTTTGAATTGTTTCACATAGCAAATATAAATATATCTTATGTAATAAACAGAATCTCATGGTTTTCATCACTATTAAGCACAAATAAGTCCAATTTTCGCACAGAAATTTTTTGTATATTTCATAGCAAAGATGCTGAGTTAAAAAGCAATGAGACATGAAAAGTCACCAAATAATGTAGATTATACTACATCAACATTCACAAGAGTATAATGGGAATGCCGAAGAGTGAGTTCACCCCATACTCTTCTCACCAGGGCGTCTTCTGTCCCATGGGGTTGGTCTTGGCTCCAGGCTCTGGGCATTGTGACCTTATGCACAGGGTTGCAACACCAACCAGGTTTGGAGACAGAGGGGAGGATGGGCCAGCCCTGAGTGCTATTGCAACCCCATGTATCAGATTGTAACACATTTAGTTTGGCGGCGTAATCATACATTTTTATAGCTGTTTCCAATATTTCACAGACTTTATTCAAATTCATGATTTCAGTGACCACAGAAACAAAATCATAGCCCTAACCAGAAACAAAACACAGTGGGCTTGCTTAACTACTAGATATTAGGCACAGGATTTATTAACATGCATTTAACTGTCAACAATGGAGTATGTTGGATCTACTAGTTAAAAAAGTTATTCAAACTGTATGATTCAGTTTTGCAAGATGTCTGATTAATTTTTCTACATTTAATAACTCTGACACTGTCCTGTCAGGTTTGATAAAGGCTGCGTATAAGCTGCCAAAACTTCTTGTTCTCTTTTTTGAAATATGCTCCACATAATCAGTAAAAGCATAGTAAAAAATTCATCCCTGATGTAACTCTGTTGTCTGTTTCTAAGCAGAGTAGTGTAGGGATGTTCCCAGAAATATTTCAAATTTAGTTCCTGATGATAGGCCTCACCAATTTGGTTTTCAAGTAACTGGTTGGCTTAGCAAAAGTCTATTTAAAATGTTATAGGGTTCCTTGTAATAAAAAACTGTCCTGTAGAACTATTACAGAAGTTACCAAATTACCAAGTGGAATAAGTAAGGACTTTCACATGAAAAATTGTAAAATCTAATGTCAGCCACCAAAAATTATAGTGGAGGTACATCTGCAGTGAAAGCAGTCCCTCCTCCACTTTACATGTGTCAATGCATTCACTTTTTTGAGACAATAAAGGATTCTTTGTATTTATCAGAATATTTGTTTGTTTAATAGTTATTAACTTTCATCACTGCATTTATCTGAATTAACTCTTGAAATGCTACCCATTTTTCCTTTCTATATTCATTCAAGGAAGAAAAAGGAAATGTTTTGCTATTTTTCCCTCATCTCATTGGGAAGATGGGAGGACAAAAATTCTAGCATCATCAATCTCTGAAATTAGCGATCAAGATTTTCCTTTATTTTTAGTCTCTTGTACCAATAATACTTGTGCACATCTTTTTCATTATAATACTGTCTTGGCTGTACTAAGATGATTGCCAAAACTAAACATTTTCAAATCTTGATTTATTTATTTCCAAAGCAAATTTCTGATGTACAGATGATGACTAGCCTTCTATTTTAATACTCAATCAAAACAAAGAAACTTGTCTCTGGAAAACTATTCAGAACTGTGCTTTACTTAAGAAAATGATAGAATCTGCTTTGATTTTTATGCTGTGGTTCAGAACCATGACAATAATCACAAGCATTCCTTACACATCAGTTAGACATGTCCCTAAAGTCTGCCAAAAAGCCCTCATTCTGGTTCAAGCAGCAAAAAGCAGCCAGAAAGCTGCCCTAAGAGAAAAGTGGGGATTCCCTTGTCATAAGGGACTCTCTGAATGATATAAAGTCAGTGTCATCACCTCCATACTACTCATTTCCATGGCTTAGAGTACATTGTAGAGGACAGGGGACATAATGTAGCTGAAGAACACTGCTCTGACCACTCTTCACCAGCAGAATGGCCTATTGAGGACCATTACATGTAAGTGTGATTTAGAGTAGCCCTTTAATTGGTCTAATTTGAACCAATAGCTGAATCCCCCGCCTGCCTGCCCCCAAGAGGTTTAAAGGTGGCTTAGAAACACATTTGCTTCATGCTTGGCATAGCTTGACTCCACTGGTGTTAAAAGTGCTATCTGCTATCAAACATAGCTAATTTAGTATCTTTACACACTAGCAAGTAGAGTCCAACCTGAGACTGTCAGACTTTCTAACCAGATATCACAAATTCATATTATTTTGATATTTTAGACATCATGTGCAAAGATATTGAGTGGTCTTTGCATGGTTTACCATAATGTTGCAAAGTAATCTTTGAAAAGCAAATCAAAACAGAAAATTGAGATAAGCACCAAGTTCTATGCTGATGAGGCTGTGGGGAGTATATAACACAGAAATAAATTTGAACTAACTTGATAAAAAAAATTGCCAAGCAGTCAATTGTCTTATCTTTAATGACTACTAAGCCAGTATAATTTGTCACAAAGGCACCCATTTGTACTGTATTCATTTTCAGAAAAGTGATCTTTCTATCGTACCAAATCCTCCAATATCTTAACAATATTTACACAATGTGGTTGTTAAGTTTAATTAACCTTTGTCAAATCCTTTTAGTTCCTGTATTGAAAGATGTTACAATATATACAGATATATAAGTATTAATATTATTATTATAAACCTACCAACCTGACAAAATGTCGACTATAGTCTCAACTCCCCAGAATAATTGGTGGCCTTTGGTATTAACCTTTATGTTTTAATATTATGGAACCAGTCTCATTTAAAGGTTACCCACTGAGAAGAGTTAATGGATCAACTAGTTAAATGTATGAAATTATTTATATTATTGCAAGGCTAGGAAATGTTCATAAAGTAGTTCTTACTGTATAAATTGTTACTTCAAGTTAATAGTACAACTGCCCAGTTAAACATATTATATATTTCATACAAAAACATGATTAATTTAACATTGAAATTGCATGATTAAGTACTCACAGGAAATGCCAGTGTTAAGGTTGAATAGGAACCCTTAATTCTAACAAAGTCATTTACTATTTATCAGTTAACATGTTTTTTTCTAGAACTTTAGGTTTAGGTCCACAAAAGGGGATCTATTTCTTCCTCATCTTGTAGGCCTGCAAGAGAACACTCTTCTTTAGAGGACTGTAGCAGGCTCCAGAGTTGTGGAGGGTTATTTAGATTATGCTTCAACAATGTCCTCTTCTTCTGTGGAGTTCCTTAGGTGAATAATGGCCAAACAATAACTTCTATGTCTATAGGAGCCCTTCATCAGGCCTTTTGTTTCTTACGTTGTCACCTTCGTGGAACACTTGAATACCTTAGAGCCCAAACTAAGCTTTTTCACTGTTTATATGATCTGCAGAATCTAAGGAAGAGCTTTGCATCTTTTAAAGTCTGCAGAGCCATCCTCAGATCCTTTGTACCTTATCAGCAATAAGAGCAAGACCATAATGAAAAAAGCACACTGACAATCACATTCACACTAGAATAAGTATTGAAAGTTTTGTTCACTGAATTAAAATAAGTTTGTGATTTAAACTTAAACTTAAATGTATATTTTCAAAAATGAAATGAGTCACCAGTTTTGCCCTGAAACACAAACAGTTTTTGAGAGAAGATGGTGGGTAAATACTTCTGTCTCTCTCCATATAGCAAAGATCTATTTTAAAGAACACCCCCACACACACCCATTTTATCCTAAACCAGTCTCTCTCTCTTTTTTTAAAAATTACTCTCTCTTCCTCTGTCAATACTGTCCCCTTGTTCTTGTATATTGGGTCAGAGTCTAAAAATCCTGGCACCATGACTGAATTAAACTCATTTTCAAGGGCTACATTCACTACTCAGGACTTTCACTTTTAATTCTTTACTATAAGATTTTCACTGGCTGGGGGAGAGATAATTATCAATTTTTACAGCTATCACCAATATCTTGATTCTCTAAACTGACTGTTAGTGAACACAGACCCAATGTTTTACCTGATAAACTCTTTATAAATGACTTAGAGGTTTACCTCTGGACCACATTTGCATGTACTCAATGCTACAAGATTTGACTCTTTTTGTTGACTCTGTAGTGATCATTATCACAGTGAATAACCGGTCTCCATATTGCCTCACATTCCCGTCAAAATGTCCACAAACACATGGCAACTAGGAAAAATGTCATTGAAATTAATAGCAATTACAAATGGCATTAGCCTGCTGTAACTGTAAAACACACACAACACCTGTCAGCATCTAATGCATGAGTAGAGCTCAGGAATTTCGCACGAAAGAAAGAAAGAAAGAAAGAAAAATGTCATTTTTGGACAATTACAATTTTCCACGGGAACATTTCTATTTTGACAAAATTTGTCTATTTTCGGTTGGGAAAATCAAAATGAACTATTTTGAGCATGTTGACTTGAATTGAAATATTTGAGTTTGTCAAAACAAATTGAAATGTTTCATTTCAGGTCAGTTTGACAATAATCTTGTGTTCCCTGAGCTGCTGCAGTACCTCATCAGAGTTGTTCGAATGCTTCATGCCCCCATTCTCCTCTATGGACCTGACTACCTGGCTGAACTACATCTCCCGTGATATACTGTGACCTTCCCTTTTGTTGACCCACCACACTGCATGATGGGATTCTCATGACCAGGATGCCTCATGGAGATGTAGTCCAGCCTATAAGGAAAAATGGGGCATGAGACACCAAAACTACAATAAATCACTGTGGCAGCTCAGGCAGACACAGTTTGATGTCAAACTGAGCTGACATTTCTGAATTGATTTTTTTCAAAACTGTCTGTTCCATGAAAAATTTTGATAGTTCCACTTTACCCTTTAGAAACTCATGCAGATTCCCTTTGGAACCTGTTCAATTGATTCTAGCCTTAGAAGGATCTGAGACCAGAAACCTTAAAATCGAGGTATTTTTATGAAAGCAAAAGATATTCTACATTACATTCTACATAGATTTCTACAGTTCCCATGGAACCCTACACCGTTGGACTCCAGGCCTACTTTTGGAGGTAATATAACAACTAGACCTAAGGCATTATTTCATATTCTCTAAAATGCTACTAAAATGTCTAAATTTATACGGTTATAGTTTACAAGTACAAAGCCTTATAAGGAACAGGGAAAAGTGTGGTGGTAGGGGCAGGAAGGACTTTAGACGAATTAGGTGGTGATGGGGATACCGGTCAGGAAAGATTGACAGCGTATAAGGGATTTTTCTAAGGTCTATATAAATATTAGAAATTAGCTCTTGTCTGTGAGGTGCACAAGAGTTGTTGAGTTTTCCTGCAGATTTTAGGAAGCTCACAAGAGAGAAAGTAGATGCTTCAGAAGAAGGTGCATGACACCCAGTTTTAGACTGATATGGAATAAACTGCACCCTCTTTTTATGAAAGTCTCATTCTAATCCCTGATAGATACAGATTGGTTTAAACCCTGGTGCCTGAGGTTTGACATCCTTCCAAGATCTTATTTAGTGTTAATTTAGAAATCTGGGTTTAATTTAATCTAATCTAATTTAATCTAGTATTAATTTAGAAATCTGAAGTCTAATCGGGCTTTGTCTATCAGTTTTGAATTTGCCAGCTTTTTATTTTATTGAATGTCTCCTTGTTCTTGTATTGTGAGACAGGGAGAACAGAAGCTCTCAATCTACCTTCTCTACCTTAGTCATTATCTTACATATATTTATCATGTCCCCTCTTATTTGTCTTTTTTCTAAGGTACAATATGAATCTATCTTTTCAATCTCTCTTCTTATACATTTTTCCATACCTCTAATCATTCTCATCACCCTTTTATGAACCTCCTTTCTAACTCTGCAATATCTTTTTTTTTTTTGAGACAGGATGACCAATACTGCAAAAAATATTCCAGATGGGTTGGAACCACTGCTTTATGTAATGGCATTATAATATTATTTGTATTATTCTATATTCCATTTGATTCTTTATGCACCCTAACATTTTGCTTGTCTTTTTGACTGCAGCTACACATTGAGCAGAGGTCTTCAGTGAGCTGTGCACAATTGATGCCCAAGTCCTTTTCCTAAATTATTAATTTAAACCCAGTAAAGTGTAGGAGTAATTCATATTTTCCCTCCATTATTCTGCATTTATCAACACTATTTCATCTTCCACTGAGTTTCCCATTCTCCTAGCTTGTTTAGGTCCCTTGACACTCCGCACAGTCTTTTCTGGAGTTGAGTGGCATAAAAAAGCTTGGATTCACATATCCACGCAGCCAGACCATTAAATTGATTATAACCAATAAATTAATCAACAGATTTATTTGAAAATTTCAGAAAATACTTTCTGAACTCAAGAAATGCTGTAAATTTGGTGAGGATACACGATAAATCATTCACAGATAAGAAAGAGATCTAATTCCTGTTTTATGAGCAAATTTCAATGCAGCCTTAACTATGGAGTCACTATGGTGCCTCTAACACACAAATGCGCGCGCATGCGCATACACATACAGTATGTGCAGTGACACCATTACAGTTGTCCAAATACAAAGACTGATCCTGCTGTGACCCTAAATGAGAAGGAACAGTTTCATTGCAAGTGAAGACCACCATCTAGAATCATGAGGATGATTGACCAAACTCTAAATTACAATTAAAACAATGATGCTTTGGTTTCTCCCTTCCCTAAGTCCCTCCTTCAGCCCATATGCTTTACCTAATATAGGATAACAAAGCCAGAAACCTCCATCAGCTGAGATTAACAAAGTGAGCTATGTGTTTAGAAATTAGCATATATTCTCAAAAGCAACAGGGTCTAGCATCCAGCCTTTTTAATCAGTTATACATTGGCATTAGATAGCTTTAAAAAACTTTAATTAAAAATAATGAGCAAGCACATAGTAATACAGGCAGCAAATATCTTGCAAAAGTACAATTCAAAGATATATCGTAACATTCCTCGCTGGACTAGAAAGAACAATACTGTAGAGTCTTATTCATCTCAGTGGTTTCTATTTAACAGTTAGAATATATAATTGTTAATACAAATATTGAAAGTTTTATTAGAGAAAAGAACATACAGTAGTAATCTTCTATCACTGTGCTCTATTATATTATGCACTTTGGCTTTAACTAATTAACTAATACAAAATCAAAGTAAACACATAATGGCTCAAAAACCAAGAAACCTGCTCTCTCGTTACCACTACAAAGATGATTTTCTTTAATTGTGAATTAATTTGCAGCTCATGTTAATAAATACAATCATTCTCAATTTTAAAAAGTTAGGGAGAAAAAAAATTGTTTAAAATATTTTCTTTTCAATCCTTTCACACTGTTATATTTTGAGAGCTTCATAACTGAATGCCTTTTTTGTATTCTAACTCCGTGCTCACGACTTCATATATCCATGTTATAACTAGGAATGAACAAAACAAATTATAAGCATTTACTAAGTAAATTCTAGATACAGAATGAGCTATGCAGTGCAAGCTAAACAGGAGAGCATTTGCAATTTAAAATATAATTCATCATAATGAAAATGTAAAGCAGTAGTTCTGCTTTATTTGGCATGGCAGGTTAGGAATCCCTGTGAAGCTACATTGAAGCAAAGAGTAGATTAATAATTTAATTTGGTTCAGAACTGTGCAAGTGGGGCACCACAAGCTTTTATTTTGTAACCAGCTGCTGACCCTAATATGGATCAACCAATTAGACATCTCTATTTAATTGTTGGGTGACCCATCTAAAACTCACTAGGAATTTTCATTATAAACAACACTCAACGGCCTAAAAGAATCCTAGTTATCCCCCTGGTGGAGATAGTTGGTTTGATAGAAGCACACAAAGGAGTTCAGCAAACGAAAAAATTGCAAGATCATTTTAGGCCATGTTCTGTAAAAGAACATCTTAATATAATGAGCCTTTTTTCGATCTCCCTTGGCAGAGCATCAGCCCTCTCAGATAACCCCACACAAAGCAAATACCATTCGTCTGAAGTTACATTTGCTCCTTGTTATCACAACTTATGCCACTTAATTCATTATTCAACGAATTCACTTTCTTGTTTATTAGATGCAAGGTAGCCGCTCATCCCTAAAGGCCATGTATGCAAAAGACTGCTTGTAATCCTGTCACTTCAAACCTCTCTAGGCTTTTACATTGCTTCAGGAAGTAGGAAGAAAGAAGCAAACAATTTAGATTTATTCATGCTGATATTAAATCTGTATATGATAAAGGAAATAAGAAAAATGTTACAAACCAAACTTAAAATCCATTCATACCGATCAGTGGAATATGTCACTCCCTCTATTTGTGAAGGTTAGCACATTCATTTCTGTTCTGTAACAAACACATTGGACTATACCTTATGTTTTTAAAAGATCTGATAAAAAGAATTTGTTTCTCATACTCTTTGATTCCACTGAAATATATCTCAATCCTTCTCCTCAAGTGAATTTGATATTCAGTTTATTTTCAGTAGCAGAATAATCTGTGCTGTGCTGAAAGCTTGTATGGAACAAATTTCAGATTTGAAATTTATGGAATTTGAATGATAATTTTGTAACTTTTCTAAAAACTTTTGTGATATATTGGATGTAAAAACATACTGCTGCTGATTTTGAAAACCTTAATTATTGTGTTCTGTACTATTTTTCTATCTTTATTAACAGACTCAAACATTTTGAATAGTATAAAACAATATAAGTATCTCAACTGTACACATTATGTGATAATCATAGAGATGTTTCCTTATGCTGTTAGGATCATTAATATGCAAATGGATTACTGAATGAAACACACTTCCAGTATACTCTTAGCACAATTAATATTGTATAAAATTATCTGCATAATTATACACAGTATGTTACATAAAACACTGTAAAAAGCTACAAAGCAGAAACTGAGTGCAAAAATGGTAAGCACTGTACTGTCATCTAAATATGGAATTATAATTGGTGGTTTATTATTAGTACTTTTCTTGACTGCAAATAGACTTCTTAATTTCATACTTGTTGGAATGCTAAATAACTCCTCGCTTGTTTTTCTTAATTTTAGTATATAACTTTCTTAGTTGTAGCACCACACAGCTTTATTCACAAAAGTTAATGGCAATATTTCCTTGTTAACTTAAATTAAAAATGAACAATTAGTGATTCAATGTTATGTAATCAACAAAAGCCACAAAGAACATTGAAAAGCTCCAAAGTAAAAGCAGTTATACAAAAGGACAATAGACTGAACACCTCCAGGTATTAAGAGCATTTTAAAGACAGTCATTTTAAGTTGTTACTAATACAATAGTTGCATAAAAACTATTTTAAACTGCTCTAAAGATGGCTTAAAGAAACCCTTGCTTTAGAAACATATATGTATCAAAGTAATTGTGCCAGTGATACATTGCACACTCACTTTGAATATTGTGATGAATGAACTGATTCACCTAAATAATTAACCTTTGTATTGTAGTTATATTCAGGTAGTAGATGAGTGTCTGCTATTTAGTTTAGGACAAAGCTACTAGAAAAATCTGACTTAATAATATAATACAAAAATCAGCTGTTTTCTGCCACTCGGAGATTCGTATCACCAATCAAGTAGTGCAGGGCTTTAGTAAGCTATATTCAATTGTCTGAATTTTTTTAAAATTACGAAGAAATTAATAGCAAATACTAATGAAATATATAACTTTGCTGTTGATATCTGAGTTTCATAACTTTATTATTTTATTAATTTACAACTCTTGAATTTTTGCACGTGGGAGATTTTAAAAGTCACCCAGTGATTTTTATAGTGCAACCGTATGCTAGATAAAGATATTTAAGCTGTCAGTATAAACTGCTTCTGTTTTCATTTTGCATTTAATTTCAGTGCCAGACTCAAGGCATAAATTTTTCATCACCTGCAATGCTATGAATAAAAGATTAAAAAAAGAACTGAGAAGAAATTCTAACACATGCGGTGCATGCAGCACATTGTGCAGACACAGTGTGCATAACTAGATGTTTAATTTCCATCATTCTTTCTACGTCAGGAATTCTATTATTTGGGTTAATACATCATGCAGCTAATTTCCAGTATTTCAGCTCTGAAGCATTCAAGTTTATCTAGTATCCATTCAGCCCTCTTGAAATCTGGAGTAGAGACACATACTGGTAGAGCCACATAATATTCTGTTAGCATAAAATAAATGCTGTCTCTTGCTATTGTATTATACTATGAAAATATTTCAACAACACATATTCTTTTATTTCATGAACTAGCAGATGAATTAATCTCAAAAGTTCAAACAACTAAGAATTACTAAAAAAATGTCAAGCTAATTTCTATTCCTCATTAAGACTCAGTTCATGTTTTAAGCCGAAGGATGTGATCAAATCCCAAGAGGTGAAGTTATGAGCTCACTCTTAAGGCATTTTTTATTTAGCACTTAAGAATGTTTTCAGTAGCACTATGCGTCTTTATTTTTACTTTATTAATACTCAGAGGGCCATAGATGAAATTCTCTTACCTCTCTGCAACAGTCTCATCTGCAGAAGGAAATGTGCTATGGAATACACCTTTTTCAGCAGTAATGGCTACCCTTTTATTTATCAGAAAATATTTGAGATTCATAGTTTGACTTTCACATGACAGTAAACTCCCAGCTACACTGGAAAATTCAGTTCAGTGAAGGATAACAATATTTATATATTGATGTTTGCATCATATTTGAAAATAAATGGATATCTGTATACTACAGTCATCCATAATTAGGGATTTTGTACATCTAACCAAACTGATGACACTGTACAATATTATATTTTTATATAATAATATTTTATTCTAAAACAATGGAAAATAACTTGTAACGATAATAGGTGATCTTTTATCATCAAGTAGTGTTGACAGACATGAACACAGTAGTATGGCACTACTCAGGACTCCAGCCTTTGTGTGGATGATGTTTGTGGAAACATGAGTTATGGCTCAGAGGATTGCTAATAGGATATGAAGCATTTTACCTCTAGGTCACTTATTTGAATCTGTTCAAAACTTGTGAATGTCACCACACTACTTGAGAGCTTTCTGGTGAACTTTGTGAAATGAGCTGTTGGTCTTATGCCATTTTCTAAACCACAGGCTTTAATAGAAACTAACTGGCACCTTTGTTCACATCCCCAGCAGATGCACAAAGGACAGAAAGGATATGAATATTAATCTACCCTCTCACCCTGAGGGGTGGTGCCACTAGGGTAGGACTGAAGCATGTTGGTGGGGCAACGTGGGGAAGTTTGCACAGCTGATGCCTATGCTTTACTTTTTCTATAAACATAGAACTTTAGTTATTTCATGCTGTCAATCTGGCACCACTCACAAACAGTGTTGTTATTTATTTTTAACGAAGTAAGGAAATAACTATGGATGTGTTGATGACAGTAATGTGATCACTGAAAATTCATTTAAACACTTTTTGGGCTCAATCATACAAGGTGCTGAGCACTTTAGCCCTGATCCAGCTAAGCACTTAATACGTTTAACTTTAACCACAAGTTTAAGTGTGTTGCTGTATCAGAGCGAGATTCCTCAACATCATGCAAAATTGAGCCCTCTGCAATGAAATCTTGCCTTCACTGATTTAACCTTTGAGTGCTACAAGATGTGCAAATCCATAAGAAGGTATTTTTATGGCTCTACAGATGTATACTGGTAACCATGGCATGATAACGATCACATGACATAAGGTCACATATACACAAGTAGGAGAATATAAAACTGTGAGAATTCATCTTTAAATATACTCCCTGAGGAGTGCAACATTCAAGGAGTTACATTAAAAATTACTAGTGGAAGCCAGTGTAAGGAAATGGGAAGATGTTAATGATAGAGAAAATAATAACATCTCTTTTTCTTTATCCACTATTTTAAATCAATACCACTTTCAAAATGCAGTGACAACTGCAAGGGCAGCATATTTTTTCTATATTGTGTTCTTGGGGAAACATAATTTTAACATGTTCTCAGCATAATTGGTTCTATCCTGAATCCACAAAAAAAGTTTGTAATTCAATAGGTCAGACGAGAGGTAACAGTAGAGAACTGTAAAAGGTTTGTGGTGGTGGTGGTGAACAAAACTGAGACTATTAGATGCAAGCTGCCTTCTGTTTCTAATAATTGATCCATTAACTTACTATTTTTCCAAAAGGAAAGAGTGTGGCATGATTTTTACAGTTGTATCTATGGATGAAATCACCAAAGTAATACTGTACATGTATTTGACCATTTGCAAATTGAACCCATGGCCAACAGAGTTGTTGAAGAAATATGTTCCAAACCTGGGTTTATTTTTTAACACTATATTTGGATTATAAAACCTGAAGGTCAGAAAACTTAGTATATAGGCAGATATAATGACCCATTGATTACCTTTTAGCAAATACTGTACACTATTGGTCTTTTCCTGCCAAGACCATTTAAAAATGATAACCTAATTATATGGCCACCTTCAAACAACCTTACAAGTTTTCATATGGCTTTCAACTTTCCCACAGCATTAAGACAGATTTTCTCAGTTTTACTGGCGGTTTATACATATATACTAATAATGGTTTTCTGTATGTTCTTATATTACTGGACTTCTGCTCCATTTGTAAGATATAATGGTGGCATCCTGATGAACTGATTGGATGGTACCCACAGTCAGTAGTGGAAGACCAGACTGTGACTGCAACTGTTTTGAAAGTTCTGTTTTATTTTATGGAATGTACAAAGCGTTTGTTATTATAGGTGGTCATTCTTCCAATCTGGAATACAGGTGCTATAGGCACTCGTAATCAGTTATCATACCAGTGATGCTGTGTGCTTTTCAACTAAATGCTATTGTTTCCAGGCATGTGATGGACTATTATAGAATTTCTCCTATCACTGTTAAACTAGTTATACAAAAGTTTGTTTTATTATGTCAGTTGCCCCCAGAGAAGTAATATGCAGTTTCATTACATGCCTAACTAACACTGAGTCATGGATATTTGAAAATTTGCTAAAGTTAAATTACGAGGAACCAGAACTTTTGGCGATGGCAACTTGTGAATGGCAACTTATCTTTTGCAGTTCCTTTTTGAAGGGAACACTATACAGCTGCCTACTTTGGAGTAATTTTAGTTTTCAGACTCACTATGCTTTATCACTTTATATCATGAACATCTAATTTTATCATCTCCCAAATATAGTACAGCCATGAACAATCTAGTTTTAGCATGACTATATTACATTTTGGCTAGATCACTGTAATTCATTATTCAGAGGCATTCACTCTATGCACATTACGTGGTGCTATTCCATGAGTTAACTTCCATGGTATAACACTACAGCAAGAGGGCAAATTCATGTGTGATACACACAATCATATTACACCAGTGATATTTCCCTGCTGGCTTCCAGTGATGTTTCAGATTGATTTAATAATTTTTCCCATATATGATTTTCGGCACTTTTGGCTTTGCCCTCAGCTACAGTGGATTATAGAAAACTTCATATTCTTCTAGTCATTCATTTGTGAACTACCTCTAAAGATTCTCCTTGAAGTTCCTGCTAAAAAGGATGAATTTAAGAGCCAGATTATTTTCTCATTGTGCACCAAGACTCAGGAATGCCTTGGCTGAAGTGAACAGGAACATAGAAACCAGGTGTTCTGAAATGAAGTCTATAGATCTGTGTGTTCAGTGCCCATTAATTTTCAGTGGTTTTTAACTTAACCTTAGTTTAAGATCTGCAATATTTTATCTTAGGATACCTAGCATGTTTACAACAATAATAATAATTAATAATTTTATTTACAAAGTTCTCCCCCAGCTGGGTGCTAAGTAGTACATGAAGGACATTGCACAACTACATGCTATAATGCATTATAATATATACATATCACTAATTTATTTAAATAAAACATACAAAAGTGCAACATAAAGTGTGAGGAAGTTGATAAAAATGATTTTTCAGTGTTACATGTATGCTTGCATACCTACAACTCAAAGATTTTCTTTCTTTCATAATACACTATAATATGGTTACAAGTGCATTGAAATTCATCTTGTTAGAATGGTAGTAATATATCCCACCAGGACTACTGTTCCTAGTAGCAATTTAAAATAATTATTGTGAGACTTGATGCTAGACATCAGGTTTGCAATAGAATTACAATGAGGGAAGTGTATTAGAGACAAAACATTGCTGGAAGAAAACTTCATAATGGCGCAATTTGGAACTAAGCCTCAATTTTACAGTAATAGATTCTCTTTATGATGGCACAAAGGAGTAAATGCACTTAGCAAATTTAAATCTATTATTAGTCATACTTTGTGGATTGCAGTGCAGGAAGGAGAAAAGAAATTAGCTTTTTAAGTATGTTTCTTATATAAAACAGGTTCTACTAAGAAGAGTATTATACAAAAAAAATCTCCTTGTTACAGTTGAGAAATACAGTAAGTCTTCATGGCTGCAGGGAGCTATATAGGTTCAAAAATCTTTCTAAAATAGTTTTGCATGTATTCATTTCTAATTAGAAGTTTCTCAAATCAGGATCCTCTACATCATCAAAACACTTTTGATTCTAGAAACACATCTAGCAAGAAAGACAGAGATAATTTGGTACTCATCCATGCTGCTTATTATAATCAGTCTCCTTGAATGGAGAGATATTTGTAGTTTGTATTAGTACTATACTAGTTTTAACTATATTACAGTTATAGTGAAGAGAAGCCTGCAGATTTCTAAGTCTTATGGTCAGGTTTATGAATTTAAGTTAAGGGATTTTCATCTAGCTCTTTTTTAAGGGACAACAATAGAAAGGATCCCAAAATGGATTTTTAAAAGGTGTCACACAGCACTAGAAAATGATAAAAAAAAATCCTTTCCTGTGCAAGTTAAGTGAAAAACTGTATTTTCTAACCTACACAACATTTTTACTCCTAACTCCAAAAAGAACATACACAGTTGTTGCATCTTTTATTTTGGGAATCACATTATTGAATAAAAATTGATGTGTAAATATCATTAAAATGAATGGAATGGCTCCTTTAACATCATTGTATCTCTTGGGTAAATACAAATCTGGTCACACATTTTAGATATCAATAAAAAACTCAAGTCGGCCACATAAAGATATGATACAGATATCCATCAAAACAGCCACATTAGAAAGGCAGTAGCCATTTAAATGACCATGTTAAAGTATAATTAGAGGTAACTGATACTCTATTAAGGCTCATACCTTGACATATAGATTATAGAAGCACTGCAATAGGAGTGGGAAACAAGCTAACCTTTATTGTGTTTTCTTTAATTTGACCATTTAAATGGCCAAACCCTTTTTAGTTATATATGGGAAGATACCTGTGTTAGTTTTATCTACCTCAGTTTCACCCATGCCCAATTGCTACCATACACCAAGAAGTCACTCAGCTACTCCCTTTTGTCTAGCTATGCTGGAAGGAGGACAGGATACACTGGATATGGTTTAATTAGGCTGCAATTTTATTCTTAAATGTCTGGGAGTACCCAGCAGATAAAAGTATACAGTGCAGGTAATTCCATAATCATTTCAATATATATCCAGGAGGCTTCTGTCACCACCCCCCCTTACTATCCTGGTTCCCAGTCAACCTCCTGCTGGGACCGCAACTCCCACACCCCAATGAGGGTTAAGGGGGAGGTATAAAGAAGAGAGGTTGGCTCCCTGCCATACCAGTTATAGGAGCCACAAACACCCCGTTTCCGATCTTTTAAAGAATATCTCTTTTAAATCCTTTACTAATCCACTTTATCTGACCATTGTATCCCTTCCCTACCAAGTACATGCACTGGACATCCGCCCCACATTTACACAGTGACTTAGTAACATCATAGCCCAACTCCCATTTCACGTTTGCTCTCAAACCCACTGTGAGGAAGGCCAAAAATCCCATTTTGCCTTGTCCAATCTGGTGGTGAGGGGGAAATTTCTCCCCAAGCCCTGAGAAAGAAGCAGATCCACAATCGATCCTGACAATACTCTGTATTTCACCACTTCTGTGAGTGGGAGGATGGGTGCTGCTCCACCTGGTCCAGGTAAAAGAGGCCTTTTCCTGCAGTAGAATGGACCTATATAGTCGCCTTCTCTTCTGGTCCTGAGGGGAATGGGGAAAGATCCCCTGTGGACCTGGTCTGAAACTGCAACAGAAAGTCATTCCCTGGCTCTCAAGTCCAACAAGCCAGACAATGGCCCCCACCACTTAATGGGCAGTGAGGTCATTTTTCATAAAAAATGGTGCTAGACAGATAGGCAGTATCAGTAGCTTACTGAAAACACTGCAACCCATGCCTCCTCGCCCAACGATGCCTTATACACCTTGAACAAGAAGGAGACAATAATGCAGAACTCTGTGAAGCCCCATGTGAGAAAACCTTAAAGGCAGAAAAACTATTATTAAAAACTGCCTTCTACATGCAAAAAGATAAAGTCACAGCAAGGAACTTAATGTGCTCCCACTTGAATCCCCAAATGAGTCAACATCACCTCATGAAAGTAGGTGATAGATATATCATCAGCACAGAATCTTTAACTGATTACCAAGAGGATATTGCTGACCAGCACCATTAGTGCCATCTCTAATATTGCCTACTCTCTCGGTTTTACACTGAGACTTGTAAAATTTGGTGTTTTTCTTAAAGCCATGTTTGAATCAAGAGATTGTAAGAGAATCTCAGCTTTCAATTAAAAAAAAAAGAATTTTTCCAGCCCTCCTGGTTTTAGAGCAAAGCTTGAAAACCTGATCTGAGTGCACCCTAAGGACTCAGAAACCAGAAAACAAACAAAAATGAAGTAAAATGTATTTTGCCATAAATGTCATGATTTTTAAGCTAATCTCATGATTTTGTGGGGCCTGCTTCATTATTTCTGAAAACTTGAAGTTGGCAATACTGCTTCTCAGAGCCATAGCCATGTCTGAAGCCAGATTGCATGGTTCAAGGCAGGAGATTTGAGGTTTCTAGGTATTCTGACAGTTCTCTTTACACAACCTTCTCCTTCTTAGCCAGAATATCAATGCCAAGTGATTATTTTTTGAGTAAAGGTCATAAATCTGCTTAGCACTCTGTGTTCCTTTAAGAAAGCCTTGACAATCTCTTGAACACTGAGAAACAGTGGAAACAACAGTTGGACTCAAAAACACTTCTACCTCTGGCTGAAGATGGTGAGATGTCAGATACCATTAGCTCAGAAAGATACCTGGGCTCAGTCCATTAAGGACCTTAAATGTCAACAAAAATGACTATATGTTGCTGTTGATAAACATGTGTTATTCTCAATGACACCGAGGAGAGTGCTGCCATGACAAAAGGAAGACTATGGACCCAAGATCTTTAACTCATTCCACACACCAATAGGCAGCTTGTGCAAAGAACAAAGCAGCATTACTCAGCAACTGCCAGTAACAGATCAGTCACTTCTTAGCCAGTATAGCATGAATTAGGATAATCCTTCTGATATATTACAAAGGCATGCATCATGGTTACAAGGTCAGAGTATAAGAAGGTCTGTGGTCTAGCAATAGCCATGAAATGATTGAAGAAACAACCTAAAAACACCCAGCTCTCACCACAGCAGGCATATGATGTTCTAAAGTCAAGCTGCAGTCAAGGATTACACCCATGCTCTGTCGGACACTGACTTCCGGGAGCATCTCTTCAAAGACTAGCATTTGTCTAGGACTCCCATTCTCTTCATTTTTCTTCTCTGAAATTTTCAGCATAATTTCAGGTTTTCAAGAATTTAATCTCATGCTATTTCTTGGCATCCAATCATTGATTTTAATAACACTTTAAGTGCTGTATATCTGCATTTAAGTTGAGAGATAGAGAGAAATATATGGCCGAGTCATATTAATATAGTGGTACCACAAAGCTGTACCTCTCCAAGGTCTCCCTGAAGGCAGTATATTCGCTGAAAAATATCTGAACCACACATAACTTTGGTGCAGAGCACAAGTGATGCCAGTTCACGACAAAGACAATTTTTCCACAATAATCACTCAGACTACCAACTAAATACATTTCCTGCTAGTGTCTAGGTAGTTCAACAGAATCTGATGGTGCACTGTGTCAAAAACTACAGATTTGTCAAATACTGTCAGCCAAGATAATCCTGTTTTATCCAGTGTCGTGAGGGGAAAAAAGCTATTCATTCATAGAAAGATTTTCATGTATGGAAAATTTCATGAAAATGTATGCTTATTATTGGATAATATATATTCTGTTGATTCACCAAACACAGCTCCAATAATTTTGTTAAATTAGACCATTTTGGGATGATTAAAATATAGTGATCCATTTCATGTTTAGCAAATAAATGATATGAAGAATGTATTTTGAAATGATAAACATTACTTCAAACAAAATACAGTATGTGACAACAAAGAGTAAGAACAAAATCTAATCTAAGTATTTACCTAAATAGAAAACAGAGCACATAAAAATACATATAAACCAGTGCTGATAATACAGAAGTTTGGTTCACAACCAGGGACATAGAAGGGAGAGATTTCAGAGTACTAGAGGTACCTATCTAAAATACCTGCTACAGGAAAAACTATAGTCTATTAGTTCCTCAAGACAAGTTATGAAATAGAAAAACATAATACAAAAGAAAAGGAAAAATACATATTGTAGCAACTATCCTCAGGACAGATGTAAATGTATTTGACTGTATGTCACTTAAAAACCAATATCACATAACCTGAATAATATGGCAGAGAGAAGTTGTCCACAACAGAAAAAAATCACTTGACAAAAAAAGGCTATGAAGACAGGCCCATTTCTCTAGAAAAGCATCATATAAAAATTCAGGATTATCAATACAGTCATATACCTTCAGAAAGCATGTCAGGGGCGGTTAGGCCCCTCCTCTCTGCCTTTAGAGGTTTAATTGCTTAGGGAAAGCAAGACAGTAAGGCCCAACAGCCAGAGTCAGTATCACTGCCCGGGGGTTGCGAGGCAGGATGGCCCAACGGCCAAAGTCAGTAGCATTGCCCTGGGGTTGCGAGGCAGGATGGTCTAACAATCAGAGTCAGTATCACTGGTCGGGTGTGCAAGACAATATGGTCCAACA
Source organism: Emydura macquarii macquarii (assembly GCF_026122565.2). Taxonomy (NCBI): domain Eukaryota; kingdom Metazoa; phylum Chordata; order Testudines; family Chelidae; genus Emydura; species Emydura macquarii. Next base: position 37,560,983 of record NW_027133034.1, on the reverse strand, counting down.
GCCAGAGCCAATGAGTGGCCGTTCTGGTCAGGGCCACGTGGCCTAGTGGCCTGAGTCATCAGTGTCACCCAATTCTGGGGAACAGTGGGGCTTGTTGGGGGGAGTGGTGTGCCACCTAGGAACATGTGGCGCCCAGGGTAAGGGGGCTCAAGCCCTTCCTGCTCTTCTGAGCCCTAGGCCAGGGGCCTAACAGTGGCATGGGTATTTGCCACTGAGTCAGCAGGGATCATCTCACAACATGCTGACTGCTCCCACGGGTTGGGGATGTCCCCCTTCCCTAGGCATCCCTACCCTGTCTCCTCTGATGGTGGTTCTTCGTTGGTTGGGCCTCCAGGTCCTTCCACATATTTAGCCTTCCGGTGGGCAGTTGCACGTTTTGGGGCTCCTTCTGGGTCCACCTGGTCTCTAAACCTCCCAGTTCCTGGGTGTGCTGGTTCCATTGTGGGAGCTTCCAGCAGGGCTCCTTCCTCCTTGGCAGTCAGCCCCGAATGACCTGGGCTGCTTCCTTTTATACTGAGAGAGGAGTTTGAGCATGCCCAGCATGGTCTAAGGGCTGGGACTTCGTCTGCCCATAATGCAAGGTCAGCTTTCTTGTCTCTAGTGTGGAGTAGGCACACCCTGTCACAGCATCCTTAAGGTCCCCTACACTTTTTTGAGAGTTTATTTTCCTGATAGCATCCAAATTAGGATAATCCTACAGTTTTTCATGTGTATGTTAACCATTCCATGACAAAGGTGCTTTGATGTGACTAACTTCTCAGGACTTGACCATCAACAATGTGGAAAGCAAAAAGTATAAATTAGAGTTAGTAAAAAAGAGGATGAAGAATAAGCATATGTGGGTTCCTCTAGAAATCTGCAACATCAGTTCAATGACAGCACAAATTTCTGGTCCGTAATTAAATAATCTTGGGGCAGGTCCAAATTACTGAAAGCAGAGAACCGCACAGAACAATTTCTGCTGCAAATGTCAGAGATATTAGACTCTATCCGACTTAGACAAAGGGATATAATACCCTCTGATTATTAATTTATAATTTGACTATGGACAGCATTATCATGTTATCATCCTTTCCCAATCTGCAACGTAAAAATGTATCTATCTCCCACAGTAGCATGAACAAGGGTTTAACAGAGAACAAGAGTCTTTTTTAGCATAAGTAACTCCCATATCATATGTGAAACCTGTAAACATCTAAACACCACAAATTAGTTTGGCTTTCTGGTGAAATAGAGTTTAATTTAGTTTATGAATCTCCGTATCTAGAAATGTAAAGTGGGAGAGCTTACATTTGCTCCTACACGATTCGGGATGAAGAATGAATCCCTAGAGAATTATCGGACATTATTTGATATTACCAGATGACACCACTTTCTGAAGTCTAAGAAGAAGTTAGACTGAGTCTTCCCAAAATTTTTAAAAGGATTGACGTAAAGTAAAAGTTGTCAGTTCCCAGTTAAACTTGCTTTTCCTAAACATACAAAAAACGAGCATTCAATGACACTAAAAAGGAATCAATTTAAAACTGATAATTTTTTTTTAAAACATAGTGCATAATTAACTTGTGGAGCTCATTGTCACAACTTACCATTGAATGTCATAGCTTAATAAGATTCAGAAAAAGAGTACACATTGATATGGATGAGAACATCAACGGCTGTAATAAACAGTATATAAAAATATTCTATAATGAACCTTTGTGCTTCCAAGCATAATGAAATACAAACTATATCGTTAGGAAGAAGCTTCTCCTGTGTTATTTTTCAATTGTTCACTCTGGAGATTTTTTGCATCTTCCATCTGGTACTGACTACCACTGAAGACTAAATGGACTGTTACTTTTATAGCAAATTTCTATCTAATTATGGTAGATTCCTGTTGTGTCTCTTGGTTCTCTGAAGATTGAAACCATATAATTTTGCTAATATCAATATTTCCCACCAACTGCTGTCCTATATATCTTTTTCAATCTCTGTTATCTTCAAAATTCACCTTTTCTTCGTGCACCATCTCTTTTGTGCCTGAGTTTTCCTCATGCTGTTCTCTCAGAGATGTTCTCCTACTGAACATCACCCTGCATCTTCAGCAACTATAAGTCTTCACCTTCACTTCTCCACATCTCTATGAACATATTCCACAATTCTGTCTTTGATCTTCTCTTTACATACTACTCCCCTTAATGATTTCATCTGTATCCATAGTTTTGAATGCTATCTCCAATAGAAGGTGTAGCTTGAAAGTTTGTCTCTTTCACCAACAGAGGTTGGTTCAATAAAATATATTACCTCACTCACCTATCTTTCTCATCTACAATAGAAGGCTTGTAAATCTTTCTTTCCGTCTCCAACACTTCTCCCATATCCAGTCTTACATTTCAAAATGTCTCTCCACCATCTGTTTCTGAATGTCATGCTACTATCTCAGAATTAGTATGTTAAAATCTAAATGTATCCTTCCTATCAAATCTTCTCTGCTCCTGATAGCCCCTATCATCATTGTCAAATCCACTGTTCTCCGAGTTCTGCAGATTCACTATCCTGGTGTCTTCTAAACAACTTTCACTATTTTTCCTCTTTCTTCATCCAGGCTCTTACCAAATTCTGTCATACATTCTCTGTATCTTCCCTAAAACCCTTTCTTTCTTTTCCATTCCCACATTAAAACTTTAGTCCTCTTAGTTCAATTCTCCTCCTTAGATTCTTCTTTAAAACCCATTTTTTCTTATAGCTCCCCAACACTCTGCTCCTTTTCTAGTGTTCTAAAGTGTGTGCCTGATCTTTTATTGTCTGCAGTGCATTTGTCTGAATTACAGTCTCCAAGGACAGAGACCCATCTTCTTATCACCATTTACACCTTTGTTTATGATAACACGTTATTCACTATAAAGTAAAATAAAATAAAATAATAATTAATAGTAGCAGCATTAGGAGAAAAAGTAGCAAGAACTACATCAGAACTGAGAAGGGAAATGAGGTGATATGGTGCACAGTTTTCCAAGATATACTTTTTCTTATGGATTAATGTAAAATTATTCATTAGATAGAGTTGGGAAGCTGCTATGAATCCAGATTAGCTAAAACAATGGACACCTCCTAATCAATCTACTTTCAGAAACTGATACCAAAGCCATCTGACATGGATTTGAGCCATCTGATCTGATCTTTTCTCCAAGAGGTCCTGTCATGCAGTGACACCATCCTGTAAGAAGGCTGGAATCTACACTGAATTGCAAAGCTATTTAGCAAGGACTTTCAGGACCCACTAATTTGAGTTAACTAGTTAAAGAAAACCTAAGGCCTGCCTAGAGTCTATAAATATGTCATTATATTTATCATGCTCATAATACCAATGGCACCTATTTATATATTCTCTACTTTTCTACACAGTTTAAAAAATACATGTTATCTGTTACTTTGGTCAGAAAAGAGAAGGCGAAAAATTGTCCCATTTCTCTCATTATCAAGATAAAATTTCTTGAATTTAAATGGTGGCCTTTGTAAATGCATTTTTGGCTATTTTTCCATCACACATCTACATCAAGGCTAAACTGCTACTGACAATGTATTCTTTGAGAGGATATAAATTACTGCTTAATTACAACTTCTGTATCTCATTTAAATACACTTGCAACATGCTTCCTATAAGTAAACTAAATTCAAAAAGCATTTTCATATTTACCATATTTACCTGAAAACACTGTCTTTATATATATATATACAGCTTCAGAAAAAGAACACCTTGCACCCTTCAGGTGGCTCCAGGAGGCACATCAATAGCATCATTTACACAGCGTGTATCATGTGCAGTGATACTCAGCTTGGCATCTGCCATGCTTTCAGCCTTTCTGCTTAAAACAAAGTGCAGCTTCTCCCACATAGCATCCTGATTAAACAAATTAACTATGGCGCTGACTGCAAATGTACACGCTAGAGTGCAGGAAATGAACAGATACAATGGCCAAGTCTGTATTTAATTTTAATTAAATTTCATTCTGTAGCTCAATTAATCCACATCTCCAAATGTCAGCAGGACTTAAGCAAATGGAATGACATCTGCTGCACTGCACACTGACTATAAAACCTTCACTACATGCTACAGCTCTGGAAGTGTACCAGGAAAAATGAAATATCTTTATTAAGTGCACAGCAATGTATAGAATTTTAATTTCAAGCCTAATAAACGTAACGTAAACAATGAAAGAAAATTACACTGAGGATATTTTTTCTTACCAATCTGGTTAATATTGGTGCCTAGGTAGCACAGTGAAAGGTAATATCTATGTAGGTAGGTAAACAATGACCCATGTTATTTTCAAAGAGCTAGTGACATTTAAAAAAAATCATCTTCCATAAGGTTTCTTTGGAAGGTACACTGCTATCCTATATATTGTGGCATGTAAACTACTTAGGAATTTCTGAATATTCATGTCCAATATCACTGTTATTAATTATAACTATTTATTATTTGCAGTGTAGTAGTACCTGAAGGTGCCAGTAAAGTTCAGGACCCCATTGTGCTACACATTATACACATTCATAGGAAGATGTGGCTCCTGCCCCCAAGAGCTTACAGTATTACATAACACTACACATGACAGGGTGGCCAAACCATGGCTCGTGATCCGCATGCAACTCTTTTACAGTTAAAGTGTGGCTCACAGAGCACTCTCTGACCCCACCCCTCATTCTCCACCTACCAGACTGGGGTGGGGAGCTCAGCGCTTCTGCCCTGCGTCAGGGTGGCGGGGCTAGAAGATTCTGCCCAGTGGGGAGGTGGGTTTCAGTGGGTTCAGTAATGACATATGACAAGTGAATGTGACAATGAATTTGATGGAAATGGGAGAGCATAAAAGGATAATGGTGATAAGTTCGCATAGAGTTATACAAGCTAACTATGTACAAAGCTCGATGGCTTTGAATAATATAATCATACTGGGTTTCATGTTATGTTTTAATTTTTGTTGTTGTTTAGGTTTCTTTGATTTGTTTGGTTGTTTTTTTGTTATGCCTTTGACCTAGCCAACTAGCCATCATTAGTTGGCTGATTTTTATTAACCGTGACAGAAAAAGTAGGCACGAAGGAGGGAGATGAGGGAGAAAAGGAAGTTTCCAAGCTAGCTCAGAAAGGTGTTTCTAAGTATAGGCAGAGGAATGGATGGAAGTAGGGTAACAGTTAGATAAACAGAAAAATAGTGATACCAACATTTCTATCCTGACTGATGGAGATTATTTAGAATCCAAAATCAAGGCCACTACAAAAATGCAACAACACTTGTACAAGACTCTAGGACTATAAAGGTTCCTTCTGTGGAAAGATCTGGAGAACATGCACAGAAATATCTGTAGTTTCCAAATATGGTTATTTAATAGTTCCTTTCTACAATTATACAATATGATATACCGTATGATGATAGTTGCTCTACAACTAAGGCTTCAGTCCTGCAAACACTTATATTCAATTGGATACTCCAGTGCGTAAAATTACTCATATATGTAAGTGTTTGCAGGATTGGGACCTTGTCTCATTTAAAAAAAAATTTTAGTCTTATTTAAGTTGGTGCACATATGACTCAATTAATGATAACGGTGAAATGAAATGCTCTTAAACCAGCCAAAACTTAAATTTTACTTTCTGAGTTTCTCCTGCAACAGGTAATATCATCACTAGCACTTACGGCAGCACAGAAAGTCACATTTTGTGCAATTCTTGTACTACGTTATGTGGTAGAAACACTATCAATTGTAGCAAGGGAAACACAGCGAAGCAATCTGAACTCTGTCTCTATGGGTATACACATTATGATAAAGTCATATCACAGAAGAAGTCTATGGCTGAGCCAGGAACAACACCCAGTTTTCCTAGGACAATGTAATGCCTTAACCACAAGAGACTATCCTTACTTTTCTTACAACCCTTTGCTTCCTTCACTGTCCAGCCTGTGTAGTGAATGAAGCAGTGGTCCTGTAGAAATACAAATACTATGTGATCATGTAAGACTGGATCATAGTGTGTACATAAAAAAAATCAAAATTAAGGTTGCACAGACAATCTTATTTCTGGCATTTCCTAACTTTTGAGTGCTCAATTTGCAAACTTGGCATTCTTTAAATGTAGTTATGTACGTAATTTTCTAAAGCAGTTAAAAAAGAAAACAAAAAAAACCACAGAAATTCCATCATGTGGAGCCATATTCACCCCCTAAATGTGTCATCAGCAGGGTTTGAAACCAAGGCATTTAGATTCACAATACAAACCTCTATTCACTTGAGTCAACAGAATAACTAACAGATTTTTACTCCTCTGTGTTACACAGTCAATAGGGATGAACATGAGAATGTTTCACACAACTATTTGCTAAATAGTGGTGAAATGTTGGGAATCAGATTCCTGGATACTATTGCTCTGGACAGATGTGGTTACAAACAATATAGCGAAACACGTAGATTTTGCATGTCAATTTTGAAGGGAAACATGGCTAAGTGGATGACCCTTGGTCTCCTCCTGGTTCACAGTCTACACTCACTCCTTCCCACAGACCAAAGGAGTGGCTGCTATTGCTGCATCCTAAATGATCCTCATGCTGTTTGGGGCCTAGAGTATGTACAATGCAGATGGAAAGTGAGTGGAACCAGAGAATGTGATCAAATGCAATCAGAATGCTTGGAGATTTTAGCAAAAAGTCTCTAAAAGCTCTACTGAGCATGTGACAAATGGTGATTTTTAAGGGCTTATAACTTGTCCAGATATGGTAGATTTTCATGAGACAAGTACTGGGCTATTTTCTGATCCCAGAATTATTCCCTCTGCCGAATTTCAAGTTTCTGCACTAAAGCATGGAGTCACTAAACTCATCAAAGAAATGGTTGGGAAAAAGTTATCACTAGCAAAACGACTTATTTTCCTCTCACTTTGTTCTCAGAAATTTCAGAACTGTTTTAACTGAAACAAAACAAACAAACAAAATGTCTGAAGCAAATATGGAAAATTACAGTCTAGATGGTTGAATTTTGACAAAGTTATAAGCCACTGAAAAGAGTGGCTTATAATTGAAAGTGTTAATCACCCTTAACTATAGACATCACTACCAGATTAATTCATAGTAATAATAAATTTTGCTTGTTTTGAGGCAGATCTCTTATTGAACTAAATATATTTTGATAAAATGTAAAAATAAAAAGAGTTATGGGACACAAGTTTAAGATAAGATAAGCATACACTTAGAGCACTGTTAATTGGTATTTAATAAGATAGGTATGAGTGGTCCAGATTTTAGCCATGCCATGGCTGCAGATTATTAGCACAAAGTGGTTATAAACCTAGCAGAACTCACTACTAACCCTAAGGAACTCCTCTGCACAGAAAGATCCTCTGGTGGCATAGAGTTGCTATAGTGGCTCCTACACTACAGTCATCTCTAAGCTTCCAGTATAAGAGAGGAAGTCTGAAAGAAAAAATAGGGGCATGGCCAGGGAATCCTTATGTCTTGGCAATCCTTCATGAGTGGAGCAGCCCTTCAGGGCCTCTGGCAGCCAGTATAAAGTAGACTGGCTTCGCTAGAGGTCTCTGTCGTCATCTTCAAAGTGCTTCATGGCCCGGTCAAAGCCAGGAATAAAGACTATGGTAACAACTCCACTCCACTGGCACAATTGAACTCTCAACAATAAGAGTAAAGCTCATCAGTGCAGGAGACAGAACTTTCTGTGCAGGTGGTCCAAGACTGTGGAATGAACTCCCCCAGAAATTAAGGACCATCACAAACCTCACCATTTTCTGCTCGAAATGCAAGACACATTTTTGACTTTGCCTTCTTTAATATAAACACAAAGAAACAGATATATTTATAAAAAACAAACAAAACAAACAAAACCCCTACCAAAACCAGACATTCCACTGCACACATTTCTCCCTCTGGGGAGAGGATGAGAGAACAAACAACTTGCGACAGTTGTGTAGGTCACATGACCTACTGCTCTACTGGAAGGTGCTCAGAAACTGCAGTAATGAGAATGGTATACAGAATATAAAAGAATAGAATCCCTACGGCTGTTGTACCTTATACTCAGGACCAGCAGCTAGCCAGACTTCAAATCCAGCAAATGTAAAGATTTCTTAAAGCTAGCTTTGCCCTCCCACTCTGTCCTGAGGTGCACCAAGCAAAACTCAGATGCAGTCCAGTATGTGGCCTGCGTATCTTTATTTCCAAGTGACTTCTCACTGTGGTTGGGTGAGTACTTCCGTAAAACAAACCTGAAATTTATTTGTGTGCGCCTAGGAAGGATTTGACCAAATATATACTTTTTGTTTGTCTTCAATAGGTGTGCAAATCTAGTACTCAGGAAAGATTCTGTACTGACAGTCCTAAAGATTGAAGGTTTCTATTGAGCCACACAACAGACACAACATGGGCAGCAGCAGCGGTATAACTTCCCCACGCTATCCCTGCAATGTGCCTTAATTTTAGCCTCTGGGACTATGCCTATGGGTGAGAGATCATTTAAGTCTCCAGGACCATTCAGTCTCTGAACTCCCTGCTGAGATTGCCAACAAGGTTGCCAAGCAGTGGTGTATGCCTGATGTAGATGTCAGGTATGTGCTGAGGGCTTCTCTGTCCTTTGCTTTTGTAAAAAACAGCAAGCCAGAATGTTGACTGAACACTCTGCATGATATTCAACACCACAGGAGCAGCCATCAGCATGTAGAAAACAGAAACTAGTTGATTTCATATGAAAAGATGCAAGAGTTGCCTTAGCAAAATCTATTCATGCTAGTACTTCCAATGCTTCTCCTTTTGATGTCCAAAAAGCTTCTGCACCACATCCCCTGCTGTTGGTGCCACCGTAAAATTTCAGGTAATGAGGAAAGTGGCACATTCAGGTTCTTTACATGCCAACATGAGGAAAATTAATTTTAATGCTAAAAAATGAGAGTACTGGTACAGACGGTCACTAAATGCTACCAGCTGTTCTATGGTACTGGAATCTGCTTGCTAAAGACAAAACAAGTCAGGAACAAGTTCTTGTAGTCCATTACTACTTGGGAGGGATAAAGAAAAGAAGTACAGGAGAACTCAAACATAAATGGAAAAGAAGGATTTTCTTTATGATCACTACAATAAATATGACTGTGCAAGAAAAAAAAGTAAGAAGGCATCTCTTGAAGAAAGTATGTACATTTCTAAAGCATGGTAAAACTGTTCATCTTTGTGATAGTACATTGCACTAACCAGGTCAGTGTCTGAATAAGTTACCTGATACACACTGTGTATTCCAATCTTATAAGTTAAAGCCGGTAAGTAAGATTTAATTTGTGTACCAACATTTTTTTAATTGGCCTATTTTATTTAGTCGTTAATTAACGCTTGCTCATTTGTAACAATGTTGATCTCTTCAAGGAGTTGACTATGGACCCATTGCTGAGCTGTATTTTTGTTGTGGTGGTGATTTGTTTTATTCTAACTCATTCTCTAAGATGACAATCATTAGGGGACATACAGTAACAGCTACCAGTGATCTGCATATAGAAGAGTAAGAAGTTCACTTTTCACTTTTAATTTTGTGGACATGAATTCCAGGAGGTAAGTAAAGATATAATTATAATGACGAAAAACAGAAAATCATAGGGAATATCTTAAAACCAAAACAAAAAGTAGCCTCTACCTAAACTTAAGGAAGTAGTAACCAATTTACCAGCCATCTAGCAGGGGTAAACGTAAAACACTCCAGAAATTTTTGAAACCATTGACTACAAATTAATATGATATTTTAAAGACATGCTGGCTCCCTTTTCTTCTTTAAGTTAAATAAGTAAAATACTGTCCTAATATGATGAATAGCAGACTCTCATATTTGTGGGCTATATGCATAAGATTGGAAGAATGTGGGCCTGTGGGCCTTTTTTGGAGGATGGAGGTTTCCAACTCACACTGAAAAGCTCTATAGAGAGGGAATAGTAGGATTTTCTTTCTGCATAGAAAGTGTGACAGGGATAAATTGGGTTTTTTGTCTCATAGTGTTATAGTTTTGTTCCTGGATTTTATAGAGAATAAGATGTGATAGGTTTTGGACACTTTACCATATAGAGAAGTTAAGATGTGAAGAAGGGGTCGGTCAGTCTTCTTTATACGGGGTATAAGAGGCAAGAAGTTGGTGTGTTTCGCTAACAGTGGGTTGGAGTTGATCAACTGGAAATGGCCTGTGGTTTTGTCTCTGAGTCATATGTGATGGATGATGGTTTGACACTCATACTGAAAATATAAAATAGATAGGTGCTTTGGGTACAGGTAGAAATGAGATAAGTGCTTTATGGTCCATAGGGTGAGTCAAGGTGGTGGTGGTGAGAACTTATGAATTCATACTGCTCCTTTTGCTTTTGTGAACCCTCACGTTTAACAGTTATGCTCTTTTAGAAATGGATTTACAACAATAAAATAAACTCAAGCTATACTTCTAAAAACTATTTCTAAAAATATGTAAATTATACTCCTTTTGCATTAAATCACATTTTTTGAGGCGCTCAGACACAAAGTCCACAGATATACTTTTGGGATGTCAGAATACTGGTAGATCCTTATCTGAGCATGAATAATGCTTCGAGCTGAGCCCAAACATAAATTTTTGTTTTACTGAGGTCCATGAGGAACAACCACTGTGAGATTTTGCCTGTTACATTCCAAATTCTATTGAACATCTTCATTAGCAATCTACAACATTGTAACTTTCAGGTTTTAAAGTTTAATGTATCTAAGGAGATTACTGAGGACAAGATTCTGGGTACTATGAATTTACCCTTTTGAATCCTGATTCAGGAAAGCATCCCTATTTGGGACTGCACTTAAGCCCCATTGAAGTCAAAGTTAAAGTTAAGCACATGCTTAAGTGCTTTTCTGAATCAGGACCCTGTTTCTCATTTGACTAATGCCAGTATTGAAGGATGCACATTAGGGTTTCAGGTGCTTTTTCACTCTCAGTAAGTGTCCCTCCTTGATAGTTATTCCTTATATTTTGCTGATACTTTTTCAGCAATAAAGACCTGTTTAAGATTATTTTAAACACAGCATTGTTTTATTAATGAATTTAGTACAAACTCGTTTCTTTTGGGGCTATGACTTAACACTATTTCTATCTCTACCACATTATTTTTATTCATAGAGTGGACACCCTTGCCTTTAGCTATTAGAACTCTCTTATGATTAGAAAAATACTGCAGTCCTTAAAAAACTGCTAAAGAACTGTGATACATACTGAGTGTCTTCTTACTAACTAAAGCTTTAAAATAAAACAACAAAAACCTGAAGATCTCTTTACAACTTCCCCATTACCAATTTCTGGACATTGTAAGATACATATTAAAAGCAGTTTTTATAAAATATCCCAAAGCACATGTGAACTATAGTGAAGCATTGTTATATATGAAACAACCTCACAACAGAAAGACTTACAGAAATATCATGGTTATATATTTTAACAATTTCCAGATAATCTTGGAATTACTAAAGTTAATGTTTGGGAACTGGCTAACAGTGAGTGATCACTCTTATTTAGATGAAGGATTTAAAAAGAACATAGCCATAAAAAAGCTCATATCCCTCATGTTGTCTTATTTCAATATTATTATAATTTATTATTGGTATTATGATACATCTAGGGTTCAACAGGATGGCTTATTGCAAAGCATTGTACAAACATACATACCACAAGACAGTCCCACCCTTGAAGAATTTACAGTCTAATTTAAACCTTAATGCAACAAAAGGTATAACAAGCAATTGGAAGGTTGGAGGGAGACAGGCTAAACCAGTGAAAGGAACATGTGGTTTAATGTACTAGCTAGGTGCACAATTTGGGCTTACAATTCATTTAAATTTTGTATTTTTTAAAAACAAGAGCAATAAAAGAGATATCCATTACTGGCCACCTACCTAGCCTCAACAAACCCAACACACTTATAGATTTAGCTCTGATAAAAATTTCTCTTTTTTTCCAAATATTTTGGCCACATTTTGGGATATAGCTAAGAGCTTTAGAATTTTGAATTTCTGCATTATGTTCTAAATCAGAGTTGTGACAGACAATAGCACTGCTACTATTCTGCCTGCCATTGACTGTCAAACGACTAGTGCTGCTTTTCAGTGTGAAACTGATGAAGAGCATCACAAACAGATGTGCAAATAGAGACAAAGAACAACTAATTTTCAGCTTCAAACTACAAAATAGGTCTGCATTTTTCCGCATAGATTTTCAATACTAAATATATCTCTGTGAACCAAAATTGGAATTGGTTGGAACATACTATACACAGACTGATTCATAATGCTCACAATAGATCAAGTCATGTGCATTTCTCATTCTGACTGAATCACCATCTCTTTGGATCCCAATACTGTTTCATACAAATAGATCCATGAAAGGTCAAGAAAAACAGAAGAGAAAACTAATGTAGTATTACTGTTTTAAACATGTGTTTTATCTTCATTTCATAGCAACTGAGCATAAATCAACAAACCCCTTATAAAAAAAATGGGGAAGAATCTAAATCCTGTAGTAGCTTTCAGGAAAACATCCACTTTAATTCAAGCTGCAAGAGCTTCAAACAGTTTCCCCAGGAAGTTGGGCCTGCTTATTTTGAACTTGCCATAGGTTTTAGGCTTCTAGTGGGTCAGAAAGCCTATTATTCTCTGATGTGCAGAAGAAATTAATAGATAGAACAATATTTTTATTCTACAAACCAATTATCACAATAAAAAGGATCAACCATAAGTTAAAAAATGCAATGGAAAAACTTTGTAGGGCAGAAATAGTGGCCTATGATATGCACAGGATCACCTAGGGGGCTTTCATCAAGGGGCTTCAAACATATACACACAGAATTCATCGGACACAGCACAATAGGCCTTGTGACAGGTATGAAGGGAACTGGACAGGGTGTAGCATGCCTTACATCACATAGGACTCTACAAAATCTATGGTTAATCCTGTTAAGCAGGCATTTAAAAAGAAAGAACATTTTGTCAAGTTGTATGGTGGTAATGAAATAAATATTGATAGTATGCTGAAGTATAAAGATTTTATTAGCATATTTCTGGATCTGCAACATTACTCACAAGTGCAAAGCCATAAGTGATTTACTTGGGCTATTTCCAAATGAGTGCTATGAAATCCATACCATATCACCCCAACATCATTTTATTTATGTCACATTTTAGAGCAAAGTTGATTCAGAAATTTGTTTTAAAATGCTGGTACTTTTGTTGTTTTTTAATATACCTCTGACTCTTTAGACAGCCCACGAGAATTTATCTTCCTTGACTAGCGGCACATGGAAGCTTTTCAAAGCTCCTCAGCTCTGCAGCCACAGAGGCTAATTGCTATCCCTAGGCAGAAATATCTTTTTTATCTGCCCACCATAGATAAAATGCTTATTTAGTACCTGATCCTGAATTCATTCCTGCATGCCTGTTGAGGCCAGATCCTGCACACAAAACTCTCATTGAGTTCAACAGGAATGATGCATCCATAACATTTACAGTATTGGGTATCAGGTGTTCCATACTATTCCTCTTCCCCAAGCATATTCTCACTTTGCTTAGGAGAATGGGTTTGTGAGAAGAATGTCAGACTTCTAATTTATTAAAACAGGAGAATCATTTTAACAAGATACAGCTGAAATGCATCATACTCTTTGTTGGATAATATAGGTAGATCTATTTTGAAAGATGGATAGTGTGAACCTTTTAGACCATAAATTGCCTTTACTTTCCTGGATATTTACAGAAAAAATGAGCTATGAAAAAGTAATAAATAGGTTATGTACAATTTTGTTTTGAAGAAAATAATGTGAAATTAATTATCAAAATATTACTATTTATAGTTAATATAGTAGTATAGTAATATTGATAGTACATGGTACCTGCAAAACACAAATATGTTTGTGCAGAACTCATATCCTAAGATAATAATAAGAATGCTGCAACACAATGTAAAGGTAAGGAATAGATGAGGAGAGGACAAATGATTATCTGGCCACTTTGGAATGTAGTAACTTGATAGATACCATGTTTTATAATGTATTTCCTTCATTTTATTAACACGACAGTGGTGTAACTACGGATGGACCCACTTTGAAAGCAGTCCCATCCAATCAGTTGCAGAAGTTCTGCTGCTGACGCTCTGCCTAAGCTACCTTGGTGGAGTTATCGGGCAGCTTAGTTTCTCGGCCAGTCACTTCCTGAACTTCCTGCTTCTGGTCACGTGGCCGGAAGCCAGAAGTTCAGGAAGCGACTGGCTGAGAATCACAAAGCTGCCTGATGCTCCAGTTGCCAAGGTACCTTAAACGGTGCGTCGACAGCTGCTTAGGTCCAAGGCGCTGCTTAAGCTACGTTGGCAACCGTTGGGAAGTTTAGTTTCTTGGCCGGTTGCTTCCAGAACTTCCTGCTTCCAGTTACGTGACCAGAAGCCAGAAGTTTGGGAAGCACTTGTTTTTTGGCAGGCCCACCCATGTCAACCACAGGCCCTACCAAAAAATCAGTTCTATAACATGATAGTTTATTTTTCATTTTAAAACTGCTACTGGCACAGATTTAGCATATGTAGACCCCCAAATCCAAATGTAACACAAAAAATTGCGATGTTTTCCACACAGAGGAAAATGTAGATTGAATTATGCAAATAACCCATTTTATTTGTATCTGTTCTAAGAGTTAAGGGTCGCCAATCTCTCTATGACCCTGATTCTAAAGTTGGATCTGCACAGGCTCATTAGTGTTCAGCAGAGATCTACCAGACTGCACAGCTGTCCATATGAATCTGGTTGTAGGATTAGAGCCCATCATGTTACAGTAATGTATTTCATATGCAGTGCAATGGGGCAGCACACACCCTGCACACAAACATTTTACACAGCACACAGTCATTTTACTCTATAACCAAAACTGCAACATGGAATCAGTGAAGTTTAACTTCCTTATAAGCATATATTTAACCAACTTAAAATAAAATACGCAAAATTAGAGCCTGTTACTGAAAACATTTATTTTAGAGAGCATTTTCAGGGTTAGAGTCTTAGAATCCAATAATTAAAACAAAAACAAAATCCCTACATTTTGTTTCACTGTAGTTTTTATAGGAAAAATTCCAGGAACATTAATCCAGAAGAAATTAATTTACAAACACTCCAAAGGAGGCAAATTAAACTTTCAAGTGTTTGGGCAACTATTATAATTCCTACCTATGAAGATAAATCCTGCAGTTAAATTAATAAACATACATGAAAAAAATGGTATCAAAGCACTCATCATAAGATTAATCAACCTGATATGTTTTAAAAAAAAATGGGTTTTGTTTTATAATAATTTTAGAATTCCATATCAGTATGTGGATGCACGTTATTCAAAGATGCATAAACAAACTAACTATGTAGATTTAAAAAAACCCCACTAATTAAAGTTGTCAGCTATAAAATAATTTCACAACTTTGTTTGTTATTAATAGCACCTTGTAATTTATAACTTTGAAATTATATTTTACAAAACACTTTTGAAAGTGTAAAGTATAAAAGGTTATTACTCATTTACACCTTACTAGTTGCTTCCCTTTTTCCATAACACTGTTCTTCTGGCCTACATTTCATGCTCGAGTCATGCAGATTGGAGTTGACTCTCAATTACGCAAAGTCTTTCTCCAAAGATGACAGTCCAAATACAGTAGAGATAAAATACATCAAGGTTTAAAATAGGTCTGTTCAGCCCCAGTGCTACTTCATCATGAAATGATATAATTCACTGATGCCTCTGCCTAGCCTAACATATGTTCTATTCACAGCCCGCGTCACTCTTCATTTGTAATTATTTCCCCTTTTTTTTTTTTACCCCATCTTGTAATACTTTGCTTGGTTGAAGACAAATACTGAAAGGCAAAAAGAATATTATCATATGATGACCTGTTCCACGGTGTTAAATCCCTGTCAAGGTTTGATTTTAACATGGGGTATTGATGACAGTACATCATTTCAGGCATCATGTCCTGAATTAGACTATATTAATTATCACTTGAGTGCACTATGCATGAAAGTGCTGTTTCATTGACTAAAAAGATTTGACTGAATAAAAATCTATTTCTTATCTGGTTGCTTATGGATAAAGACATTTTTCTTTTTGCCTTAGATTGTTCTTTATTAAATATGATATTTATAAGATTGTCTGAATAAATTGTCTCACTCAACAACAGATTTGGGTATTTTTAAACAAATAAATTCATAGGGTGTCCACTGTTGGCAACTGTTTAACAATGTATCAGAGTTAATAGTTTAGTCAGATACTACATAACACAATATAAATAAATAATTAAAGAGAGCATATTTACTCCTTACACTAGAACATTTAAAATGAAACAGATTATGAAAAATGTAACTTTTAACGTTACATGAAGGAGAACACAAGCACCACAGATTTTTAATTAATGAAAAAAGTGTATTTCAATGTACAATGATTTTAATTTTTTAAAAAGAAAATTGCACTACCATAAGACTTCAGAATTCCTCAGTGAAGTTTAGGTTCTCAAAAACTACTATTCTACAGGTACTTATTTTTCATAGTAATTACTCTATTAGGCAGCAGCTGAATAACTGAAAAGAGGCAAGACTGGATATTCAAGACTAAGTGTCATCAGAAGTAGTTAACATAGCACATTACAATACACTTACACATGAAAAGGGGAATTTACTTCACTCTTTATGTAATTGAAAGTCATTCTTAAATGTCTCACTTTCACTGATTCTCAGGGCCATTGCAAGTTATTAAATTCTCACTGCATCTAAGAGTTACCTCATCCAAAAAGTAGATTTAGCTGACAAAAGTATTATGTCCCAACCACCATAAATCTTTTATGTCTAATGACAAAAAAAGAAGCACTCAACACATACTTAACAAGAGTTGACAAGAGCTAACTAGATTACAATGATATTATGCAAGATTTTATTTAATAAAATGCTCCCATTATATATTCATTGTCCTTATTCAATATTATTATTATTTTGATGTCTTGAAACAGAAACTGCTAGTGTTTTGATAAATTGGCTCAAGGACTGAATTGTTTTGTAGACGCTTCTTCACCTTTTTCCACACATATTGTAATATCCTAAATGAATCTTTCATTTGTTTGCTTGCCTGGGTTGAGACCTCCAGGGCCACTCACCCAGGCCACAGCCTTGCAAGTGAATGTGGGTGATCTGGGGCACTGACACCAGGTCCCCCACCAAGCTGTGACTGCCAACTTCAACTTCCTTAGAGCACTGGCTGAGCTGAACTGTCACATAACAGCACCACCTCTGGCCATGCTGCAAAAACTCACCTTGGTGCCTAATTTTCCAATGGTACTGGCAGCTTAATAATCTTTCTTGCATGGACTTTTGCAGTGGTTCCTCTCACCCAGATCTACACTACACATTGCAACTGCTCTTCCTGTCCTTTCGAATATACCCAAACTCTTTCATCAGGCCACAGGAGCAGTTCAAGACTCCCATTGTCTACTCATCTCTTTTCTAATGCCTCGAGTAGTTCCTGCCTCCCCTCTGCCCTTTCTCTGTCAAGCCCACAGGAGAGACTTCTCCTTGCTCTTTTGGCTCCATCTCTCATCATCATCCATGGGTTTCAGGTGTCTATACCTACATAAGTGCCTTTCATAAATGTGGTTGCTGTTGGGGTGAGTGTGTTTGTGTGAGAAAACTTGAAGTGAGAGTCAAAGGTACTTAACATAACTAAAAAATAACTGAAGCTAGAAACTTCAAACTTGGCTTCTTTTAAGATCCTCAGTGAAGAAGGAAAAAACAGACAATATAAGTTTGGTATACTTCTAGTTACTGTGTGATTACTTAAATATGGAATGTTCCTGCATAGATTTTCTATTTTGGTTGTTGTTGTTTGGAATGTCCTCAAATTATTTAAAATTTTAGAATGCTTGATACCTACTAAAACTCTTCAGCTTTGAAACACCAAAGACTGTTTTATGTTGTAAGCAGTTAAGAGGTTTTCAGAGGTATTGAGCATCCACAGCTCCTTTTAAACTTCAGTTGAAATTTTGTTGAAAAATCAGGCCCTAAGCAACCATTAGGTAGCTCAGACCTTAAAGCCCTAGTGCTAAGAGCCTCTCAGCTCTTAAAGCTGCATTAAGCATTGAGCTGTCTTAATGTGATTGAGTGCCTTAAACTCTCAGTGCACCCTTCAAGCCATTTTAAGGGTGTAGAATTAAAAGCACCCTTAGGACTGATCTAACTTTGAAGGAGATGGGGTGAATAGGCTGTTGAAGAGCACTAACCAATACAAGGAAGAAGATGGTGTTGGCACAGTGTGAGGGGTTTGTGTGTGTGGAATGGGAAGAGAGAGTAAGTAGTTAAATGAAAGAAACAAGAGGCAGGATTGGCGGTCACTAGAGAAGGGTATGATGAAATGGCAAATAAAGTGGCAGATGAATAAGATTACACTGCTCTGTCCTCTCCCCTTTTGATACCTCTCTGTGAAAAATTGATTGCCATTTGGTGATGGACTTGTAGTAGCAGAGTTAAATCAATGAGTCATCACCTTTCCCCTCTTCCACTCACTCCCTAATTTGTCTGCATACCAGTCCTTTTGATTTTATAGCCTTAGGATTCCTAAAATTTTTATTTCACTAAAAGCCAACTTGTTGGATCTTCACTTTTTGATGGTATCTATAGAAAAATGTGATCTGAATGAATGACATCACTCATTCAAATGAAAAAAGAATTGGCTGGATTGTACATATAACCAGACTAATAGATAATAGAACACTGTATAGGTTATATATAATTAGGAAGGCTATAGTATGAAAATGAATGAAAGTAAATTGTGTTATGAATGAATGAGTCACCTTCAATGTTGAAAACCCACACCCAGCAATGAGATGCTTGTAAACTCTTGAAAACAAACTAAGACTAAAAAATATGTAAAACATAATTATACCAATTCTGTAATTGAATAAAATCTTACAATAAATATACAGGCTTTTTATATATAATTTTAAAATAATAAAAACATTATTTTGCATATGATTTTCTTTTAAAAATATTTTTCTGACTAAAACTCTGATGAGATGTGTCAGCTCTCTAAAACATAATCACAGGAAAACTGTCAGTAAAGCTATATGCATATCTGAATGTTCCAAAGACAAAAATAAACCACTACAGCTTTGATCTTGTGGTTACCATGATACAATCTAGAAACTCTTGATCTGCGTATAACACCTTATAACTTACAGTTACTTGTGCAGAAATCATTCTGTCTCTTGTATACGCTCACTGTATATATACTTATCTTTAGTAGATATAATAAAAATCTCACTGCTAGCTAGTAAAAAGTGAGCCATATTTCATGCCTACAGTCACAAGGCTTTATTTCATACTCCAACAATGTACAATAGCAATGACATGTGGAATTTTTAAAACATAAAAAACCACAACCAGTTTTTATAGTCTTTTAGCCAATAGGATTCTAATACATAAAATGAACTGGTCAACAGTATAATGATCAGGCAAACCACTTCTGATGTTATAGTTCTCCATACAACAGTGAACAGCTGAAATCAGCTAAGTATAAAAAACTGAAACCTTATTCATTTTGTGACAGGTGTGACCCATCTGTCCTGGAGTAGCCACCTGAAAATACAATGATCAGGGCAGGCTGCAAAAGGAGAGTAGATTCTCCCAGCACTGGTGGGTGACACTGAAGTCAGACTCCCCACCAGCCACAATAGGGCTTCTAATTACCCACACTGGTTATCAAGAAGCTACAAAAAATATATACAGCCTCCTTTACTGCATTTCAGTCTCTGGCTCCCAATCAGCCAGTAGGTCCATTAAAGAGCTAAATTATTTAAAACTGTTTGCTCTTTACCAAAAAGGTTCTCCTGGTCCCCAAAAGGTCAGCCACAGTACCAGATCAATATAAATGTGGACCTTATCCAAAATACCACGCTGCCAGCCAATCCTTTAGAAACTAAAACTAATGGTTTATTATAAAAGGAAAGAAACAAACTATAAGATAAATGTTAAACAACTAAAGCAATCAGATACATACAAATGATTTGAAAATCCATATATATCAAGTTTTCATTAGAATTGTGGAGTTAGCAGACTTGTATTGTCCCTCTGGAGTCAGTCCTTTGTTTCACAGCTTCAGTTGTAGATGAGTTGAACCAGAGGTAGGGAATCAAGGATGAAGATTGAAGACAGACTAAAGACTGAAGATTGACAACTGAAGACAATATGGATGTGGTGCAGCTGCCTTTATGTCCTTTGCCATGCTGCAGTGCTTGTGGAAATTTACAAAATAAGATGGAGTCCAGTCCACCATGAGTAAGCCCTAGTGACTCATAAGGTGTAGCCTCTGGGTTCTTTCCCTTGGCTTATTGTATCTTTGAGTTCCCTTAATGGGGCATTAAGCATCTTATTGCTGCTGCCATCCTGTCTGGGGAGTCGCCCAGAAACACAGCACAAGTTGAAATATAGATACACCAAACATCCATAATTTCCAATACAAATACGACACATACACATAAACAATATCATTATACTTAGCAAATTATAATCTTTCTAATGGTACGTGACATGGCATATCTCATATGAATTAGTGCAATTTTGAAACATTGATATTAAATCACATTATAAATGGTCCCCCTAATCCAGCCAGTGTCACAACAGGATCTCCCTGATAAACAATTATACAACAAAATGTAGGTCATCTAAGAGGTTTTAAAAAATATTATATTAATTTAAAAAAAATGTTCTTTTGTAAAATTTTTATTCAACATTAGATCACAAACAACATTAGCTCTGTTTTGATGGTTATCAGGTTATTTCCATAGAAAGCGTTGCTGTATATAGATACAGGATACTACAAAGTTAAATGTGGATGATAAGTTTATATAGACATCAAAAGATTCTGATAACATCACAGTAACATACAAACAAACCTTATAACATTCTTGTATTGTTTATTAGCTATTTAAAAGCATAATTACTGCAAAAATTGTCATTTGTATATTACTAATGCTAAATGTTGTCCTAAGAGGACTACTGAAAGGTGTTTAACCGACTCAAGCAAAGAATATGTCCCATAATAGTTACCACTTGTTACCACTAGCAGGAGACTGCTTATGTTCTTCCAAGTAGAAATATTTGTCTGTAGCATCCAACTGAGAAGGAAGCATTTCATGATTACTTATGAAGCTAAACTCAAAAACTCTTTCATGGGCATCATAACTGCAACTTCTCAGGACTACAAACATAACTGTCAAAATTCTACATCAATTATAGTATAGCATTATAACATGTGAGAAAAATATTATATACTACTATGCTCCAGAAAAGACCAATGAACAAATTGTTAAAAGAAGATCAAGAGTTGTAATGAAACCTACAGAAATGACAAGTGTTGAAAATGAAGGTACTGAGTATTGTATTACTTGGTGATGCATAAACCCCCAAAGAGTTGAGTTTTCAGATTATATAAATCTGCATACATTTGAATAAATCTACATTCATTTGAATGACCAACTGAAATTTTCTATGTTCCCTCTATGCAACTGTCAAACAGATGCTCCCATGGGGATTTCCACAGGAGCCCAACATAGTTTCATGCCTAACTCTCATTAAATTTCAAAGAAATATGGGCATCTAACTCCCTTAGCCTCTTGAAAATCCCACTCTTTGCTCCCAGACCTTGTACAAACTTGAATAAACCCTGACTTCCTCCCTCTAGGAAAAGAGGTAAATGAGTCAGGGATGAATGGAGCATTACAGGGATAGTATATATGGTGGTTAGGGTTCTCTTGGAGGGAAAGCAAGAAGAAAAAGAAGACAGGTTCTTTCAATTATTAAAGCCTGGAAAAACAGAGTTCAGGTTTTTGGCAGAAAGTGGGGGAGCACGGTACGGTCCCAAAGTCCTTATGGTCTACAGCCTTTGAAATAAATGATATAAAATACAGAGAAAGGTGGCGTACAAGCAATGAAGGCCAAATTTTTCAATGAGCTTGCAATCTGTGGGACTGAAAAACCTCACATTTGCACTTACTGTATTTGAATGTGCATTAAATATGTATGCAAGTCTGTGCAAAAAAAAAAAAAAAAAAAAAAATTAAAGCCCTGGTGAAAATATAGACATGAATAGTAAATAAAAGCATTTTCATAAGGGCAATAACGTGGAGAAATTATGAAGCAAAAGAAAGGGGAGAATATATTTTAAGAGAAGAACTAAAAAGAGCCACTACACATAAATTGTGAAACTAGGCTTGGGGGAAAGCATACTATGATCTTCTTTCTAAAGGAAGTCAATAAGACATACAAAGTAGGCTCAATGGGAGAAAAGTCAGATCCCAAATATATAAGATATCTAAAGTCTCATTGCTACCCAAGTTTGCATTAGATATAGGTCTAAACTCAAGATCTAAATACACCTGAAATACACACACGCACATACAGACTGGGGTATGTTCAAACTCACTTGCTTCCTGGGGCTTGCTTTTATTGTTAACTTAAAATGACAACAAAGCATAAAGTCTAAGTTTTCTGCAGTTCCACTCTGCATCAGAGAGCCAGCTCCTATACTCTTTTATATTTCTGGGTTAAAATGAACCTTATCACTAAGGGAGTATCTTAAATCTTTCTTAAATTGTTGGTAATTGCCACAGGAAATGGCTTGAAAATTTGTTAAGCATCCTGTTTCTTACTGTGAGGGAAGGTATCCGGCTGACAAAACCTCATGTATTTGATGTCATTGATGGCTTTTACACATACCCTAAGAGAGACACTTTTATCCTGCATTTTTTCATTTTCTTTAATTGTTACAGTAAGCAAGAACTGATACCATGCAGGCCTGCTCCTCTCCCCTCTCGACACAAACAACTGCCATTGAAAGACTGGACAAGAGGGCCTCAGGAATTTTCTTAAAATGAGAGGTCATATTAATGAGTACAAATTATAAGACTTTTTATGGTGCTTTCCTACTTTTTCAACAAACTACACAGCTAAATTGGTTTACTTATTTTTGAATGTTATGGATATACTTCTTATCCCTCCACTTAAAATATCTGGAGACTTTGAACCTTAAGAGGATAACACATCCAGTTAATATTAAATGTTATTTTTTTACTAATTATGCATATCTTTTTTTATCCTGTGAGAGAGGATAAAGTTTGAATGTATGATCTGAATACAATTAGCTCGCAAAGCAGATTTATGTGTATTACAGGATTTTTTTTAAGAATGATGGTGATTTCGATAGATACATAATTGTTAATAAAATTAAAGGTTTTGGTTTTTTTTAAATGTGTGTGTATTTTGGGATTACCACAATTTGACCATTTCTCACACACCTTTCTGCAAATGTAATGTAACTTTAAGAAATAAAAAGCAGAGAAAAACTTATTTCAGAGATAAAGACAAAGAAAAACAATCCATTCTTACTGGGGTTAATGCTTTTTCATAGGTTACTTGAAAGATGAAAGTGAAATCTGAATGTTCTTACTGACCAATGGTTCATCCCAGTGGGGAAACTGAATACTGGGCTGCTTTGACTGACAGGCCTGAAACCTTCCAGTCTCCTATTGGCTTCTTCATCCCTGCTCAGGAGTATTAAAATAGCCTTGGATGGAGGAAGGGGGGTCATGAGTGCATTCCTGATTCTCAGTCAGTTATAAACCCTCCTCCCCATATTGCCTCTCATTGCTCTTCTCCTTGGTTGAGAGTTAGCAGCAAATGAATCTTTTATTATTATCATCATTAATCATAATTTTTATCATAGTAGCACCAATAGGCTCCAATCAGGATTTGGTCCCGTTGAACTTAGTGCTGCATATACATGGCACTAAATCTATTTTGTTGGCACAACCACACTAAGTATTCTGTAACAGCACACAGATGTAAATGAACACCAAATTTGTCCTTGGAAAAAGTTTCTACCTCACCGAACACTGGTAGTATGTCACAGTAGGTTTGTCTGTCTGTTTTTTGCCTCCTACTAGAACATTTGTAGGTAATAACTGCTTTGTTGGTAGTTACAGGTAGTGTTATTGCAGGTCTTGCATAGTGAATGTCATTACATATCTCCACCTGGGATTGATGTTTGAGGTTTCCGTTGCAACTTCAGATTTCATAGAATCATACAATTATAGAATATTAGGGTTGGAAGGGACCTCAGGAGGTCATTTAGTCAACTCCCAGCTCAAAGCAGAACCAACCCCAACTAAATTATCCCAGCCAGGGCTTTGTCAACCTGGGCCTTAAAAACCTCTAAGGATTGAGATTCCACCATCTCCCTAGGTAACCCATTCCAGTGCTTCACTACTCTCCTAGTGAAAAAGTTTTCCTAATATCCAACCGAGATCTCCCCTATTGCAACTTGAGACAATGGCTCCTTGTTCTCTCATCTGCCACCACTGAGAACAGCCTAGCCCCATCATCCCTGGAATCCCCTTTCAGGTATTTGACAGCTGCTATCAAATCCCCCCTCACTCTTCTCTTCTGCAGACTAAACAAGCCTAGTTTCCTCAGCCTCTCCTCATAAGTTATGTGCCCCAGCCCCCTTATAATTTTCGTTGTCTCCACTGGACTCTCTCCCATTTGTCCACATCCTTGTCCACATCCTTCCTGTAGTGGGGGGCCCAAAACTGGACACAGTACTCCAAATGTGGCCTCACCAATGCCGAATAGAGGGGAATAGTCACTTCTCTCGATCTGCTGGCAATGCTCCTACTAATGCAGCCCAATATGCCGTTAGCCTTCTTGGCAACAAGGGCACACTGTTATCTCATATCCAGCTCCTCCCTTGTCATCTGACCAACCTTCTACTTCTTGTTAGCTTCCCTTTTGTGTTTAAGCTTACTGAAGATTTCTTTGTTAAGCCAAGCTGGGTGCCTGCCATATTTGCTATTCTTTCTGCATATCAGGATGCTTTGTTCTTGCGCCCTCAATAAGGTTTCCTTAAAATACAACCATCTCTCTTGGACTTCTTTCCCCTTCATATTAGCCTCCCAGGGGATCCTGCCCATCAGTTCCCTGAAGGAATTGAAGTTCAGGGTCCGTATTCTGTTATTCTCCTTTCTTCCTTTTGTCAGGATCCTGAACTCTACCATCTCATGGTCACTGCTGCCCAGGTTGCCATCCACTTCTACTTCCCCTACCAATTCTTCCCTGTCTGTGAGCAGCAGGTCAAGAGGAGCATGGTTCCTAGTTGGTTCCTCGAGCATGTTGTCCACAATATTCTCCAAAAACTTCCTGGATTGTCTGTGCACTGCTATATTGCTCTCCCAGCAGATGTCAGGGTGATTGAAGTCCCCCCATGAGAACCAGGTCTAGTGATCTGGAAACTTTCATTAGTTGTCTGAAGAAAGCCTCATCTACCTCATCCACTGGGCCTGGTGGTCTATAACAAATGCCCACCACGACATCACCCTTGTTGCTCTTGCCTCTAAATTTAATTCAGAGACTCTCAACAGGCTTTTTCTCCAGTTTCATATTGGAGCTCTGAGCAGCCATATTGCTCTCTTTGTCAGAATCCTTTGCAGTACTAGTGTAGTTTAATCATAAACTTACCCAATACCAGAGGGAAAGACCAGGAGCAAATGGGCCATTTTATATAATAAGAGTTAGAATATTGCAAGAAAATTTATTATTGTGTATAAATATAAAGCATTTCTCATCTGAGCTTAGTTTCTGTGTGAAGAAAGAGCTGATCTAGAGATTTTAGTATGTGGGCCAAATCCCATTTGCCTGGGGATCAGTGAGGCACCAAATATGAAATGTCATAAAGTGGAATGGAATGTGACCAAGTTTATTGCTGGATGATAGATAGGGGTAATGTTTTTTCTTAGTTGGTTCAAATTGTTCTATTATGCCCCCAACCAGCAATGAGGACTATGCAGGTATAGATGTCTACTCATACAGATCCCATTGACTTTGGTGGAACTCCATAGGGGAATATGGGTCATTTGGTGATCAGGGCCTAAATTATTATCATCACATAAACCATAGCACTCAGGGGAACAGCACTGATAAGAACAACACAACTTTAATAACAAAGCACTGTTTCTGTTTGATAGTGGAACACATTTTGATATGAAAACAATTCAATGTCAAGCTTCCACAATGGATAATTATCAATAATGACTTTTTAAACATTAGAAATTATGAAAAATAATGTAAGAGAATCTCTTTAAGTACACTTTAGCAAATGGAATAATCAATATGACTGTACTTTGAAAATACACATTAGAAGACAATAGGTAACTGGTAGCAACCATATGGTATCTGTACTAATAATCACAAGTTGCAAGTATGCTTTGTGCTATGCATTTGTAATTATGGTTTTGAGGCGTTATGATCTAGAACATCAGCATCCAACCTTTTCAAAAAAAGGGCCAAAAATATTATTTTAAAAGGTCATGAGGCAACAATCAATACTCTGGGTTATATTCACTGGCCTACTGCTCCATTTTTGCCTCCCAAGCAGAACCACCTGCAACTCCCCTGCTGAGGATTCTCCTAGCATGGAGGAATCACCAGAGGGTTTAAGACCAGCTCTTATTCAGCTCTTACACCTCCTTCCCCATAGCCTCTGTTGCAAGTGGGAAGTGTAGTGTGGAGTGGTATGATGAGGGTGGAGGAAAATCTGGATGGTGAGCACTGAATCCTGGTTAACTATTGGCAACTAGGAAGTCCACAGGGTACTGCTCTAACCTATGTTGGGTGCAGAGAAACTGGGAGAGCTTAATTGTAAATTAATTTAGAGTGTAAGATCTATTTAGATAGTAAACTGTTTGGAGAAAGGACCACCTTTTTGATTGGAGGCTCATAGGCTGTTCCACAATCCATACAACAAATAATAATAATAATAATAAAAATTGGTTATTGGTTCTCAATTTCTCCTCTTTTTTCCCTCTTCTGAGCTGCCCTAGGTGGTTGTATATGGGACTTGTTTTAATGCTTTTAAAAATATATATATACTCATGATTGCTCTAATACACAAGTTATCAGTCTGGGGGTCCTGACCTGCAAACAGATGTCAGAGGGTCATGACCAATCTATTATTTCTATATTGCTAAATGGGAGGAGTTCTTGGCAAAGAAAAGATTGAGAACCATTGTCCTAATATTTTCATTTTTAAATTCTCTTATGATTTTAGATGAACTAATCCTAAGACCATACCACACAGGCTCTCCCAAGATCTTACTGCTCTGGTCCTGAGTACACAAAGTTCTCCTGGTTAATGAAGAGAAAAACTCACAGGCTGTTTACCATAAACAATAAAAGTCATTATTACTACTCAGTTTTAGACCATAAGAATAACATGAAGAAGTAGTGGAATAACTTGCTGAGCAAACCATTTAAATATGTATCACAGAGTGTCATATTTAATATACCTTTAGAAATCATCACTAGAGCTGAACACCTCTATACTTCATATGCTTTAGAATAAAATTCAGCAAATTTCTTCATAAAGAAAGCAATGTATCATAAGATAGAAATATACAATGCTGTTGAAACTCTTCACAAGAAATTCAAATGTTTGTCACACAATAGCAATAGACAACCAAAGTCTCTATTTTGACACCAAAAAGCTTTATGTTAGTTGTAGCAGTCACTTGAGACTCAGATTGCCGTTAGATTTTTACAAATGGCTTTCCCCATACTCTAGTATGGTGAGCTAAATACGAAGTTTGCATAGCGCCCCCCCCCCCCACAAGAGGACTTGAATTTTTGCTAAAAATATTGTTGAAAGCCACCTAGTGTATATTAAAATATACAACGGATGCACTTTTTACAAAAATGTAAAAAATTTGTAAGTAGCAAGGGTGACCTCCAGTGTGCAATAGGTTTATGCCACTGCATCTTAAATGTACTATATACTGCTTTGTTGGCCCACTATAAATTAAGAGCACTTTACTAGATCAAGTATCAACTTAATTTCTAATAAAAAAGATAAGATTGAGCATGACATTTACCTTCCACTTTTAATTGTGATTTTCAGGTAGGAACATTTACAGCCTGAAAGAATTATACCAAACAGTAAAAGAAAAGGGATACACAGAAAAAGTAAGAAAAATGTGTTTCTTTGCAAATGTTCAAATGCAGACTACAATGATCTGAAATTTTTTAGAAGACAATTAAAATAAAACATAACATTTATAATGTCATAAAAACGTTAAGGTTTTTAAAGAAATGCAGGAAACATTGCACATTGTGTACAACATTTTAAATTATGCAACTACACTATATGGAAGAATTTAATTTATGGTTTTGACACTATTAGATTATAATACATTTACACAGTACCCTACGTGAATATGAAAATATTCAAGAATATTCAGGGGAGCCAAAATAATCATGTATTTCATTTACATTAAAGAGTTTACCTATGAAATGCTAATAGTTTACTGTATGTAGTATGTAATATAATCCATATTAGTCTCTTGTTCTGAACAGTATCTCAGTATGAAAAAATTAAAGTCTATCATTCCAAAAGGCAAATTTATTTTGTCAACCTTCCCAATTTCAGAAAAATGAATCAGCTGGATAGCTCTGAACGAAACTTTAGTTAATCAGATATCTTTGAATGAAATCACAATAGTTACCATCATAATCAATTCAAATAGTAAGAACATTTTCTTTCAAATTCTTTTTTCATTGCCATCATCAGTACACAACTTTTGGTGGTTCATTTTACCTTTTTTTTATAATAAATTCGGAAGTATTTTTTAAGCTAACTTCAAACACACAAAAGATCTAATTATGGGTGCCTACTGGTACTACTGTGTGTCAATATAAGTGCCTTTCAGGGTCTGTCAGTGTTTCCCCTATACATCCCTACTTGCAGCGGGTGAACATTAAAAATTTGCTTCTATTTGATTCTTGCATACCATACAAGATATAAGGCAAAAATGATTTTTAAAAGTAAATTCAGTAATAATCAGTTTAGACATTTTTAAGCTTTAACAGTGGAATAAAAAGAGTGCTTATACTTTTTCAAGTATCAGTAATTTAAAAGCAGCTTATAGTTTTAAGAACCCAAATGTTTCATATTGGTAATCCTAATGTATACGAGTGACCAGAGCACATGGGCCAAATCATATCTGCCTTACTCACATGAGCACATATAATGAAGGCAATGAACCCATTTTCATGACTAACTTTAGAGGGATTTGGTTTTGTGGTTTCATTGATCTGCAAATTATGGAGCAGTAGGTAGGCTTTGAAATGCAAGATATAATTCTTTCCTTCCTTGAACTTGTTATAAACTATCTTGTTAAGTATTTGTGCACTGCTTACTAAGGAATGCCGAATTAGATATTGATATGTAATAGCCTGTGGAATTGTTATGGTTTATTGTGTTGATAGTTTGCAAGGAGGATCTTAGGAAGAGTCTCAAACTATACCTTAATGCCACCAAAAGGAATGATGATTCAGCATATTGTGTCAATATGCAGATTAGGGAGACTTTCAGTATGCTCTCATTGTTCTGGCCACGCTGAAAGAAAGACAAAATGCAATGGATGGGGTTTAATAGAGCAGCAACTTTATTCATTTACCATATTCTGGGAATACTCAGCCATAAAACATACAATGCAGGTTGTCATTCTTTCCTTAATTATTTCCTCCTATTTGAGAGGACTGCTATCCACTCTCCCCCTTCCCAGTTTTGTCCTAGCTCATTGCTGGGACCCTACTGACTGCTCCTCATATGAGAATTAAAGGGATCTGGAAAAAGGGGTGGGGAATGGAATCTCCCCACTGCACTATGCTCCCATAGCTCCGTTCAGGTAGGTATCCCTTCCCATTCTCCTTCCTTCATAACCCAACGCAAAGGGCGCCCTTAAAGAAGTAGCAAACCCTTTTTCTTTTGGTCAGCTGGACAAAGATCTACCCCATTCAGTTATGGTGAGCACACTTTTTAAAGATAGTGAATTTGTCGATGATCTGCAGTACTGGATTATGTTGTTATATTAAACATCAGGTTTTTGTTTTGTTTTTGTTTATTTGTTTTGTTTTGGAAATGTGATTTTGTTTGAGCACAATTTAAAATGAAGTTTAAAACTACCAACATATATTAACTTTGTCTCCAAAGACTGCGTGGTTCTTATATGTTTCACTCACTGCATTACCTAAAGGTATGAAAAAGCCTTAGATTTTCAGCTCTTCAAGGAAGAACCCATCTCTTTGTATATTTGCATAGCATTTCATGCAATTAAGCCTCAGTCTTGATGCGGGCTTTGGAGCATTATGATAATTTACATTTTAAATAATAATAATAGTAATCATAAGTAAAAGATTGGATTAAGGGCAACATTTCATCATTAACTTTAATTTCTTTGATTATGTGGGAATAATACAAAACAGACTTTTTCAATCTCTTAACACAGCAGACATTGTTGTTTGACTATTTCTCTGAAATTACTTCTATCCAAGGCACCTCAAATTAACTATAAATCAGAGATGTAAGTTTAGGTAAAATTGACTGTATGAATTCAGGATGCATTTTTTGCCTGTTTCCATAATTTGATAGTGTGCATATGAGACCCACTCCTACTCACTCAGACACAACTCCCACTGAAGTCAATGGGTCAAAAGCACCAATGAAGATCAAGGCCCAATTCAACTCAATAGGACTTTTATTAGAATAACGGGTACAGGATTAAGGTCACTCACTTGAAATTGCATATGTTAAATTGCTTATTCCTCCTTAACTGATTATATTTACACACACACACACACACACACACACACACACACACACACACGATATAATGGTAAATGAAAATTATGAGGGAGCTCAGATATCAAATTAAAAGCATGAATGAAAATATATCCTATAAACCAATTGAAACTAGCATAGAAAACCTTACTCATATTTTGTTTCAATTGTACATAATATGGATTACAGTTATATGTAAAAAGTATATAGTGTTCTTTTTGTGTATCAATTTGTCAAATGTCAGTTTTCCAGAGGTGTTAGACATGCCTAGATTTTTGAGTAAGGAGGGATTTTTTTGTGTTTTGTTTTTTAGTGTTCTTCTAATGCAGTGTTTTGGCAAAGTCTGCAAGTTTCTTAAATGAAGATTTTTTTCTCTTCTGTGTATCTGGAGACCGTTTTAATTCACTCACGAGCTAAATTCTCAAAGGGACTGGTGTATATGGTAACACAGGAGCCAATATCCCAGCTATCAGTTTTCATACAGTCTGGCTGGACCTTTACATTACTGCTGCCCCACATTTATTGTTCCTTCATTGTAACTGTCAGCATTTCCTGACAGCACATTATGGAGCACATGGCAACAAAGTCGGTATCAATCAGTCCACGATCATGCAGATATAAGTAGTAGACTATTGATAATGGACCTTAAATCAGATCATCATGACTTAGGCATAAGATTCTTAAAAGGCAGTACCCCTGTGGGATCTTTCTTTTGCTTGCACCTGTTACAAAGCATACAAGCTAAGCTTCTACTACCAATCAACTACAACCTTCTAGGACAGCAAAAAATGAATCAATTTTTAAAAAACACCAGTGCGCTATTCTGAAAGCAGAGGCAGCAATTAATACAACTTTTCACCATATTTCCTTTAAACTACATGTAGTAGAAATATTATACAATACCTGCCATTACACTAATGTTCTTTTTTTCCCATTGATAACAAGCAGTTTTGTTGTGCTTTGAAAATGTCTTACTTCAAAAGCACTTCAACTTGATATGGCCATTTAACAAGAAAAGTGAGAGAATGCGTGTAGTTTAGAGGAGCTCTTCACCAAATTGAAAGCACCATGTTAAAAACAAAAGGATTTAATTTGTCCCAGACATAAATAATAAAACAAAACAAGAGTTGCATGCAAATTTAGTAACATAAAATTTAAGGTGATAAACAGAATGGAGTCTGGCTTCTTGTTTAGTATTCCTTAGTTATCACCATAATTGCTGCATGTCTGTCATCACTAGGAAAAGAAAAAAGTGTCTCTCTCTCAGCTGCTTCCCTGCTTGTTTTGTTCGCTGTATTCTTGTAAAGTGGGAGAAAATAAGTGTCATTTAATGAATAGTGCTATTCTTTGTCTGACAGCTTCATATCTGTTAGGTGTAGGAGGCCTAGTACTTTCCTTTTCTGATAATGTTTTTGACAGTGTGCTAAATTCC
Organism: Emydura macquarii macquarii; assembly: GCF_026122565.2. Classification (NCBI taxonomy): domain Eukaryota; kingdom Metazoa; phylum Chordata; order Testudines; family Chelidae; genus Emydura; species Emydura macquarii. Next base: position 37,528,802 of record NW_027133034.1, on the reverse strand, counting down.
TCCCCCAAAAGGCCGGCATATATATTCTGCTAAAAGGGGCTTCATCTATCCTGAATGGGTGCCCTCTTTTAACCCCCTTCAGCTTCTGTTCTTACATTAATTGAGCTGATCAGATTGAGCATATGAATTTGTCTTTGATGTATTCGTATGTTTAGTTGATGCTGCTCGCTCTCTCATTGGCAGCGGACAGAGCTCTCAGACAAATAGGACTGTTGCCATGGTAACAAGCAATAGCTAGGGATCTCTTGAAAAATATTTTTATTTCAAAATTCAAACTGGAAAATTCTCACTGGATATGGTTCTCGGTTCTAAACGTGTCATGTCTAATGATGAATGCAATTAGGAATCCCACCAGTGTTTTAAATAATAAATTAGGCTAATTTTCTAGGCCTGGCATGATGACATACAAATAGTAAAAAGGAATCTTCTCTTTTTTCTCCATGACAAAAGACTTATTAATGACTTTTGTTCTTCGGATTTCAAAATTAATAGAATGGTAGACTAATGATACAGCCTTCTATATGCTGAAAACCAAAGGCCTAGAGGTAAACTTTTTTTTTTAAATACTCCAAGCTGCTCTGATATTTGGTTATTCCATACAAAAGCAGGTGAACAAATCCTTCTACAAATGTTGAAAGCTATAGCAGTTGGTAAATCTCAGAGGATAAAAAATGCCCATAGCCATTTTTAATTACTGAGCATGAAAAAAGGATGGATGTTGAACATAAGTTTTGTAGGCCCCTACAATCTTAGAATGCCAGGATTTTAATTCTTAAGATCTCATTTGAAATACAAAGAAACAATAAAAAGAAAACGGCTTAACTGTAGAAAAGGACTGATGATTAGACTACGATGATTAGTAATTAAAATACATATTTTGTATTATTCTAGCTGCTATTATTTTCCTAAGAAATTAGCTTCCTGATTTCAGCTTTTAAGATACTGCCTGTCAATGTACAGTAATAGAGTTTCAAGGTTCTGCCTCAACATGTAATTATACTACAATGAAACTCATTGATATTATCATCTTTATGCTACTTCCAATTAGACTTGTTCAATCTTCAAGGGTCAATCCCCTATGTCTTAGTATTGAGTTAAATGTTAAAACTCAGAACGTCCATGGTTTGATGTCAATTACAAGAGATGTGAGGTTATATAATAGTGATTTCCTTAAAACCTATGTGGTATATCCATGAACTTGATAAGAGGGACATGGTCTTACTAAAGTTTGTAGGTTGTAATCATACAGAATCACTGATGGCATGGTGAAAAAAAGCCTAAAGAAATACTGGTGGGAACACCTGCTGCTCTGTTAAGTCTGAGAGTTTTAAGTATGGATTCCATACTCTCAGGATGCTATAAGGGGGAAAAAAGTAACCATATAAAACATTATATAAGTGGAAGAAAAAATTGGTGCCAATCTTCCATCTTTTGTTTGTCTTAGAAGAAAAGCATTTTATACGTTACAGTTATATGTAAAATAAAGAGAAGATTTGCAATATAATTTATAATATAATTAACATGTTATAGACATAAAATTCTGCATAAGGTAATCCAACATCATATTATACCCACTGAAGTCAATGGGAATTTTGTCATTGACTTTAATAAAGTCACAATTTCAACCCCAAATGTTTATTCATTAAAAAAACAAATGAAAGCAAAATCCCAGGTCCTTTTATGAGTAGATTTAAGAACGGAGACCTTTGCTCTACAGGTTGGTTGTCCATTCCAGTGACAGATTAGCAAATTAGACTGTGGATTTGACTGCCTAAATGATAAAGAAATAGCATTTACAATTCTTAAGACAAAAGACAAGGTTATTAGAAACCTATTTTATGATTTTATAAGGGACATAATTATTGTTTACAAATCAACAGAGTTTTATTTAAGTATATATAAAAATGTTTGTTCTTTTAGGAACTCCTATTGTTAGTCTTTCAACCATGGTTCATTTTCTCTTTTATTTCAATATAGTTATACATAGTCCCTCAGTAGTATTAAACTCGATACATTTTATATTTTTAATCTCTTTCACTTACATGGGATAACTGCCTTTATCTGAACAAATACTAGTATTATACCAAACACGAGGCTGGGGAAAGTAGAGTTTAATATGGCACCTTTCAAAAGCATCAAGTGTTATAGAGTTATCCAGTAAGACAGCACATTGTTTTGGTAAATGTAAACATTGATAACAATAGTTAACAGAGTGAAGGTGAAAATCTAATTTATTTTATCTTCACTGAGAAGGTTCACAAAATTGCACTGTATAGCCATTTGATTGGACAGTGATCATACGTCATCACAATCCTTAAAAATCTATTTTTGAAAATCAGATGCTTTCATGGCATATCCAGCTTGATGGCAAAAGGGAGTTGCTCTTTTAATTCCAAGGGAGGGTCACTGCCCCCTATAAGACCGCATTCATGAGTAGGTACTGGATTCCCGGAAGAGGCAGAAAGCAATTCATCTGGATCAGGAAGGCATGGGAACTTGTCCTTTGCCCCACAGGTGACCGGAAGAGCAGGGTGGTTATTTATGCACAGGGATGTGCTGGCCAAAGCCCTCTTTATGTCCAGTGCAAGTGTTCTATAGGAAATGGATATAGCGATCAGATAAAAGGGATTGGCAAAGGACTTAAAGGAGGATTCTTTAAAGGAATAGAGAAAGGGAGTTTAGGGCTCCCATGACTGGTGTGGCAGGGAATTCAACCTCTCAACAGTTATAGCCCTACCCCCCCTTAGCTCTCATGTTGTGGGAAGGGACAGGATCCCAGCAGCGGACTGGCTGAGACCTGAAAGGGAAAGGGGGAAGGCTGACGAAGCCTCTGAATATATGGAAATGATGATGGAATTACCTGCACTCTACAATTTTATCTACCAGGTACTCCCAGATATTTAAGACTAAAGTCCTGGCCTAATTAAAACCACATCCCAGTGCTTCCTGTCCTCCCTTCCAGCATAGCCAGACAATGAACATGAGGTCATATTTCAGGAACAAGAAAAGTACATACTGGCTCTCTTTGTAAATCTGAATCATAATTCCTCCTTTCACACTGTATCCTTCAATCTCCTACTTCTCCAGAAAGAAAAGTTAATATAATGGAATGGCAGTTTCTAAAGACTTGCTTTCTCACAAATAATTTAATATTTCAAAACATAAAAAAAAAAGAACTTATATTTTTATCTTTTCTTTATCCGTTTTTGGACTGGTACCTTGCTGACCAACATTGACCCAGCAACTTAGATTACACGACAACTGAAGAAGAGAATCAACATGGGAAAAGAAAAATTCTTACAATTTCTGATTTTTTTCCATGTACTATACAATCAACTCAATATTAGTATGTTTTCTTAAGATTTATCTGCCCCCCTACTTTAATATTTTAAGGATGAAACTCACTCTTATGCACAGGGCCAGCCCAAAGCATCATTTCAATCCCACTTAGCCCTAAACCAGAACTGAAAGCCTCAAGTCAACAAAGCTTTTAAACACATGCTTAAATGTAAACATGTGCTTATGTCCCATTGAAGTAATATGCTGAAGGCCCCAACAAACCAAAGCAGTTAACTTGACTTCAATGCGACTTACCTGCTTTGCTGAATCAGGGCTCAAGTGATGCGTAGGCTTTATGTTAGCCCTTTGCACAGGAATGAATTTCTCTCTTCATTTCTATTTTTAAAGTTTCATTTATTTTACATTGCAAAAATAGCATAAACTTAAATTTAACAATTTTTTAATCTGATTAGAAATATGCTAATAAAACATCTGTATATCAATTTTTCAATGTACTGTATATGAAATATTAGCTAAGTAATGTAGCAATTAATCAAATATTTATTAGCATGAAGTATTTAAAACCAGTGTAAATTTTCTATTTTGTGACTATTCAACAATCTCTGTAATCTATAGTCAGACTTTGCACTACAGCTGTAGCAATAAAATGACTGAAACTATAATTCTCTTAATATTTAAATAATATATTAAAATTTAATTTTCAGCACCTGGAAGAATCTTTTTGTGTGCCAGCAAATGAGGTAGTTGGGCCTGGAGCTCCTATACATATGGGACTCAAAAACAACCTATCACAAATAATTACTAAAGCAAGAGCAGCTGTACTCACCACACTAGTCATTTAAAAACCAGGTTAAAGTTGCATAATTTTTTTCCATTTTCAAGGGTCTCTGCATATAGATTCTGTGGTATATATCTTTTTTTGTTTTTTCATATTATTTTAAAATTATTTATTTTACTGATAATAATTCTAATAGGGCCATTAACAATTTTAGTATTCTAAACATTTCAAGAGAGATTAAACACAACTATTTTTATGATAGATTATAAAAATATGTGATTATTCTGAACATGCATGTATTTGCTGAGTCCATTAACAAGATTATTCTTACAGGGTTGTGGTAGGTTTTTTTTTTTTTAATAAGCACATAAGCAGAGATTGTAACTTGGAAGTTACACATTATTGATATATCACACACGCACCGTGCTACTATGTATCTCATTGATACCATATACTATTTTTTAACAAAATACAATGTCATCTGGCTCATGTACAAAAGAAAGATTATTATAATAGGTTTTCATCTATTTTATGTTAGTAGTTTTCAAATGGAAAGTGAATATTTCTTTTGAAAGCATTTTCCAAATTATGTGCTTTCAGACACACTTTGTTTTTCAAATGTCAATTCCTTTCAAGAAGTTGCTTTCTAGAAACCATTACCAACTTTATGATTGTTTATGAAGAGTTGACGACGTGCCCTCTTTCTCTTATCTCACCTCTTTTCAGAATTTTGGTTAGAATATATTTAGAAGGGTATAGTCCATTGTGATCACATTATTTTTCACCATTTTTGTGGGATTCACCTTTGTTTGCTGATAACCAGTTAATATGAAAATATAACTGAAATCTATGTTTAAAAAAAATAAAGCAAGGAGGATAAACCACATTCTTGCACATAAAAAATTAAAAGGCCCACAATGAAAAATATATATTTTATACTGGTCTACACAGAAAGTAAACTTTTGGGGAGATGTACCATGCATTTATACGCTATTACCTTCAATCATTTTAATGCAAGTCATTCATACTACCACCATGCTAACAAGGCAACCAATTTACTAAACAATGAATATTGAAAATACGTTGAAAAGGTACAAATGATTGTCCAAAGAATGACACTGAAAAATATGAAATAACAGCTCTACCTCAAGATAAGCCTCACAATTAAAGAGTTTTAATGAAGAGAGCCTTCAAAGGCTAAATCAGGAGGCATTGATTAGATTGCCTCTAACTTTGTGTTTTGACACCTTCGTCTTTCGTGGCATTATATCGTCTCTGTGCATCTTACAAAGGAAGCATTTTACTAAGCCCACACATGAACAGGAGACAGCAGTGCTTATAAAAGAGACTGTCAAGGGTGCGAGCCAAAATGGGTCTCATTTGGATTTCAAGTGAAGAAAATTCCTAATGCATTTCATTACAATATATGCGAACCTCTGAAAAGAGGATGGATTGGGATTCTCATCCCTATTAATTTATTGAAATGGATTCAGTTTTTTCTTGTATATCAGGAGAGACCATGTGTTTCAAGCAAGGCAACAATATTATAGTCCAAAATAACCAAATATGCTATGATGCTGTATGCCATTCTGTGAGATTAAGAGGATGCAATTTTCTTGATAAATGGGATTTGAGTTTAAAAATAAATCCTACAATAGCTTGGCAACAAATAAATATTCTTTGTTACTATCAGTTTTAAAGATATGATCAAGGAGCTATGCAACACAAGGACTGATTCAGTCTTTGTTACCACAGCAGGCTTTTTACTATTTGAAATCATGTTCCTCCCCTCCCCCCAGCTACTGTCATTCATGTATTGCTTGTTATTTCATTGAGGAACTGTGTATCTGCTGTACTTAGGATAACACCAATAAAAGTTACATTTTATGAAAAGATAGCAGAAAGGGAAGGAGAGAAACTGTAATATATTATAGATTTACTTAACTCCAACAGGATGCTACCATTACTAAATCACCAATTATGCTGTTCACAGTAAAAAAAAAAGTTTATATAAATACTTATATGTGCCTTTTCTCCCTATAATGTCGATAATAAAACTTACAATATGCTGTTCAAAAAACTGTAAAGCCCAACGTAACAAAAAGGCATAATACAAATCCCTTATTTATGCTAAATAATGTTACAAATATACAGTATTAAAAATATAAGACATATGCTCTCATTGTTTTTAACACCATTAACATTTAGAAATGATTGATCATGCTATACCAATAACATTCAGTGAGTTCAAAGCTCATCTATTTTTTATGTAAATCTTACAATCTGCTAGTTAAATTAAAGGTTAAATATACATAAAGTCTTAGAACAAAATAAAGAATATGAGTTCCATATGTATATAGTTCATACGTACAGTACACAAATACACAGACACACAGTAATATATACATACATTTAGCTCCACTTATGAGCTGAAAATAAAAAATACACCAATCCTTCCCCAATAAGGTTAATGAATATAATACATAGAATATTAAGTAACTATGCATTGCCTATTTAGTTAACAACTAATTATATCATAACTATAAAAGAAATGCCAATGAAATCACAGTTAGAAACAAATGTAGTGCTTTCTTCCATGCTTCAGCTGTCAACAAGCATTTTTTTTCAAGTTGCTCTAGTTAACTTAATGTGACCTATTTTAGTAATGCTTTTGTGTGTACATGTGTGTGTACATATATATACTTTACTTGCATATGTACAGCATGAGTGAGAATGAGCACATATATTTTATTCATATGCATACAGTACATTTATATACATATGCATCCAGAACAATCCCAATTATCTTAAGTGTTTGGAGACATCACTATTTGGATAAACAAAGTTGTGCATTATGGGGGAATTAATAGGTAAGGATTCACACCTGGGGATATAACCTAGATTTGACAAGAGGAATTTTGGATTAAAGGGGTTTAGACAAATAAGTTTTAGCTGTATGTAGATATATAGATTTACATACAAATCACACAAAACAAATACAAATAATGACAAATCACAAATAGTTTTAATTTCCAATTTTTTTAATGATAAAGTGCAAATTTCCATGTTCAATACTTGTTTCATGCAAATTTCGATGTTCAATACATATAAGCGCATGCAAATTATTATTTTTTATTTTTGAGGAATCATAATTGAATTAGAATGATGCATGTTTCATATTTTATCTTGACAGCTCCTGTATACTCAAGCAGAGCCCATTAAACACAAACATACAGCAGGTTACTTGTTGAATAATGTATTTCAAGTACTTAAAATTACTAGGGATTTGACTAAGATCTGCACATGAATACATATTTTGGACTTAATTTTCTGTATTGGCATTTCTTCAGCTGAATATACTTTGAATTCTACAATGAATTCAGTTAATATTAGGCTTATTTCAGGACCTAACAAAGGTAATAACACTACCTTTACAATATAAACTATATGACATTCTGAATAAAACTGACAAGTGTAAAATTTGATCCATAAACTAAGTGATATACTTATGTTAATTCACCTTTTAAAAGATATTATGTGTTGCTCAGTTTTTTTGACAGGGCTCCCATTCATACTGTAGACATGTTGAAAAACAGTATATTTTCTCTCAATAAGGAAAATCACTTTATCCACTATCATTCTCATTCTGTCTCAATAAAAAATCAATCATGAAATGCTTGTTTCCAAGTTCTACTTGTTAAACTGCCAATTTATGCATACTGTTCAACTCAGTTGAAATTCATTCAACAGTACTTCTCTCATATATATATATATATATATATATATATATGAGTATTACTGAATGCTTATTATATATATATATATATATATATATAAATATATATATATATATATATATAAACATTTTCTACAATGCTCTCAGCTTTGGGAAGAAAATTGGAAGAACAAAACTTTTTACGTTCATAATTCAACATTTAATTCAACAACTAGAGGTTTGTGATCAGATAAAGTTCAGAACCATCATTTTTAAAGGAAAAGCAAAACTAAATATTTTATGCAGTTTTCCAAGTAATAAAAGTCTGACTGATCCCACTGACTAAGGCAATTTCATCAGTTGTCTAAGTGGTAGTAACATCAATGTCAGATATGTGGTTATCTTTTCATCTTGGCCTATTCTCGAATGTAAAAATCAAATGTTTGAAGGACATTTCACTGACCTGTTATGGCCTCTGCAACTCTCTAACACAATACTAGTATTCCTTATATAAGTGCCACATTTTGGATAAAAAACATTTAATCAATGATGTCTTTGCGACATCTGGCGGTGCTTATTATATATAAAAATTAGTTTTGTTTTTTAAAAACCTATCAGTATTTGAAATTCCAGTCTAAAAGGCTTTGATACCCTCTAGCGGGGGGACAAAAGCAATCTGGTCTGTAAAAATACAACGTGGACTACCATGAATCTATACAGTGCAAAAGGTCACAAATCTTGAGATGCAGTGACATCATGACAATAAGACACTTTCTAGACAGAAGCTGACTCATTTTGAATATAAAAAGGACCCTGATCAAATGCTCACACACATTTAAAACTGTAGAGAAAAAGAAGTATGAAAAGCACTCAATGCAGATGCTTAACTCTGGAGTTGAAGCGTATGTTCAGTTTTTACAATAAAGGATACTACTGAGATGCTCGACAAGTCTATTCCAAATGATCTAAAAGCCCCATTTTTATGTTACTAGAGGATGCTGAGCAAATGCTAATAAGGAAAAAGAAAGTAGCTGATTCACATCGTGCATGCTTCTATGCATTCTCCATATCTTTTTTAAATGATTAATTCAACTGTATTTGCGCTTGTCCTACATGCTGCAGTCTTAGTATTTATAGTTTTAGTAAATTGTGGGACTTGAACAATATTTCATGCATAAAGAAGATGGTCTGTGTCTTTATCTTTTTGTTCCTTTTCTAGAGTCATTTCACAATCCAGAAGGAAAAACTAATTTTCATTCTTTCATAACATTAGCCACAGGCATATTTGGTGTCCACATTGAGAATCCATGACTTTGCTAATTCTTAGCCCATCAGGAAAAAAGTTGGTTTTCCATTTATTCTATTAAACTTCTGAAGAAGTAGAAGTCATAAAGGCAATAAGTTCAAATCTAAAATGTACTTTTGCTGATTTAATATTTTCGGATTGCTTTTTAAACTTTCAACAAAATATTTACTTTGGATGGAATCAAAGTAATTTAGAAAATGTTCCCCCTGGAGATGAAGTAACATTTTCTTGATTCTGGCTGTAATGCTCAATGTTCAGAACTTTATATCTTTACTATTTAGAAATATATAGCTCCTGGAATGGCTGCTCAATAAGTTTGCATTCCAGTATTGCAACAGGTCTGATGTATATGTGACTTAAATTCAAGAAAAATAATAACTCATAACTGAAACAATTTGACAAAATCCACAAACATAGCAAATTGCCACTGAAAATAATAAAATCTAATGTATGTTCACTTTAAAACTTAATATTTACAAATTTTAAAAACAAGGTTTCCAGCAGCTCAAGTCTAAGAATTATTAAGATAGTGGTAATAGGTTGCTTAGTACTTTGATAGGTTGAAGATTTTAGCAAGTTATGTTTCACACCTTTCAAATCTGATAATATATGAAAAAAAAACATTTTAAATGTACTAAGTACTGCACTGTATATAATGACAAAGACATTCTAAACTACAGATGCTAGTGAAGTTTCATGCCATGATAATAATTCCTAAGTCAATTAGTCAGCAATGAATTCTGCAATCTCAGAAAACACTGATATTAGAATAATTCTTATAAGGTTTTCTTCTCAGGCCCTATGTGCCTGCTTAACATTACATATCCAAACAATTCCACTGAAATCAATGGGACTACTCACATACATTAATTTTCATATGTGAGTAAGCATTTGCAGGATCAGGGGCTTAGTCTAGTGTAAAAAGATTAATCACTCCGTGGTAACCATACTAGTATACAAAATTTCTGCATGTCGCAACAGGTAAAAGTATACAAGGAGGGAACCTAATTAGAGAAAATTCAGCAGTGAAATCAAGAAATAATTGAAGTAATGTAAAAAAAGTATCTACAGAAGGGATGGACTCCATCTTAATCAAAGTGAACAAGATGATGGCACATAAAATTAATAAGGTTTTGTGAAAGGATTTAAAGTAGATGCTGGAGGAAAAGACACAGACTGGACAGAGACAGCTGTTAAAAAGGTCTGGACTACAAAGGTATCTTTGTGTCCTTTAAAGAGTACGACACAAAATACAACTAAACTGGAACAATGACAGGTAAAGATCACAGAGGAAATTTCCGTGAAATCAGTATGAGATTAGGGAGTTAATAAAAACAGGCACCTAGTCAAATACAAAAAATATAGATGGCCATATACAAATGTCAGAAGCTTAAAAGCCTAAACAGATAAACTAGAATAACTAGCAGTGGTAAAGGACCTTGATATAAAAGGCATTACAGAAACACAGTGGAATGACAATGGTTGAAGGAACAACGAGAGTCCTGTTGCTCTTTAAAGACTAACAAATTTAATTTTGTAGGCATAAGCTTTCGTGGGCTGGAACCCACTTCTTCAGATGCAAGAAATAGGAATCAAAAGGCAGGTATATATATAAATCCAAGTTTACACTCAGCGATAAACTATACAGGCAGGACAGATAATGCCAGAGAAGTGGATGTACTGGAATATTTAACAGATTTCATGGAATCTAGTGACATAAAAATCTAAGTGGAGAGGATCACACAGTTGATTCTGTATGGATACACATTCCAAGCTGTAAGAACACAATATGCTAGTAGGATTATACTATTGGCCTTCAGATCAAGAAAAAGATATTAAGTACACAATGAGAGAGATCAGAGAGACAGAAAAGTCTAACAAAATGATGAGGGAGGATTTCATGGCACAATGAGAGAATGTTTAGAAAAGCAATTTCTCAACACTGTAAATTGCTGCTTTTTGGAACAATTAATTTCAGAGACCACAAGAGGAAAAGTTATGCTTAAATAGGAGTTAGTTTAAGAAATAACATTAGTGGAGACACCAAGTAATAGGAACCACAATATAATTAGGATAGATTCATAGACTTAAAGGCCAGAAGGGATCATCATGATTAACTAGTTTAACCTTCTGCACATCTCAGCCCACCAGATCTCACCCACCCTTTCCTGCAATAGACCCATAACCTCTGGCTGTGTTACTGAAGTTCTCAGATCTCAATTTAAAGACTTAAAGTTTCAGAGAATCCACCATTTACTCTTGTTCAAACCAGCAAATGCTCCATTCCCCAGGCTGCAGAGGAAGGTGAAAACCCCCAGGCTCTCTGCCAATCTGATCTGAGGGAAAAGTTCTTCCCAACCACAAATATGGCGATCAGTTACTCTGTGAGCATGTGGGCAAGACCTAGGGTGACTCTCACTTGTGCCAAGATCAATAGTGAAAATGTTAAATAAGATTGGTCCCAAGATGGATTCTTGGAGAACTCTACTAGTAACCTCCCTCTAGGCTGGCAATTCACATTTCAGCATGATGCATTGTAATCTCCCCTTTAACCAGTTCCTTACCCACTTTTCAATTATCATATTAATCTCCATCTTCTCCAATTTAACTAATAATTTCCCATGGCAAACTGTATTAAATGCTTTACTGAAATCCAGGTAGATTAGTTCTACTGCATTTCCTTTGTGTATAAAATCAGTTATCTTTCTAAAGATATCTTTCTAAAGGTCTGACACAATCTACCTTTTATAAAACCATGTTGTATTTTATTCCAATTACTGTTTACTTCTGTGTCTTTAACTACTTTCTCCTTCAAAATTTGTTCTAAGACCTTACAAACAATTGAGGCCAAACTAACCAGTCTGTAGTTTCCAGGATCACTTTTTTCCCCTCTCTTAAATAAAGGTACTATATTTGCAATTCTTCAGTCATAGGATACAAACCCTGAGTTTATGGATTCATTAAAAATCCTTGATATTGGGCATGCAATTTCATGAGACACGTCCTTTAATATTCTTGGATGGAGATAAGCTGGGACCTCTGATTTGGTCCCATTAAGTTGTTTGAGTTTGGCTTCCACTTTGGATGTGGTAATTTCTACTTGCATATCCTTGTTGCCATTAGCCATCCTGCCACTGCCTCCAAGCTCCACATTACCCTTCAACATTCTACAGAAGGAAAAGTACCAAAAACTAGCAGAGTGACATTAAAACTAAGAAAAGGAGATTTTAATAAAAGGAGGCAGTTGGTCAAAAAGTCCCTCAAGTCAAAAATAAGAAAAATAAAATGATCAGATTTGGCATAAATGCTATTTAAGGAAAAAATAACAGAGTCTCAGAAGAGATTCTCAAAGCCAAAAAGAGGGAACCAAGCAATTAAAAAATAAACAATTATGGCTAAAAGAACAAGAGTCAAGACTTCATTTGAGCCAAAAAAAGATCCTTCAAAATTTGAAAATTTAACCCTAAATCTAAAACCATGAGAAGGAAGGAAAGCTGTGAAAGAATGTGTGTGTCTGCTGGATCACAAGGGCTTAAAAGAGAGCAATCTACAGAAAATAAGCCATTGCTGAGAACCTAAGTTATTTCTTTGCTTTAGTCTTCACCGCAGTGGACCATGGGGAGGTATCTACATTTGACCTGTACTTTTCTGGTAGTAAAGATTAGGTACTATCAGAGATTGAGGTGTCAAAAAAAACATTCTGGAACAAACCAATAAATTAAAAAGCTGTACATCACTAGGCCCAGATGTTATACACCAAAGAGTTCTGAAGAAGCCTAAGATTAAGTGGCTGAGATGCTAGCAAAAATACAAAGACTAGTAAGTCTTACATCTGTATCTGGTAAATTAGTTGAAAGAATAATTAAAAATAAAACAATAAAATCTTGGAAGACCATGGTATAATTAAGACAGTTTCTGCAAAGTAAAATCATACCTCACTAATTTATTAGGTTTCTTTGAATGTGTCAATAAAGCAGACAAAGAACTGGGTCACATAATTTATTACAAAAGGCTTTCAACAAGGTCCCTCATAAAATGTTATTAGAGAAACTAAGTATTCATGATTAAAAACTAGTAGCACAGAAATAAACAATCGATTTTCATCACAGCGAAAGATTAGTGGAGGGGTGGCTCAAGGTCCCATACTAGAACTGACACTGTTTAATATATCTATTAATGTTCTGGTAAAGGGAATATAAACTGTGATGTGCCAAACTTGCAGGTGACACAAAATTATTTAGGTTGAGTCCAGAAAAGACTGAGGAATTTGAAAGGGACCTAATCAAATTTGATGACTGGGCAACATGATGGCAGATGAAATTCAATGTTGAGATGCAAGTAATGCACAGTGGAGGATAACATTTAAACTCCTTATACACTTTATGGGGTTCTAAATTAACTGTATCAAATTGGGAAAAGGATCTGCACATCACTGTGGACAGTTCAATGAAGATCTCTGCTCAATGGAAAGCTGAGGTGAAAATGGCAAACAAAATCTAAGGAATGGGATAGAGGATAATACAGAAAGTAAAGTATTATAATGCCAATATAATGCCAAGAATTATAATGCCATCTGGAATACTGTGAAATAATTGTAACCCCATTTCTAAAGGATATTGCAGAATTAGAGGTGGTACAGACAAGGAAAACCAGAATTAATAGAGACATAGAAAAACTCCCATTTGAAGAGTGATTGAAAAGATTGGTATGATTTACATTAGGAAGGAGACTAATGAGAGGGGACACAAAAATATACAAAATAATAAAGAGAATATAGATGAAAGATAGCTTCCATTCTTCCTGTTACAAAATAAAAGAACAAGGGGATGTTAAATGAAATTGAAAGGTGGCAAATTCAAAAATGATAAAAGGAAATACTTTTGTACACAATTCTTAATTAGACTGGAGTTCACTGCCACAGACTGATAATAGTTTATGCTTAAAAATAAAAAGTTTTGAACAGGATACTAAATCACATGTTTTAGGGGTGGAATTGGGGATTATTTCATATATGCTGCTAAGTGATTTGTTGCACCTTCATCTGAAGCATCTGGTCCTGGCCATGGTTATAGATGGGACACGTGGAGCTTGAACTGGATCTCAACTCTGATGCAGATGGCAATGCCTACATTTTCTATGTAAGACTGAATCTGACTGAATCTGTCTGCCCAAAGGAAGGAAATATAGGACTATAATGTACACTCCATTCCTATGCACATTCTCATGAATATCAGTGGAAGAGTTGCACTTGTGAATATCAAGGACAAGGTATCTGAAACTAAATAACCTCACCTAACAATGACTTATTATTACAAGTGTTACAGCAGCCATTCTAGCTGTACCACTTTTATCCTGCTTGTGAGCAGAACACAGAAAGGCACAGGCCGATCAGTTAATAATGCTAATGTGCTAGTTGGCTCTTGATGTCTCCAAGAACTCTTTTATTGGCCAGGTGACTTTAAGTCAAATGCCTTAAAAGGACAGCAGAAGCAACAGCGTTTATTTATGCTCCTATCTAGCTATGTTTACAGATACCTATAGGGAAGAATCTTGTTCCTCCAACATGTCACTCCCTGGATGGTTTGGTAGGACATTATAATACTTGTTTGTCCTCCACCATAGATTGAGATGCCCTTAAGTGCCCTTATCACAGGCTTCATTTTCACAGGTTGCCCTGGTTTTATGGGTTATCTGTGGCAAAAAATGCAAAAAGGAAAATTGGTAGCGTGTCAGTGACAAAAGTCTCGTCCTGAGGCTGATTGGTTGCAGCATAAAGTTTTCTTAAACTCTTCTGTTGTAGCTATGGGAAATGGGGGGGGGGGGAGGGGAGGGGGAAAAAAGGTATCATCCTCTACCAGACCATCCAGAAAATCTTGGACTAGTAAATCCAGACGGTCTCAGTTTTGTAGCTGAGCTGAGTCCCTCCCGTTGTGAAGAAATTGCTTGTTGTTTTGTGGACAAGATTGATAAGATTAAGGATCTGCTACCCTCCAGGGCCTTGAATGTCATCTTCTCAGCTAGAGTTTCAGCCAGTGATGCTCACGGAGGTATTGGAGGTGTTGTCACCATTGATCATGAAGTGTTATTGACTTGTCTGTGGACTTTGGTGGGAATGCTATATCATAAAACCATTCTGCTGCTGCAGAATGCAGCAGTTCAGTTACTGAGCAGGGCATCTCTCTGAGAGTAAATGATACCAGTGCTCCAGGTTCTGAACTGGCTCTCTATTGGACTTTAAGGTGTTGGTATAATGGGGATAATAATACTTCCCTACATCAAGGATGTTGTGAGGAAAAATACGTTAAAGATTTAATACATTGATATTGTGGCAATGGGAGCCACAAGAGCAACTGTGACTGCCACCTGCTACAAGGACTATCTAAATATTTATTAGTTTTAAAATTACTGTTGTCTGCTAATATAATTATGGCCGTTAAGCCCTTTTCACTTCAGCCTATGTCATGTCTTCCTTAGTATAGACCCAATATCTCAGGTTAATATTTTTACATTATCTAAGTATAATCTGCTAAGGCTGGAGTTTTAACTTTAACGCCGTTTACTTTACTTTGTGGGTATTCATTAATACCCACTGAAGTCGTACATTTATGGCACATTGCACAGGAATTTACACATGACTCCCATTAACATACATGGTGGTTAAATCGTCATGTGAAACACTACAAATTTACCTCATAATGTATTTGAATGTGTTGTTGTGGTTTAATATCCTTTTTTTTTTTTAATAGTCAAACAGAAACAAATGGAAGAAAATGCATATTATGGAAATATACAAAATTTGGTATTACATTCAGAATGTCTTTTTCATTTCCTATTTTGTGCACATGTAAGATACATGCCTGGAATTTATTTTTAAATGTTTATTTACCTAAAGTATTGTAATATGTCCTTTAAAATCATGTATTCCTTTTTTTATATTAACCCCAGAATTTCATTTTTAAAACCACAAAAGCATCTAAAATCTATTTTATTTGATAGATTTTTTGGAGGCCTAGGAGTGTGTGGTGTAAACAGAAATTTGGGATACTGTATTGTACTCTTGATGTTTGTGCATAACTTGCATTAGCCATAAGAGGGCTAATGAGAGATAATGAGAGTTATGTTTTGAGGAAAGAACACAGCCCTTAGAGAAATTTCAAAAGCATATTATTTATTTGACAGACAGTAATAACTCCTTATGAATCATTAAGCCCTATTGGGTAAATCTCCATCTAGATTGCTACCTCTCTTCCATGGTTCTTATATGCAATATCTATTGTGTAACATCTCTCTCTCTCCCTCTCTCTTTTAATTGAGATAAATTGTTTAATAGTTTGAGAAATTATACAGACAGATCCCCTTATTTTCAACAACAATTGTGTATATTGGTTTTACAAACTACCCCAGTATCAGTCTGTGTAATCTTTTATTGCCAAATTACAAACTCTTTTAAATATGGGCTTATAACAATATGCCTTCAGGGGAGTATACTAAAAAATACCACAACAATCTCCCGAGAAGCTCACATAGATCATTTAAGTGTAATCATTCATAAAAACCAAAGGAGTTTTGCAAAAGAGAAAACCTTTAAATCTCATTTACTAGGTCACTTTCCAATGTTACTGATCCTGATCAGATTTAATGGCCTATTTAAACACAGCATTCTTAAATATCCTTAAGTCTCCAACAAAAAAGCGCAGCCTTTTTAGGTTTGTCTTTGCCTACTAAGCAACATTATGCAGGCTGACCTTGACATTAAAATAAAATAACCACCATATCTCTGCTGCCATTTTGATGTATAATCTCAAGGTACATTCTTGTACTTCAACAGGTGTTCAAGCTCAATCACTGTATAAAGGCTACATTAAAATAACTTTGCTCTCAAATGACTATGGTAAGTACAGCAAAATCATATATTTTTAATATTCACAGTTCATTGTTGTTAAATCTTATCTACTGTTAATTTAGCTGTGAAGCTCATAGCCTTGGAACTGGAAGATGCCAAAAAACCAGTTCCCTGAACGATTAGGTTACTAAGACTATTTATGTGTTCCTGCTTGTAATGAAAGATAATACATTAATTACTCCACATTATGTGGAAAAATTCATGGTGGCTCCAAATTACTGATCTTAAACCACTCTAGGAAGCAGGTGGGCCTGTACTCTCCTTACTTGTAGTGTCAAATGTAAACATTAAAAGATTTCCGGATGGAGTTGAATTGTATTGAACTGCAGCAAAAAAATAGCTGGATTTTGTTGTTCCAAGAAATTCTATCTGCAAGTCTATCTGCAATTGCAGAGCAGAAAATATATGGCAGAGTAGAAAATACAGGATAAAGTCTAAAATGTGCAGATTAAGTATACTGAGAGCATGGTCCTCCAAACTTTATTCAGGGAAAACTCCACTGAATTGGGCCCTACATGTGAAGTAATGACTAACTTGTTCAGTCATGAAAAAGGAAGCCACATAGCAACTGAGTACATGTTCCTCTTTTTTCTGTTATTTTTTGCAACACTGTTGGAACACTATTTTGGAACAGTAATTCAGTTTGTCAGAGTCTCTCCTCTTCTCTCATTCTGAGAAAGATCAATCAATCAATCAGCGTCCTAGCACAAACCACCAAGAAGGAGGCAAAAACTAGTGAAAGACAGAATCAAACTTCACACTGAGCCCAACAGAAAGTTTTAAAACTTTCAACTCCCAATACAATTGGAAAACTTTATAATACAATTGTAGGTTCAGGGATGCAGGATGGCAGATGAAGGAAGACTCTGAAAAACTGAATTACTGGTGAGAAATTTTCCCTTGTGGTCTGACTCACTTGTCTCCATCCTGTGAAAGATTCCAGACCAACAGCTAATGTAGAATGTAGACAAAAAGCAGGTGGACTCACTGAAGAGATGGCTGGGAAAAAATCTGGAGCTAAATTTGCCTTGATTATCTATACCCACCTAGTAGGGGTAATGAAAATATCAGACAAGGTCCCAGTAGCCAACCTGGAGAGATGGAAATAAGCCATGTATGAGTGGCAATTCACTGTCAGTGATGGAGTCTTACCTATCTGTTTGTAAGTAAGAGAATTTTAACAGACTGTGGACAGAAAGCTGGTCTCATTAAGGGTTAAAGACTAGAACCCAAAATCTATCAGACTCACCAGAAAGCTGTAACAGTTGACACTTGACCTCAGAGAAAAGAATGACAAGACATTGTTGAATCTGAATTTTAAAAAAATGTTTGGCAGGAACTACTTGGTAGGAGAGTTCATCCAGACTCTCACTGATAGCCACCATTTGGTTGTCTACACAAATGCAAATTCCCTTGGTTCACTTCCAAACTCTGCCACATACCTCACATGTGATCCTGGGAGACTTTACCAATCTTCTGGGGAATAAAGGCTCAGCTCAGAGACTCAACAAAAAAATCCACCCCACATTGTCACTGCTGAAACTCTATCCTAATAGTGGCCAGCAACCCAGAGATTATATATTCAAGATGTTCTTGCTAGGAAGCTGGTTCAGATACAAGTTCTCTATTAGTGAAATGATATTCTCTCTTCCTTGCAGGATCAGAACCTTACGGTCATACTCTCCCTGACAAGCAGCCAATGAAAGAGGTAGTGTGACTAGGCAGTGTGTTCTTTCTGAGGATGGGCAGCCGGCAGTTGGCAGGCTTTGAAAGGGCACATGAGCGGGAATTAAGGGGACCACAGATATCTCCACAGTACTGCAGTAATGGAAAGCAAACGGACACAGTAACCGTACTTTAAGGTGCACCAAGGAACTTTTAGTTTGCAACTGCAGGGTCTACATGGACCAGTTAGTGCACAACACATTAGTGTGCTTTAGAAATCACACCCCTGTAGTACGCATTTCTGCTCTATGTAGACTCCTACTGCTCCGACTGTGGCAGATGGACCATTTAATATATCCCAGAGAGCTTTCTGCTATGGGAGAGAGGGTGAAGAAGAAAAAGATATGAAAGAAAACCTGAACAACACTTAACTCTGAGGGGCAGGAAAGGGAGGAAAAGGACACAAGTTGTTATTTAAAAAAAGAGGGGTAGACTTCAAGTCCTTCATTTTTAATCTGGACATTAAGGTGCCCTTGTATCTTATTCTCACAATTTGTTAGAGCAAAAATTTCATCTCAAAATTTTGCCCTGGATTTGGGAATGGGAAAATCTTAGGCCTTGTCTGCATTAGAAAGTTTTGCCTCTTTAATTATGCTGGTATAATTAAAGCAGCAACACCCTGAATGCCACTAAATGTAGACTCAGTTACCCCAGTATAGAGATCCTTATACTAGTAGGACTTATTCTGGTTCAGGAAAGAATATGCTATAAGCTCTACTGGTCTAAGTCACCGTACACTGATACAGCTGTGTCCACACTAGGTGTTTACTGGTATAACTATTTCAGTAAAAAAGAAACCAAAAAAAAAAAACCAATATCTGAAATAGTTATACTGGTAAAATTTTTAAGTCAGGACCAGGCCTGTAGAAAGCATGGAACTGATGTGGTGGTTGGGATACAATACATAAGACAAAGAACAGCCCTAGTTAGAACTGATATAAAGGTGCATACAACAGACTGGCTTGATTTCTGCATCTAGGGGCCCTGGCTCTTGGTGATTGGGGCACTGACGCTTTCCAGGTACCTAGGGTCTATTAAGACCATACTTACATATTATTGGTGACAGTTCAGTGTGTACTTTTGGTCACAACGTTGCGTTTAAATCAGCATATCTGTATGGTCATTCTTATGAATGCCTATTCCAAAATCTCCAAAAATGTATATATAGCATATAGCGTATATATAGCACAAACATAAGAAACAATAAAAAAGCATTAAAAAACAAACATTTTTTATGCTGAAATTCTAAAAACCTTGTATAAAAATTTCTTTTATAATTGCTATTTTATCTAGTGTAATTTCATGCTGTGCAGAAAAAGAGTTAGTTGTCCTTAAATTTCTTACCTTGAGACTAGCAAGTACATTAAATGCCATTTTTAAAGAAATGAAAAGACAATAAAACCATATGAAACAACAAGTGGTGTAATGTTTAAAATATCTATTTATAAAAGAGAGAGTAACGAAAGAGAACATTTACTTTTTAAGAGGTGCCACTACTTAACATTTTGAAAGATTTCTTTGTACTTGAGAGACAGTAAGAAAGTCTTTGCTTTTCTATGTACCATTTACAGAGGTTTAACTGTATATCATACAAATGCTTTAAGTTTTCATCAAAATCCACACTTAAATTACCCATGGAATTATTTCAGGAAAAATCATACTTTTTTATTGTTAATTTCATTTATACTTTCATGGTAGGAGTTTGGCTATATTTAAATGCAATTATCAAAGACTTCACTTTTACAATTAAAGGGATCATTTCCATATTATTTTAGTGTAGTTTTTTGAAGGGAGGAGGGCCTGCAAAAGGCCAGAGCTACTGAAGAGTCATAAGGCCTTGGCAAAGATAGTCCTAGCCTACAACTTATCACACAGATCAAACCACATCCCCTAACAGTACAATGTGAAAAAATCTCACAGAGTTTTCCTTCCCCTGAGATCCCTCTAACAGGTTTTAGAAGTGGGTAAACCAGCCCCATATTTGGTCAATAAGTAATTAGATTATTGGTCTAATCTTAACTCCTGATCCTCTCAATCTAATTTCATGGCATTCTGTCCACATTGCAGCACTGCATCAAACCTGGCAATCTCGTCTCCAGAGAAATTAAGTACCAGAACCAGAAGAGTGATGAAGGTTAAAAAGGAAGTATATTTCCCTTGCTATTTACATGCAAGAAAACTTTGCACTTTTCTTTTCACTCTCACCAGTATTTTCACTCCAATTTTATGCATACTAAAAATTCTACAACTTAAAAAAAAAAAAGGATTAAAAAACATATACAACTAACTATCTGGTTGTCACTGCGGTAACTACTGAGTGTATATATCTCCACAGAACTGCTAATTTATTAAAATTGGCACATAAGGAAAACAATTTTAAATCTCCTTTTGGTTTTTCAAATTAACTGCATTCTTTAGAAAACATGAATGCAACATACACTCATTAAAAATACGCAGGAAAAATAGAACTTCATGATTGTGTTTTTGAGTTAACACTGAAAGAAAAAAGTTTAAGAATATTTGTAGATGTGTCTACTTTGACAGTTTAGTGCGCTAGATGTGACTTTCACAGTCTGTTGGCAGATTGTAGGAAAGCCATCACACCTGTGACTTGGTGGTTGATTAATGAGTCTTTCAACTCATTGCCACCATCTGAAGAAGGGCCGTGGCCTTTCCAAGCTTCACTGGTTTATTCATCTTCAACTGCAGTCCTACCAAGGTATCTTCCATAAAGAAAATCACACCTGGTTAAAGCTAATGAAAACCTCAATATGTCATTTTCTAGACAAGTCAAAAAGCATGTAAAACTAGACAAAAGATGTATTCAAGCAACATGAATGCAGTTTTGTCATAACCTGTCAATCTAGAGACTAACATAAAAAAAGCTTTCCTCAATGACATTTTTCATAGTGACAATTCTGAATTTTCTTTTTACTATACACAACACAGTTTCCTGCCCTATGCAAAGACCAAGTTTGTTGTTGGATCCAGGAAGGAATTTGGCCCAGGCAAATTGGCCTTTTTGAGAACTTGTTAGTAATAGTCATGACAGGTTCAAAGGCCACCCAAATCCCAGTAGACTACAGTATCTGCTAGCGCATAGTCTACCAACATGGAATGGCACCTTCTGTCCCTCAGTCCTGCAGCACCTTACTTTCAGGGTGTACCATGGCCTTAATCTCTTAGCCATATTGTCATTAAATGACATCTCTATGTGGAGGTGATCATGCAGGCTTTTCACAGTCACTTGCCTCTGTAAGAAAGATGAAGGACAGTCTTTTGACTAAAGGACTGGACTGGGAGTCAAATGATCTACATTCTATTCTTGGCTCTGCCACAGACTCTCTCTTCAACTCTGGAAACAGCACTTCAAGCACTCAGTCTGCCTGAATCACTACAAGCTCAGCGCTCTAATACATCCAGCTATACATCCAGGGAGTAGGGGAAATAGAATCTCCATTTTCAGCAACATCAACAAGAAGGATAAATGTGACTCTTTTCATTAAAGAAGCAACACTGAGTAACAGGAGGTGGGCCAGAGTTGAAAGAAAAGAGGATTACTGGTAGACGAAAGACTGGTTCTATTAATAAGGAGCTGTGATCACCAAGTACTAGATGCAGGGTGTATTATGTAGGGGGATGTGGTGTTGACTATAAAATTGTTTTAAAAGGCATATCAAGCAATCTCAATGGGATTCCAATATAGAAAAAACAGGCCCTGCTCTGAAGGAAAGATAGGGATAATATCCAAATTGCCAGGGAAACAGGTGAGATGTTAACCTTTATAACAGATAAATAAATACATACATTATTAATATTAATACTAATAATTCAAACTGATCTAGCATTTTTTCATTCAAAGATGTCAAAGTGCCCAATTTATAAATGGGAAAAGTGAGACAGAATGAGTCAATGACAGAAAAAAGGGCTCAACTCCTAGCCCTATACTCTAGCCACTAGATCAGGCTATGTCCCCATTAATGCTCTTCTTAAAGCAAGGCTTTACAGGTACAGTCAATACATTTTCTTGTTTTCCCATGGGCAGGCTTTGCACTCTAGTGGTAGATGTAAATCAGAAAACAACCTCAGTTCTAGGCATTCTCCTGGTTCCTTTGCTACTAACAGCTACAACAGAACATATCCCAAGTATGCAAAGGCCCCATCATAAAAGACTTTTGACATTCCTCTTTCTAATAGAGTTCGATCAATATTAGAAGGTTACATGTGGGAATTCACATCAGCTATAGCCAATCAGGGTCTGACAGCTTCCTCTTTTTCCAATCTTCTGAGGGGGAATACACAAATGGAGGGTTATGTATATCCAGCAAAAAGTTAATAACCAGAAAAATGCTTGAACATTTACATAGAAGTCAAGTTATGGGCTGAGTTGTACCCTAACTATGAGACTGCTACAGGGCTACAAGTGATGTTATAGGGCACAAGCTTGTGATTTAGCTCAATTTCCATGAATATTCACCATGACATTCTTAGGTACATATAGAATTGTTGAACTGATTGTGCATGGAGTATATTTGAGCTAAATGAAAGACTTTTAAGAAAAGATTCACTTTCTTCATGCTGGGCATTAGCCACTACAACATACATACATTTAGCCATGTCCACAACCATAATGGGCTTTCATATTACCAAGATGTTTCATCCATATGATATAGCCCTGGTCAAGAAACATTATTACTGACAATTCACTAATACTGTTTAACTGCTTAGTTCCACTTATACTGCTCCATGAAGTTGCTCACTGAGAAGTATATAAATCTACTTTATTGGGCAGAAAAGTTAGCAGGGCTCACAACTGATTTCAACTGGAACACACTATGATTCATATGCAAGGGAGCAAAAACGTTCAGTGATAACAGCTCCTTTCCTTATTGTTAGGCTGCAAATAGCATTTTGCCTATTCTGACATAAAAATTATTCATCTTGAGATAAGGATCCAATATTTGTCAATCAACTGGTTGACATTAAAAAGGTTAAAATGCACATTAAAAAGGTTTAAATGGGGAATAGGTAGTGAGTACCAGATCTATTTCCTAGGGTGTAGTTGATAGCTCTGTTGT
Organism: Emydura macquarii macquarii; assembly: GCF_026122565.2. Lineage (NCBI taxonomy): Eukaryota > Metazoa > Chordata > Testudines > Chelidae > Emydura > Emydura macquarii. The sequence goes on along the minus strand of NW_027133034.1, from coordinate 37,504,997 downwards.
GGAGAACAAGTCTTGCAGCAAATTAGGGATTAGGATATTCTGCTGTTCCCAGGGGACAACATGCACTACAATCTACAATTGCTCAGGTTTATTGTATCTCACTATTGTAAATACGTGGGGCTGGACATTCTCAATCTGCATTTCCAGTTTTTCTTAACAAATTTCCTTTTATACAGGAAGAGACTATAAAGGTGCAATTAAGTAGTAACTGCTCTCTATGCCAGATAGATCTTATATAATTAAGGGAATTATATTTTAAATTATGAATCTTGTATGGTGTTGGAGTCCTGAAGAATTGACACAAGCCACTTGATATCAGAGCTCACCCATTCACAGGTGCAAAGCAGGATGCCACACCACAGTCCAATTACTGAGGCCTAGGGATCCCAGTGATTAAGATGTAGGGACTCAGACAGCTAGAGGACAAAGTGCATATTCTGTAACTATTTTGCACATGGTTAATAATATTCTAGATAGTTTCCTTTTGTGTTCTCTAGGTCTTCTTTGTGGCATGCCAGCAACAACTGGAATTTTTTGTGTGTGGGAGTTCTATGTTCAGTGTTATAAAGTAGAGTGCACTAGATGACCACAATGGTCATTTCTGGCCTCGGAATCTATGAACTTCTTTTCTGCTAGTGTTTCTCCTACAAAACCACATTGACAGGGGACATGCCATTTTTTTTCTGTCTGTGATATCTGTATCACTTTTCAGATCCAAACATCTTTAGAACCATATCTCATCTTGATGTGGACAAAAAAGTGTATTTACAAGCACAGCTAACTCGCTAACCCACCTTTCAATTTCAGGACTAAATGAATTTTTCAGCATGTTGACGAATTGAATTTTAAAAGAGTGTTTTCTGGATATATAGATGATCAACCACACAATAAACATTATAAATGTAAACATTTGCCATAAATAGTTCACCATATGGCTATCATTCACAACAGACGATCTCTGTGTATTCACTGGAATATACAAGATCTATGCAGTTTTGCCCTGTGAAAATTCAAAACTCTTAACTAGAAAAACACTGATTGTATTCTAGTTACACTGAACTTTAAGAAATGGCTAAAGAATTCATCAGAGCATATTATTCTTGACTGGGAAACAAATACTGCAACTTTATCCAGCATCAGCCAGTATAAACAGAACAGGCACGTGGATCGTTCTTACCAAAACCAATCAAAATGTTTTCCCACTGGCCAAGGCCCTGAGGCGCCATTGCAGACTGTCTCAGTTTAGAATGCTCTTCCTGAGCCCAGCACAGCAGCACATTATCTGGCATAGGCCACAAGGCAGCGTCACTGTCTGATAAACCCCCGGGGTGACTTATTAGGTAACATTCAATCTGATTTGACTATGGTCCATTCCAGTGTCCTAACTGGGCCAGAGTTTGTGCAGGGTTTGGCAGCAGAATCCACTACCAACCCACTACATTATTTGCCACAGGGTATAATGAGTCCCCTCGACTTACTACATAAACACACACATGCACATCTGCTCTACTTTCAAGAAGCCCTCCAATGTGTTGAAGATATCCAGCTAGACAGGTCTGAACTCATAGCTGAGAGATGGACCTTAGCAAGGTGAAACATCCAGTGTCCTCCTGTGACAGCTATTTCCAGTCATGAGTGCTGTTAAGAATGGTCTGGTTGTTGACTCCCTTTCAAAGTCTTCTGGGTAGCAGGATACACTGGACCCTCTGTGGTTGCTACCTGCTGGCTAGCTAATGGGCAAGCAAAGTCTACTATGTAAAAATAATTTGACAAGTCAATCTCCAGTTGTATATGCTGGACCTAACATCAAATCAGCATTTTTCTGAAGCAGCTCATTAGCAAAGAAGCCTCCAGTTGAGCAGATACTTCTCTCCTCACTTTTATTTTTTTAACTCATCCTCAAGGCTTTTGGCCAACTTTGTCTTATAAGGAATTATATTTTTTTATATCTTTTTCTACTCTTGTATATTTTTTACTTTAGTACTGTTACCCTTTTTGACCTGAGCGATTAGACAATATTTGGCAGGTCTCAGGTTGTTTCCTTTAGAAGAAGAAATTAATGATGGAGTCTGGTATTTCTTTGATGCAATCCTAGTTATTTACAAAGAATGTACAAAAAATTCTGCTTCCCTAAACACAGTACCAATCAAACAACATGAAACATTTTCCTTGCTCAATATTCCTAATCTTTTCTTCCAAAAAGCATCTCCCAGGGAGCAATCTCTCTCAGGATCAAATCCCTCTGCCCACCCAGCTTCTCACTGGTGTTGTATGAGGCCTGCTTTTTGAGCAGTGGCTCATATTGTTTCAGTGATCAAACAGCTTAACCACTTACATTTTTCCGGAATGAAGAGCAGTTATTATGCCCACGAGCTTCAACGAGGTTTCAAAGAAAAAAAGCAGTGTGCATGTAGGATTTTTCTTACAAATGTGAAAGTCATAGACATGTATTATAAATTAGTTCAATATTGTAAATCTTTAATGAGAATACTTATTCAAACAAAGCACTTCAAATGTAACTGAAAACTACACTTCATGTCCCATTCCAACTACCCTCACAGTAGAACTATGCAAAAATATCCACATTACACCAAAATCAGCCATGGAAAGAACTGCAGTTTATCCACTCACCCTTCCCCCCGGTTAAGAAAACTAGGTCAAAGTTTCTGGAAGGCCCAAACTGTTAACAGGAGTAAACACTCATCACTGGGTTCCTCCTTTCTGCCTGTCTTACTTGAAAAGGTTGGTCTCTATTAAAATTTATGACCTTGAGTTAATGTAATATCACTAAGCAAGATTTTTTTTAAAACATTTTCTAAATATACTTTTATTTCAGAGGCTACAGGAGTAAGAGAGGCAGGATTCAAACACACGGGTGGAGCCAGCACTGAGTAGTATGTAAAGATTTATTCCCCTTTTATCCAGCACTAGAAACCTTTTACCATCACCTAACAGCCAACTAATTAATTTGCTCACTACTTGCAGGCTCAGGGACTAAACTTGTCCCTATCTCACTCAGTCTGTAACTAGGCTGGGGAGGCATTTCCCTGGTAAATGAGTCCCATCAGCACTTTTTACCCACTTTTTCTACTGTGAGAGAATCATCAGAGCATACTTAGTTAACATAGTGTCAAACAGGCAGCATTTAAGCTTAAAAGGGGAAATAGAACTAGACATCACTGTGGACAGCTCAATGAAAACATATATCCTCATTGTAGAGCAACAGCCAATAAAGGAAGAAAGATATTAAAACATGTTAAAGAAAATGATAGAAAATAATACTGAAAATAGTACAGTAATAAATTGATGGTATGGCCTCATTTTAAATAATGTGTTCAGTTTTGCTCAACTTATTTTAATAAGGATACAGCAAAAAGTGAATGGATCCAAAGAAGGCCAAAGAATGGAGAGACTTCCAAAAAAAGGAGAAATTATAAAGATTATGACAATTCAGTTTAAAAAGGAGACAAATAATAGATGACATGATAGAGATATATAAAATAATGGATAGTGTAGAGAAGGTAAATCAGGTACTCCTATTTATATTCATCATGCAAGTACAAGGGGATAGCTAATTAAATTACAAGTCAACCCCCATCCTGAGTCAACTCCTTACCGGAGGTAATGAGCAGATGGTATAAAACAAAGATATTTCTCTGAAATGGGGATATAATATAAGCTTCACATAGTCAGTAGAAAAACAGGATAATGTTACGGTAAGTGATATAACCATGCAAGATGACTCCACTAAAGTTCAAATTCAAAGAAAGAATATAGGTTCCCAATTCATGGAAACAGATAAAATAGAAAATCTGACTTACAAGTTCAAGTAAGTAAGATGTAAGGAAACCTTAATCTCCACGTTATCTGCCTACAAACATGGAGTGCATCTGTGTCTTTTACTATAAAAATTGCAGATATTATTCATACTCTGATTTTGAACACAGAGATATATATGGAAAAACATCTGAATTCCACTGAAACCATGCCTTCCAGACATATCTGCCTCTAAAAAAGTGTCTGTCTCTGAGATAGGGATTCAAACAACAACAGTTTCACTATCTCATATTTTGAGTGATCAGGCTGTATATGAAGCACAATTAAAGCTCATCACTATAGTTCACCTGAGTTTACTTTCAACAGCTGGGTATCTATCATAATTCAGGGGTTAGCTGCATTTCCGCCCTGTGCCCATTAAGGTCTCAAGCCTCCAGTTGTCAGCTCTTTATGGGCAGGGACCTGCATCCCTCTCCCTCCACACCTGCAATTTAGGCTTGCAGTCCCCATGCAGGTTTCACTTTAGTTGAGCACCTGCAATTTGTACTCTCTCAGGGACAAGTACAGGGTTACCAATGACCAGCCAGCTGTCACAGAGCACAGTACACTTATGTTAGGACAAAAGCATTACCAAGAAAACATATAATAAAACAAATAGTTTACATGTTTGCTAAGATCACTCATCTTCCACATGGAGATCCTTGCAGGTTTCCAGTCCTTCAAACCTTTCTAATATGGTTTCGACTTCTTGGTTACTGTTTCATGTAAATTCTTGGATCAAAGTGAGGGTCTCTAAGCCAGTTCAGCTTCCCCCTTCATACCAAAATCCTGTTATTTGTCTGCTGGCCCTCTTGAACCCAGTCTGAACCAGTATGTGCATTTCAGCCCAGGGGGTGGTACTTCTTTGGAGTTGCTTACCTGTCCCAGGATTTGCAATAATTATCCCCCACTGATTTTAATTCATAGGGAAAGCTCAGTAACTCTCCCTGATGGAGCGAGCATACTGTCTCTAGCTCACAGACATACATATAACATTTATAGATACTCAAGTTTATGAATGATCCCTTTGCCCATAGCATATGACACATCTCAATAAAATAATCTTTTGAAGTTTCAACACTTTTGCATCTGTCACAGTACCAACAAGTAACAAATAAATATGTTGCAATTACTGAACAAATCACAACTTCTGCAGAGCCAGGTCTAGAACTCTGGGCCCTCACCGTCCAAAACCACAGATCACCATCATTCAGCTAAACATATCTCACTGGATATCAGTAATAGCAGGTCCCTTTATCCAGTCCATAGGCTAGTAAATAAAGGGTAATCTCACACATACCAAATGAATATATTACAGGAGAAACCTTATACATATTAGAAAGGCGCAGTCATTAATTCAAAAATACCACCTTCTATTAATACAAATAGAGGTCAGAGGCACCTCAGAAATACCTTAAATATATAAGTAAGGCAATTTACCAATCATACTTATATTTGTTCTGAACCAAGGACAAAATTACTATTTTTGTTCTATCTGATAGGATACAGACACAAATACAGCACATAAATCCTACCTGTAAAGGATTTAGAGTATTTTACTGTACATGCACAACTTTCAGCTGTCTGTGAGTTTTCAGAATGTCATTGATTTTGCATTAAATATCCTTGCTTTTCATTAAGCACTGGGACTTTAAAAGACAAAAATGTCATTTTAAAGATGAACTGTTAGCACTGTTAAATAAAATTTGTTGCATTATTTTTAAACAATTTAAATTAATGTTTCTGTGCTATAGCTATCCTTCACCATGACATCATTGAATTTAGGCCTTCATCACTTATTTTAACAAGCATTCCCCTGAGTTCTGCACTACATAGCTGAAATTTATATGAGCATTATGGATTTAGAAAAAGCAAAAAATTGCTCCTATTGCTGTATAAAGTACTGCTCCAGACAATGGCAAACACATACTGGAATCTAAATCACAAAACACACAGGCCTTTAACCTTGAGATAAGAATTATAAATTGTAAATTATAAAATTATCATTAGTCTTTCTCATTGCATACCAAGTAAAGAAAAAAAATCCTTTAGAACAATTACCTCTAAAATTCTGTAGTTTAAAAATATATTTCCAAATTATTTTACAATCTGTATCAAAATTAACTTTAATGTATGGTATATTACAAAGTAACATTGACAACTGGAAAAACTAGACATTCTTTATAAAAATATTATTACCTGTGTGCCAGCAGTGCCCTGAAGGTCATCTGATTCAGTCCCAGATAACTTGGCAGCAAGATTGACCAATCCCAATTCCATTCAGTAATGGCTGACTGTTGAGGTATGGGAAGAAGCTATTGTTAGTTATTAATCAGAGTTAATATGATCAGTAAATTAAACCTCCAGCTGCGATAGACTAACTAAGAAGGAGGGGGGTCTAGAACAAGGACTCAAGCAGATGATATCAATCATGTCCACAGAAGAAGGTTTTTATTCCAATAAGACAGCAATTAATTTATAAATCCATTTGGGGATGTAGCCATTATTTATAAAAAGATAAATCAATTTTTTGAGTCGTTATTCTTCCAACTGTTAATGGCATTTTGCCCAACCACTTTCTCTGAGAGCTTGACTCTATTTGCAAAGCAAAATAATTGGCAACTTTTTATGTATTGTAGCAATTTACATTTTCTACTGTCAGCAAAAAGTTTATCAAGAGAAAGATCTTGGTGTAGCTGAAATTCATGCTGTATCTTAATTAGTGCGAGGTATTTTACTTGTCTATTGTTGTGTAAGGCATTGCAGTCAGCAGATGGTTATTATAAATACCTGTAAATATAGACAATATGAACTCAAGTAATGACCTGTTGCTTATTTAATTAATAAAATCTATCCAACAATATATATGTATGTTAATATATATGGTTAAATGGCAAGGTTCAAGGTTTGGTTATTTGAGCAAAATAAGTATCCTTCAGAAAATGAAAATCCAGCCTAAATGAAACCAATAGGAAATAAAGTAACAAACAATACAAGGCAGAGTTTCCATCAAGATTTTCAGGGTTCCCAAGTCCCATAAAACTTCTGGTGCTACTGGAGACAGTTGAATGTACACCAGGGTTCCTTTTCCAGCCAGCTGCTTTCATTCTCTCCCTCTCTCTCTACCTTTCTTTTACCCCCCTCCTTTCCTTCCCTCATACATTCATACACAATAAAAGTCATGGAGAGGGCGGAATAGAGAGAAGAATGGGAGAGAGGCAGGGAAAGTGAAAGAGTGTAGGAGGGTAAATGAGGAAGAAGATGACTGGTGAAAGTGAACGTCTGGGTAAGAATGAATGAAGAGGAAAAAGTCCATCAAGAGTGAGATGAGACACAGAATGAATTAATGAAGAGAGAGGAAAGGAAGTAAAAGAGGGAGGGATGGAAGCAGGAGAGACAGTGCTCCTATGTTCTAAATGTAAGCTCAGATACTCATTCATCCTGTACACAGAATAACAAAAAACAGAGAGAACACTGAAGATAAGTGAAATTAGGAGGGCTAAAAGAGAGTGATTTGAAGAGCAAACAGCAAAACAATATTTTTAAAAGGCAACAAGAAATTTTGTAAATGTAATAGAAGGAGGAAGCCTGGGACAGAATTGGTGAGTCTGGTGGACTAATCAGAAAGTAAAGGAGCAGGGAAGGAGGGTAAAATCACTTAAGAGAAGCTAAATGATTTCTTTGAAGCAGACTTTGCCACAGATCAGTTGAGAAGCTGCATGACCTGTGCCTTACTCATATTAGGTAGTAAAGAAGAGGCACTGTCAGAGACTGAGGTGTCAGGACAAAGCAATAAAATTCAGAGTAACAAGTTGCTAGGACTAGATGAGTATTTCTGAAGGAATATAAGAATGAAGTGGCTAAATTGTGAACAGAAATTATGTACTCTCTTGCAAATTAGCTACTGAACCAAAGGACTGCAAGATAACAAATGTACATAGTCTTTAATTAAAGCACTGGGATTGATCCTGGGGTTTACAGAACAGCGAACTTTATTTCAGGACCAGGTAAACTGGCTGAAATTATAATTTAAAAAGAATTATTAAATCCCCTGATGAACATGATATGATGGGGACAAACTAGCATGGCTTCAGAAAAGGAAAATCATGCCTTTGTGTACATCAACATGACAGTATACGAGAGACAATCCATTGATATATTTTATCTGGACTTTTAAACAGCCTTTGAAAAAGTCCATAGCAAGAACATATATTAAGGAAACTAAGTAGTCTTGGGGTAAGAAATAAAGTCTTGTCTTGGATTAGAAACTGGCTATAACACAGAAGACAAAGAGTGAAAACAAATGATCACATTTCACAATGGCAAAAAGATAACAGGATGTGGCTCTAGAGTCTATCCTAAAACCACTGTTGTTCAGTGATATGGAAAAATAGGTGAATAAAGAGTGAAGTAGTAAAGCTTACAAATGACACAAAATCAGTTGATTTACTCAAGACTAGAGAAACTGCAAGGAAAAACCGAAAGTGGCAGATGAAATTCAATGTTACAAATGTAAGGTTATTCATATTGTAAGGAATAATTTGAACTATCTATACATATTTCTGAGTTCTATTTTAACTGTAGCCACAAAGGAAAAAGACTCGGCAACCATTATGGACAGCTCAGTGCAGTCTGTTGCTCAATGTGGAAACAGAAGAGGGTCCAGAAATCGATGATGAAAATGTTAAGAGGTAAAAACAACAACTAACAAAAAAAACAATTGTATATGAAGGGAGACTGAAAAGTTTGTTTAGAGGAAACAAACAAGAAGGGACATGATACAGTTATATAAAATAATGAATGGTATAAATAGGGCCTTTAGGTGTTTTATGATTCCACAGCCATAGATCTTGTTGCAAAATTTATTCTTTTTTTGCAGACACGGCAGAATTCAACATTTTTCCATGAGAATCACATTTTGCTCCAGACAGGTGTCAGACATTTTGTTTTCTGTCTCCTTGGCCTGCAGCTACCTCTTCCTTTCCAGCTTTTTCCATGAGGGAGAATTAATTGGGGAATGGGAACCTATGGAGCTGGAGTGTGGAGTCCATTCACCTGAAGAACCCAGTGAAAGTATTTATTGACAATATTTTCATTTCTATTTTTTTAATATGGGCCCTAGTCAAAAATACTGATGGACAACAAATTTCTCAATACATATTTTTGTAAAGGATTATTTTCTATGATCATTTCCCCCCACTATATTCTTTAGGTAGACTAGCTCCATGGGTATTGGCTGTCATGTTGTTCAAGTAACCTGTCTCCAAACCTCTCTCCCCTGGTAAGTGCCAGGAAGTGGGAGCCTATACCCAGCGTCAGAGGCTCATTCATCCCTGGTAACAGTCTCCAGGCAGGCCAGCATACCCTTTGGACTCACCCATTCCCTGGCTAATTTAGGCTAATCTAAACCCAGTGATAATGGGCCTGTCAAGGAGGAAGAAGAGAGCATTTTATAGGGACTGGGAAAGTTAACAGTGCTGCAGAATGCAGAATGCTTTTGCTCCTGAATTCAGTGCCACTGTGCCACAGAATACATAGAACCCTAAATAAACACAAAGTTGGCACTATTTATGCTCTCATAATAGAAGAGCTAAGCTACAGTCTTTGAAATTGAAAGGCAACAGATAGAAGGAAATACTTTTACACAATGCAAAATTAGCTCACTGACAAAAGATATAGTGAAGGCCAGGAGCTTAGCAGGATTCAAACAAGGATTCAATATTTATGTGGGTAATGAGAACATATATATACTTAAATTATATATGGTAAAATACATCAGGGATTTATAAATTCTCATGCTTCAGGGCAGAAGCCAACCACTGACTGATGGGATTAAGAAGAAATGTCCCATTTAGGCAAAATAATTGTCCATTATGAGTCTTCTTGTACCTTTCTCTGAAGAATCTGGTAGTAGCACTGTCAGAGACCAGATAATGGGCTAGACTGTCAATGGTCTCTTCCAGTATGGCAATTCCTATATTCCTGTGTTAACAGTACACCATTTAAGGAAATAAAATAAGGTAACTTATTTAATAGTATAATTAAGTTCAAGAGCAATTTGATTTACTGATTAATAGGTTTGACACATGATACTTTAAGGCTTGTGATCAATTATTTTTATTTAAATGATAGGACAGTTTTCCTACTTCTGATAAACAGATTTCATGCTAAAAATTTCTGGAATCCAACATAATTCAATATGAACTATCCCTTGTCACCTGCTGATTTATGGAGCACTGCAATCCTATAATATAGCAAAAGAACTCTGCCCTGAGTTGTCAGTATTTGAAGGTCTTATTCTACTCACTATTAATGAATGCAGGCAAGAACTATAACAGGTAGGATAAAAATATTATCTGCATTCCAAATTTGGGCACTGTTAAAAACTTTTTAACAGTTGTCTAAGACAAGCAATTTGGTCCTCTTCATTTAAGATATTTACAAAGGGACTTGTGGAACAAGAAAGAGCAACACATGTTTAAGACTAGTTCAGCTGGAGTCAAGAACCTCAAATTACTATTCATCTTCGTCATTCACACCATTAACACTTTCACTGATATACATTACAGGGATTAAATATCTATTAAAGAATATATGTTTTAGAAAATGACATATACAGTGAAAATGGTCTTTAGCCATGAGCAAAGAGAGCAGAGGTGATTTCTTTACCTCAATCTCAAACAAAATCGTATTGAAAAAAGATAAGGGACTGTCTGGTGGAAGAAGTTCTGAGTGTGCACTTCAGTACAACATTTTGAAAGATCAGCATTTTATATTACCATTTGAAATCATGGAAATGCCTACAGGGATCAAGGAGATTGGCAAAGTCTATTAGTAAATTTTTCAAAGATGCCTAAGTGATTTAGGCACCTGAATCCCATTTTAAAAGTTACTCTGGTGATTTGTCCGTTAAGTCCCATTCACTAAGGTCCATGCTGTAGTCACAGATGACAATCAGACTTAGGGATTTAAGAATATTTTACCTTAGATCTTTTTTTTTTTTTTTTAAACTGCTGACTGGTATGGTATTAGTTTCTACGAGGAACTGGATACCTTAACATTTTACTGGAGTAGCCTAATATGAATATCTGAAATACAAAATTTTCTCATTTTTTCTATTTAATTATATCTATTGCCAATGGCTTCAACAGAAAGACCAGGTCCATTGCATCAAGGTAACGAAAAATCATTCATAAGAATGTGCTTCCCATGTCCATATTGAACTAACCTAGTTATATGTGAAAGAATCTAAATTCCTCAAGTACATAAGATCCACATCACAGCAACAATCCAAATTAAAGAACAGGGGGCACAATGTATCAGTGACAACCCTCTTGCACTACCTAAATGGATTAGAATTGTCTGCACTTTAGAGGCAGCATGTACCCAAATTGACTCGCACTAAGGATGTAAGCTACTAAATGTTTAAATGGTGAGCAGCAGTCTTACCATTTAATGATTTAATTAAATGTTTAATTAAACCCCTGTGGGCTGCCCACCCACTCCCTTGTCCCAGCTCTCTGGTCCCAGCTCGGAGCTGGGCTGCAGCCGTGCAGGGACTTCTCCCCTCCCTGGTCCCAGCTCAGAGTCTCCAGCCACCCATGTTCTGCCAGGTCCCGGCTAGTAGCCGGGAGCTGGGTTCCCGCCGCCCATGTCCTGCCCTGTCTCAGCAACTGCAGAGTAAGTTAATGTTTAACCGTTTAAACGTTCTATTTTTAGAAGTTTAAACGGATAATTAATTAAATGAATTTTTACAGCCCTCACTCACACACTAGTGATTTTGTTTTGTACATCCATGTTATGAAATTTGTGCACATGCCAATTATTTCATTATCATGGTTTCAACACCTACCATCACTGTCATCATGGTTTCATAGTTTAAGGCCAGAAGTAATCATTAGATCATTTAGTCTGACCTCCTATATATCACAGGACACTAAAATTTCACCCACTTACCCCTCTATTGAGGACAATAACTTATGTTTGGCTGGAGAAATTTTTTCAGAAAGACATCCAGTCTTGATTTGAAGACTTCAAGAGATGGAGAATCCAACACTTCCTGTTTCAACGGATGGTCACTCCCACTGTTAACAATTTGTGCCTTTTTTGCCAATTTGAATTTGTCTGGCTTCATCTTCCAGCCATAGGTTATTGTTAGGCCTTCCTCCACTAGATTAAACAGCCCTTTAGTACCTGGTATTTTTTCCCTGTAAAGGTATGCTGTAATCAAGTCAACTCTTGATCTTCTTTTTGATAAATTAAACAGATTGCAAGGCATTTTCTCCACCCCTGAAATAATTTTTATGTCTCTTTTCTGAACCCTCTCCAATTTTTCAACGTCCTTTTAAAAATGTGAACACCAGAACTGCACACAATATTCCAGTATTGATTTCAGCAATGCTATATTCAGAGGTAAAATCATCTCCCTACCCCTACTCACTACTCCCTTGTTTACACAGACAAGGATCACGTTAGCTCTTTTTTCTATAGCCTCGCACTTAGAAAATCATATTAAGTTGCTTGTCCACTGATGCCTATATTCTTTTCAGAGTCACTGCTTTCCAGGCCTGCCTCATTGTGGAGATATGGCCAGCATTCCTTGTGATATGATATGTAATATTTTCATTGATAGCGACTGAAAATTTAAAAATCTTTCACTAACCTGATCAAACACATTTGCAGAATACTGGCTGTGCACCTGGAAAGGATTGAAAACAGGCTGTTCTTCTGTGCTCCTCAATGTCAAATTTGAATGTTCAATGGGCATTACATCTTCTTCAGCAGAATTGCCACAAGATAGCTGTTCTTTCAAATATTCCTTTTAAGAAGAAATAGAAATCAATGAGTATCACCTATCCTTGTTGGCTATATTCTGGTCAAATTCCACATATAAATTTACCTAGTCTCTGCTCAGCCAGTCTGTTTTTTCCCCACATCTCAGTTCATTATCAGATCTCTCCCTCCGCTTTGCACCTTCTTCTCCCTGCCCCACTGGCTCCCACTTTCAGTCTCCAAGTCTTACCAGTTCCAGTCTGACCCATAACACTTCATCCTACCTCAATTTTTTCCCCACCCACTGTCTCTCTGTCACCCTCTATTCTGGGTTTCTTTTCCAACTAGCTGACTCAAGTGTCCTTGCCCAGCCAAGTCCTAGTTTCTGCTCCCCAAGTACATTGTCCCAATCTACTCCCCCAGTCCTCCCCACAGCCACCTAAATCCAACTCCTATCCTTTTTTCAGCTTCCTCCTGTACATTCCCTGAATGCCAGTGGGGGGAGGAGGGGCACGAGTCATTGAAACCACAGAAGAGACAGGATTCCTGACTCTCCATTATAGTTCCTGGCTCTACCCAGAGCAGCTGACAGCAGCATTTGCAGATAAATGAGGATTTAGCACAGGACAACGGAACTACAGAGATTAGGACCATGTACCCCAAACAGAAAAAGTAATAATACTGTTGGGAGGAATAATCAGGTAGATGATACCAGTAGTGAAAGACTATACCTAATCTGTCTAGGAAATTGTGTGAAGTCAGAGAGCAACAAATGACATGTTTGTACACTAATGCAAAAAGTCTGGGTAACAAAATGGTGGAACTAGAACCACTGGTGCAGGGTGCAAAATCGAAAAGTATAGAGATAACAAAAATATGATGGAATAGCAGTTATAACTGGAATAGAGGCATTGAAGGATATGTGCGCTCAAGAGAAAAAAATAAAGGTAAATATTGGGGGGGGGGGGGGGGAAGCATTGTACACCAATGATGTAGTACAATAAGGAAATAAGAAGCATTATACACCAATGATGCGGCAGACACAAGAAATAGGTGATGGCATGGATAAAACAGAATCAGTTTCTCTCAAAATCGCTTTGGGGAAAGATTGCAAAAGAGATTCTACTGAGGTAGTGTTAGGGGTCTGCTGTAGACTCTCCCTAGCCCCCCTGTCCTGGGGTAGGATTTGGATATGGATAGAGATTTCTCTGATATTACAAGAGAGTTAAATACTATCAGAAATTGTGTCATTATAAAGACTAACTTCCTAGATATAAACTGGAGAACAAATATTACTAACACTGGTAATACCTGGATGGCAGCAGATAGATTTTTTCACCAAACAGTAAGGAGCCTAGAAGAGGTGATGCTTTTTTAAAATTTGGTTTGGGTAAGTAGTTAAGACATTATAGATGTTCTGGTTGTAGAAAATAACCTTGGATTGAATGATCATGAGTTGATTCTATTTAAATTAAACGTAAGAAGAATAAAAAAACCCTAGTTTATAACTAAAGTTCAAAAGGGCAAACTTTGAGAAATTAAGGGAACTAGTTAGTGAAGTAAACTGGACTGATGATCTCAGGGACTTAAATGTGGAGAAGGCTTGAAATGTATTTAAGTCAGAAGCTATTTAAGGCAGAAACTATCTGGAATTTGCGTCCCAAAAATGGGGAAAAAACGTGTAGGGAAAGGCTCCAGGACTAACTAGATGAATAACCACTCCAAAAAAGGATATTAGGAATAAGCAGAGATCCTCAAAGGAATAGAAGAATTCTTCAGCAAAGGGACTGATCAGCAAAGAAAGCTATACCTTGGAGGTCAGAAAGATAAAATGAGAATTGCCAGAAGTCAAGCTGAGTTATACCTTGCAACGGAAATTAAAACGAATAGTAAAAGCTTCTTTAACTATATAAATAAAAAGAACAAGAAAAGAAGAAGTGGGTGGCCACTATACAGTGAGGATGGGGTAGAAATATGGATATGACATGTAATATGGATAATATGACTGAAAAACTAACTTAATACTTTAAGTTAATACTTTACCTCACTTTTCAATAAGGATGCTAATGTTGAATATAATGGCAAAGGCAAAATGGCAACGAGTGTACAGACATAGAAATGATCACATCCAAGGTGGAAGCAAAACTCAAAAAAGAGTTTAATGCACTCAGACTGAAGGGCAGATGGGGAATGAATAAACTACATCCCAGCATACTGAAGAACTGACACATAAAATTGCAAGTTTGATACCAAGGATTTTCAATGTATCTGTTAAACTGAAGGTGATATGGTATGACTGGAGAATAGAAAATATAGTACCTATATTTAAGAAATGGGGACAAAATGAACCAGTCAACTATGGACCTGTTAGTCTGACTTCAATATGATGCATGGCTTTAGAACACATTTTAAAGAAAAGAATAACTAAAGACACTGACCCCAGCCTGCCAGCAGCCGAGAGCTGCTGCTGGGGGGGAAGCAAGTTCCTCCCGGCCCCACACTGGGAGCAAGAAGGGAACCATGGGGACCCTGGCCACGCAGGGGCCAGGCAGCCAAAGGCAGGGTTACGGGGCAGAGCCCGTCACATCCCCCCCCACACCGCCGCCGCCAGGAAGCTCAGGGGCATCTGTCCCTGTCACTCTACTCCCCACTACACCCACCACTCCCACAGTGGGGGGAATAGGGGAGAGCGGGAAACAGGCCCATAGAACTCCCCCCCCCCCCCCCCCCGCCGGGCTCTGCTGCCACTGCTGATGACAGGGGGCGTAAATGTAAGTAATGGCCCCCAGGCACCAGAGACCCACAGTACGCCACTGCTACAGGTTGTGCTAAATGGAAAGCTACTGGGCAGGAGGGAGGTTACTAGTGGAGGTCCTGAAGGATCCATCTTAGAACCAATCTTATTTTTACTTAAAGACTCTGACACAAAAAGTAGGAGAGTGCTAATGAAATTTGCTGATGACACAACGTTGGGAAGCATTGTCAATACAGAGAGGATCTGAATATTATATATGAAGAACTGGATGACTTTGAGGACTGGAATAAGAAAAATGGAATGAAATTTAATAGTCCAAAGTACAAGATCATGCATTTACAGACTAATAAGACTTTCTGCTATAAGCTATGGGCTCATCAACTGGAAATGACAGAAGAGGAGAAAGATCTGGGTGTATTGAGATGATGTTATGCAGCCATGAAAAAAGACAAATGTGATCCTAGGATGTATCAGCCAAGGTATTTCCACTAGTGTCAGAGAAGTAACAATGCCATTGTATAAGACACCGGTAACGCCTTATCTGGAATACTGTGAAAAATCTGGTCACTTATGTTCAAGAAAGATTAATTAAAACTGGAACACGTGCTGTGAAAGGCTATTATGATGATCAGGAGAATGGAGAGTCTATCTCACAAGAGGAAATTAACAGAGCCTGGCTTGTTTAGCCTAGCAAAATGAAAGCAGAAAGGGTATAAGATTGCTCTTGATAAATATATCAACAAATTAAATACTTGGGAGGGAGAAGAGCTATTTAAACTAAAGAACAACATTGGCACAAGAACAAATTGGTATAAACTGTGAAATAAATTTATGTTGGAAATTAAAAGAAGGTTTCTACCCATCAGAGGAGTGAGTTCTGGAATAGCCTCCCAAAAGGAGGTGGGGAGGTCAAACACCCTTTGTGTTAGAAATGGCCAAAAAGCACATCCCTGTCAAAAAGGTCATTGTCCTTCCAAATTTCAAATCTCTCCTCAAAATTAGTATTAAAATGGAGTTTGATAAATTTATTAACAGGATTATATGACAGGACTGACCATCCCTTGGACATGATATTACATGTGGCTCCCTTCCAGTGATATATGTCACTATGTTCCTCATGAGGAAAGTCTGTCTTCTCCCCTGTAGCCCTGAGCTGGAGCGAACATACTCAGTCACTCTGTGGGGATGGTCTATGTGCAGTCTGGAGCAGCGAGCATTTCCAAAGAAAAGATCACCAGAATTCTTTTTAACACTGTAAAACAACACATTTTCCCCCAGCCTTTTTCTCAGAAACGATTGAACCATTTTGGCTCCAATTTTCAAAAAAAAAAAAAAAAATTAGCCTGGAAAATTTCATCCTAAACAATCAAAAGTCTAGTACATTATAAGTAACTGAAAATATGGTCTTGTAATTGGAAGTGTCAAGCAACCTTAATAATAGGAGGTTCTAACAATCACCTAAAATTAGTAAATTATATTTCTTGACATGCAAACACATTTTTAGTTAGTACCAGATTGTTATTGTATGACTATGTATTGTATGATTAATTGCTCAACGGTCCCATACAAACACAGTGAAATACAGATAATAGACATATGTTCTCCAAAGGTATTTTAAATTATTTTATTATTTAAATACTCAAAACACTTGTAATCATGAACAATTTCCCTGGCATTTTAGAAACTATAATAAAACAAAGATAAATGATATTTTTGCAACAAATGTTCTTTACAATGTCCATCTTTACTTTGTTTTCACTTCTAAATTCTCTATATAAATAAATCATCATTGCATGACAATAAAGTGCTCTGAGTAAGTAAATCCATTTTAGGATGAAGTTTTTTTTTTTTTTTTTGAAGGGACTATTGTGATTATACCGTTTATTATTTGAGTGAAGTGTCTGGCGACTTGCTTGCCATCAGGTTGGGCAGATGTTCAAAATGAGCCCCTACTACAATTTCTGTATACTGTTTGAATTCAGTCTTAATTTACTTTGGTTTAACTCTTATGGCTAGCTAAAACATAGATACTAAATTTGATGGTATTTCATCCATACCTAATAGTTGGGAGAAAGGAATGAACATATTAGAAGGCAGCATGGCAGAAACAACTGAACAAGTATAAGCAGTGGATTCCTTTAATGCACATACCACACAGAAGCCACAATGAATGCCCTACTAAGTGAAAATATCAATATGTGATACAGGTTAGAATATTTGGAGACTCAAACTGGATTTAACTTCAGGACACTTAGATGCTGTGTGTTATGCAAATTGCATAACCATTCAAAGCACTAAAGCCATTCAGTTCCCTACGCTCTGTAAAAGATCCTGCCTCCTAATCATTCCTCTCTTTCCAACAATCAGTGCAGTCACAGAATCTGTTCTTGCTTCCCTCAATAGTTTGTGGCAGTTAAGGTTAATTAGTGCTGGTTTTTTTATGACTTTTGTCAGTTTTTCTTAGTCCAAACTGTGATTGTAATTTTTGTTGCTTGGGATAATGAATGAAGCGAAGAAGACAGGCATCAGAAAATACACCTCATGATCCAGTAAGATGTTTGTCTTGGAAAAGTGCATGCAATCTTGAAAAGGAGTAGTGGAGCCATTATGCCAATGAAAGAACAGTTTCTGGTAAGTAACTTTCTTTTCTCCATCATCCAAAGGTAAAGAACATTTGGAAATAGATTTTGTAGGCGGTGTCTCTCCATGGAATGGACATAAACACTGATGAGTATTCTATTTACATAAACAAGGACACACTGCATCCCCACCTGGTCAATGAATAAACTCTTATACACCTTTCTACTAAACCTGTTTAGTTCCAGATATAGGAATGAACTTCTTCAAGAAGCAAGGACATTTTTACACTGTGATCTGGATTCTCACTTTACTTCTGCTCAGCACTTCTGGGTGAGGGAGAAAGGGGGTGCATACGCAACTTTTGAAGTAATTATGCAAGTTCCCTGGCCCCAGGTTAGCCAACGGCCAATTTAACCCCCAGCACAAATTAGAACAATCTGAAGGCTGCTCTAATGCACTCCTCATGCCTAAGGAGTTAGGTTACACCAGCTCTATGCCAACCAGAGATTTCCCTATGATCAGGGAATCCTTAGCTGAAATGTTCTAGCTCTTTTGGGTATGTCAACAGTGTATCTTGGAGAAAGCCTCCCACACCGGGTCCATAGACTTGTTTGTGGGGCTCGGGTGAGCGTGCTAAAAACAGCTGCAGAGATGTTGCTTTGAGACACTGAGCTCCAGCCCGAGCCACGATGACTACAAAGCTATTTTCACAGTGGAAACTCAATTTTTGCCTGCACAAGTCTGTGAACCCAGGCTGGAAGGCCCGTGCACAGATGCAGTGAAGACATACCTCTTGTGTCACCAGAGCAGAGCATAGAGGCTTCAATGTGGGTTAGAATCTGTCTCATTGACTTTAGAATAGCCTAAAATTCTGTTTTCCATAGAAATGAGTTATTTGGCATAGATGAAAAGAATGGTCTTTGACATTATTAGGAAAACATTATGAGGGAAGGACATCTCAGATTGTTTCCTACAAAATTAAAGATCTCTTCTGAGGACAAAGGATGCTGCTACTTTTTGAATACAGCTATTGCTGTCTTTGAATACAATGATACTATTGGAAGTGAAAATTGTGACTTGGAACTTTTGGCCCAATAAATCATCTATATAGTCCCAACTTTCAAAAATGAATTTTACTTATTACCTGACATAACATGACCAAATTACCATGAAAGGTCATGAATGTGTTATTTATCTGAATACATTTAACTAGTCCTTTTGCATATGTTATATAAACTCCCAGTAAGTAGTATTACAATCAGACCATCCTTTGGTCCCGACAGAACTTGCAGTCATGGGATCCCCTGATTTCTCAATGAAGGGTACTCAACTTTGGGACATGCTTTCCGTAAAGCAAAGCCCATTTGGTGAACATCAGATCATGATGTAAGACCTGTCTTTTTACAAAGGGATTATCTGTGTTGAAAAGACTGGTGGAGATACACTTTGAGATAGAAATTTCATAGACAATTGTAAATGTGTTATTTTAAGTATTGTTTTGTTACTGCATTTGAGCTCAGAGACCAAGAAATGGGCATGTTTCACAAACGTAAAAATAAATACAAATAAAACCAAATTTGCAAGTACATAATGTATGCTCTCACCAACTGTGACTGGGTGTGAAACAATAATGTAAATAGAGTATTCTTGACTCATATGTGGTGTTGCTGGAGCCATGTCAATCACTGGATACTAGCGAGACAAGGTGGGTGAGGTAATATCTTTTATTGAACCAACTTCTATTGGTGAGAGAGACAAGCCTTAGCGTTATAAAGAGCTCTTAAGAAGAAGAGCCATGTTTCACCGCCATGTTAAATTAATCTATTTGAGCCTTACCAGGGTCTTGAGTATGGCCCCACTGAAAATGTTTTCACTTAAAGCTGTTATATAGATGTACTCTTTACTTCCTTGCTTCAACTGTTGAGTGGTATTGAGAGATGCCATTAAACAGATACTATGTTCTATTCCAAATAAGGCAAAATTTCATTGAAGTGATTTCTGTATATATGCATACTTTTATACACACATACTTCATAGCTAAGATTTATAAAACCAGATGCATAAAGTTAGGCTCCAAAGTCCATATTTAGGCAACTAAACAGCTGACTTGATTTTCTAAAGTGGTGAGCACCCAGCCGCTCCCATTGACAAAATATGGAGTAAGGTGCCTAAATATGGATTTAAAAGCCTGACTTTAGGCAGCCATTTTTTAAAATCTTGGCCTATGCTTAAATTTGCAGTATCAGACATTCTGTTATATATCCCTGCTTATACTGTAACTGCAAATATAAATAAATAATGCTTTTTTTAAAAATTAAGTAAATTCAGGTGCGTACATCTGTAGTATCACACAATTAAGTATACCTGTATATTGTATTAGTATGTAGGGTGAAGTGGAATCTTTTCTATAGTTTAGGGCAATTCAGTACATATAAGGTTACCATATGTCTGGGTTTTCCCGGACATTGCCTTTTTTTTGAGGCTCCATCCTGTGTCTGCGCAGATTTTTCAAGTAACAGGGAATGTCTGGGATTATTGCAGTACAAACACTGCAGCTCAGAAAGAACCCTGACTGGTCCGTTTCCCAATTGGTCTCTACCCTGCATCCGCAGCTGATTGGTCCATTCCCCTGCAGCCACAAATGCCAGATCGCGGCCATCCAGGCCCCAGCTCACAATCCTGGGGAGGGGGTTCCACAGGAAAGCACTGACTGATGGCTGGTGCAGGGTCCTGAGCTTGCACCAGCCACCCTGCCACGATGACAGGGAGTGACACTGCCCCCCCACCGCCAGTGAGTCCCCCCACTGCAGGTGCCCCCTCCAGCACACCCAACTGTACCCCACCCAGCTCCCACTCCCCCCCTCTCCAGGTCCCCCTGTCCACTTGCAGTGTCCTCTTTTTAGGAACCTGAAATATGGTAACCCTAAATATAATGTCATAAATCATTTTACCTGGTCTCGATTCTATGGGTTGCTATACACAACTGAATTGGTTTCCAAATGCTTAGTATACATACTCTTATATAATTTTGAAAGTGATTTAACTAAACAGGGTGATATAGATTAAATCAGGCTTTCACCTGAATTAATTTACTTCACCACTACAGATATGGGGTTTGTTTGTTGTTGGGTTTTTTGTGTGTTTTTTTAAAATCAGAAGAATTGACTAAGGATGTTTAATTCTACTTCCTGTAAGAGTCAGATTTTCAACAGAATGCTGATTTTCTTACTATGTTCTAACTCCTAAAATATATCTGTGGTCTACACAATATAAATCGAAGCAAGTTTATGAGCCATGCTCCTGTTAAAGTACATAAATAAAATCTATATTGTTTCCTGTAAAGTAATCGTTACCATACAAATGCAGAAAAGCCTAAACCGAATAGGTTCTATTACAATGCAATATTGAGTTTGGTATTGACTTTAAGAAGCATTATCACCTCCTTGACTAACCCTTAGCTGCCAGCAGACGCTGCCTCAGGCCAGTACACACCTAATTGCTCGGTAAAAAGGCCGTTTCCCTACCTCATTGAGCCGGATGATGTGATAAATTTGCCTCAGGTACTCGCTGCCACCTGGTTTGTGGCAGATATCCAGGACCATCATGTTTATTTTCTGCTCAGTCAATTCAAATGCAATGCCTCCCTTCTCTAACACTGCACTTTCTTCCACTGAAATAAAGGCACTAAAATAAAGAAAGCATACAAATATCACTACTGGGAAGTAATAAACATCATCAAACTACAAAATATTAATACAAAGTGCTAATGGAAGTCTGTATGTAACATCATATGTAAGATTTGGATTGCACAAAAATATTGCTCTTTGGATACATCTCTGAAGTTTTTATTAAAAATATAATAAAAATAGTTTGTTAAGCACTTGAAAGCATATTAAAAATGTAAGCATTTTTGTTGCCCCTATATTCTTATATATGAAGTATTTTCACATTAGTGCTATTGTTGAAATTGCTGTAATCAGGCAGATGAAAACAAAAAATTCTTTTTTTAAAAAGAATCTGTTAATTTTCTCTTAGCATTAAAAAAGTATCTTTGCCCCTAGAAACATTATTTAGCATTTAATCTTTTGTACATTTTTTTTGCCTTTCATAGATAATATTAAAGACTAATTAAAGTGTCAGAAAGGTAGCCATCACACTGAATATAAGTTAGAAAATTTAAATCTTAGTTTGTTTTCCACTGGTTATTTGTAGGTAGACACTTGTTGCCTTTATTTTTTTTAACCCTAGTACTTTCTCTGTTTCTTCTCTGCCAACCAGTCCTCAAAACTAGTGACTATGATGATTATTTGACTATTTTCCCCTGTAAGAAACAAACTAATAAATATGTGCTCACTTGGTACATAGTGAGAAACACTGCTGAAATGCATCCTTATCAACTTTAACCATCTAACTCAGAAGACCTTAAACATTGGGGTTTGTAGAACAAATATAACTTGACACCCAGATACCAGAGTGATAGACACATTAGAACTTGAGAGTCTGACAGACCACATCATGTTTGCTACATTCATTACTCTATTCATAGTAAGATCCACAACTTAAGAATTCTGAATGAAAACCAAAGTTTTCATTGTTTATGGGTCTGAATAAAATTTATTGTGGTGCATACAGCTGTAAGTTGTAGTTTACTGTTGAAAATGTGCCATGATTACAAAATTAGTTCTGCTGAAAGTTGCTGTTGACCTGAAGGCTCAATTAAATGCTACACAGCTGCTGGACGTTAATGCTGATATTGCTTCCACATGCAGCTTCAGAACTTCCTACAGAGTAAATAGTTTGAAAATATAAACTATAATTTTGTTCTTTGCTGAAGAGAAGTAAATGATACTACGTTATTATGGCACATTTTATAGAAAAGCTTAAAAAGAAATTGATCTTTAGAAATAAAGAATATTTTAAGTCTGGTCTTTTGATGCTGTGTATAGATACAAACTGAATTTCTTGTCAAGCTTCTTAGAGGTTGACACTGAAAAAGTTGCGGCCCTCTGACAAAGGAGTGTATCAGTGTCAGCACCCAAATTGTATCCTTTCCTGTCCATCACTGTGCAGGTGAAGCAGATGATTGGATTCAGTCAGTCCTATGATTAATGAGTTCCTCTCTGGATTTGGGACTGCCTATCAATCATGTCATTAGGGAGAATGTGCCCTGAAAGAGGCAGACCTCAGCCAAGGAATAACTGCATTCATCTTAATCTGTATATGCACCCAGTCAGCCAAGTCAGGGTCACCATGATGAAAAACAATAATCTTCAACTCGACAAATTACTTTGCAAAGACAGACATTTCTTTACTTTTTGGGCTGTGTGTTCTCCAGAATCTAACTTTACTGTTTACAGTCTGCTGTTACTACAAAGTGAAGGTTGTTTTAATTAATAGTAATGCTTTCAGGCAGTATACAAACAGGCAATGCTTACAACTGCCACTTTTTCCACTGTAGTTTTTTTTTTTTTTTTAATTTCCATAAAAGTAAAGTTAAATGTGTGTTCAACAACTGAAAAAAATCTATCAAGTAATTTTGTATACAGCCAAAACAATAATCTTGATAAGAATTAAAATAATTTAACATAAAAAACACTACACACTTTTGTTTACAAAAATATTATGCGCTTCCTGTACATGTCCTCTGTGGTTCAGGTACACAGAAACTAGAGATAGGGGTGTATGCGTGTAACAAACATACACATACACTTATATATATATATATGTTATAATTATATACATATAAATATGGATGCACATACAGACATACAGACACACACACACAATTTTAATCATGGGATGGCTCCATAGTGAGTAAGTTCCACTGTTATATTGAAGATTCTTATAGGTGACTTATTTCAAAAGAATCAGTGTGAGATCAGAATCCTCTTCTTGAAAGATCCTTTTTAAATTTAGCAACCTAAACAATTCTGCATGGACCATTTCCTTACCTCTGCTAATTCTTTGAATTTCCTACTTCACTGAATCTCTTTTACAAATTGTTTTAATAAATAACCTTTGCTTCTGCATTGAATATCTCAGCTACTTAGTCACTAGAGCAACATTGGCTTTCCCTTTCAGAAACCGTCTTAAGTCATTTGGATGTACAATGACATGTTTTCTGAGAAAGGCCCTACTCCTGCAACGAGCTTCATGCACGCATAAGCCCATGCACCAATGGGGAGTTCCACTATGATGACCCTCCCATGCAGAGCCCATGACATGACTGGAGATTTAGAGAGTAAGTAATGGTATTATTCAATTCCTTGAACTCAAAATGAGTAAAAATATTCTTTTGGCTAGTTGGTTCAACATTGTAATGAAAGAGAGAGTCATTGCCCACAGTCAGATACCTGGTGTGACAGCTAGTAAATAAGTTTTTTAAATATTAGGAAAGTTAGTATAATACTATATCTATTTGACTTTATGATTAATTTTTCAAATTAAGCAGATATAAACAAAAAGTTAAAGGGCACTCCTGTGAGTTATTAGGAATCAGCACCTAGACACTGCTCTTAAATTGAATTTCCATTACTTTAAAAAGAGCCTATAATCTGAGTAAATTATACTTTGAATTATGACACTATTCGGGTTGATATCAGTCTCCAAATTTTTAAAAATATTTTGTTTTATGACCAGTCACATGAATGGCATCTGGCTTTAATCCGTTAATCATTGGATTAAAACCTGTATATTAGTAGTATATGCAAATAAAGATTATGAAGGTCACTGTCAATGAGCATATGTGTGATACTATTACTGTTTACTGCTATTCTTGCCAACTGAATACCCCTAGAAGGAAAATACTTTAGTGTGCTGCACAAAAGCTTTTGATTTAGATTGGTGATTCAAATCTGAATTACTATATTGTTTATATGGATTATTACTGGAAATAAATTAATGACACTGACCTTGTAAAATATATATAAAAAAGAGAAGCAACCTTACTTTCAATAGTCAACAAATTTATTGGTGTAACTCCTATAAATTAATATCTGAAATCTGAGTATTTTAAAACAGTAATACACATCACCAAAATTAGACAATTTTCTTCCATAAAACTAATTTTTGGTAAGAGAAAGCTGTAAACATATTTAGATCCATTCAACTCCTCGAGAAACCTTTGCCAGGTTTCAAAACATCTGGACCTTGATGTCAAATCTGCAAGGTTGATATTTGCCTCATAAAGAAACAGTTGGGTGCCTTCCCTGTCCTGTTTTGATATGCCCCACTTGCCCTCAGGGTTTGTGGCTACAAAGTGAAATGTGCTTATTTTTTTAATCACAGAAAAATACAGAAAGCTGTTTAAAGACATTAAGTCCTCCTTAATTTAATCATCATAGCAAAATCCATTTACAAACATAATATGCTGCCCTCCAGTTAGTGTACCTGTTCCCACATAGAAAGTTGTAGAAACTAAATTGTCCTTGTTTTTTGTGATAATAAGAAATCTCTATGTGAATAGACTGTTACAATGAAACAACTGTGGTTTACATTTTACTATGCAATTGATTTCCACAAATCTTTTACTATCAAATTTTCTCTACATTAAGAACTAAGCTAGAGAATATAAAATCATTGTTCACCTGGCAATAGTTTTATGTATTTATTTGATGCTGTTATGAACATTTTCAAATAGCTCAGTGAAAGAAAAATACCATCTGAAAATATTAAATTCTTCTTACCAGTCAATGCTCAATTTTCTTGCTTTCAGCAACTGGCTTTCAATCCAGTTTGGTCTTTGTTGTTCTATACTCTGTATAACCTTCTGTGTAACTTGTGTAGGACTACTTTTCTGTTTTCCCACAATACTTTCCAAACACACACGAACTAAACTGAGTTTCTCTTTGCTCCATCTGTCAAGTGTTGCACCTGTTAAAAGTTCTGCAGTGTTTCCATCCTCAAATATCCGACATATAATTACAATCAAGTTCCAGACAAGCAGGCCAGCTTTTTTCGATTCAACAAAGTTTTTTGACATTTTCCTCTCAGACAGAAAAAAGAAGTATTTAATTGGGGGAGGCAAACATGCAATCACTGTAGGTAACTTGCTGATTACAATAGACACAGCCTGAGCTGCAAGCCTTGTGAAGCCTTTAAAAAAAAAAGAAAGAAAGGGAGAAAGAAAGAAGGCATGATTAACATTAATATTCTGGTTCTATCACAGTACAGTTATGAGTGTTGTATGATGATGTCTAACTTTTGTAGTGAAAATGGCTGAAAATATTAATTGCTCAAAAGTGTAGCTAGACCTCAACTGTACTCTACAGTATATTAATCTCCAAAAATCAATTTAAATGAGAACCTGTAATGACCTGAAAACAGAAAACCAAGAAAATTTAGAATTAAGATCACTATTCCATTTGTAACTAGTCCTGCTGTGCTAGCTATTACAGCCCAAATAATAGAGCGCAGCCCAGCTATTACAGCACATCGAATAGAGATGAAGATCGCTCATTATTCTGAGTGACTTGGAATAAAACGACACAGCAGTTTGACTTTAAAATTGCTCTGTATTTTTTGTTTGTTTGTTTAATTTGCAGTGTAAGCTAAAATCAGTGTAAGCTAAATCTCTCAGGATACTGAAGTGTATTTTTAATGTTTACCTTTTTCCCCCCTTTTCCTTTTTAGGCCCACAAATGTCCTCACACTACTCATGATTATTGGCTTCCCCAATATAAGTAAGATGTATGCTGGTACAGCATCTACTATTGAATCTGGAAATTGGAAGATAACTACAGAAGAGACACAGATAGAAAAAAGGGAGAGAAGAACACATTTAAAAAGAAAAAGGAAACCAAGTACAGCAGGAAAGAATAGGTGGGAAGGAAAAAGGATATGAAAAAGAATGGGGTAGATGCTCTAGCAGTGTAAAGGAGCCTTACAAAATAGGCTTAAAATAAACTTACTCCCACCTTAAGGCCCCTTTTCATTGCCAGAATATTGTGAAGGGATGTCAGTGCAACTGAGAATCAGCTTATGATTTTGTTGCAAATCATTTTTTTGGATACTAGCAAAATTTAACATTAAGGTTTTTCAGCCACTAATTTTTTCAAGTAAAAAAAAAGTACTTGAAAACATCTTTACTCCCTATCCTTTTAAAAAATGTTTCTATTATCTATGTTTATCATCTTACTTATTTTAATAACGGTATGGAGAAAAAAATATCTGCACTTGCAAACTGTATGCTAATTTCAATGCTATATAAATATAAATCATTGTGTTATAAAGCTGTGATAAATGAGGTTGTAATGTTTCAACCACAATAACATATCCTAATTAAAACTGTGATGACTATGAGATATTTACAAGCAACAAAATCTAAAAGGTTCACAGTACTTTCCGCCGGTTGAGAAACAAAACAAAATAAAATAAAATGATTTCCTGGTTTTGATCACCAAGAGATGATTCTAGAATATCTTGAATCTCATTGTACTATTTTCTATTGCTGGGAGATTCATGAAAAGACTTTAAATAACTATATAGATTTAAAAAAAACAGCACAAATGTGTTCAAGGATGTAAATCCCAAGTTACTGCTGTTCTAATTTAATAAGGAAGAGAAATGTACTGAATTATAACAACAATTTCACTAATACTTCTCTGGAAAAAATCAGGAAATTTGCTTGTGAATTTCGATAATGTTTGTTCTCAAATCATACCACATATCAATTCTAATTCTTCAGTTTTGATATGTTCTCATTAAATGGGTAACAAGTTCTTATGACAGGTTTATATAAGAACACAATTTAAATGTCACCTACATTTCCCAGATTCTTTTCTCTTCATTTCTCTGGGTGTATAATTCCATTCTTTTGGAACTGTCTTCAGCAAACTTTCAGGAACTATTTGCTTGTGCTGATAGGTTCCATAGTTCTCTGTTGCCTCCCATGAATGCATCAAAGAAATTATCTGCTTCACTATACCCTTGACTGAATTAATCAAAGTCAACTTCAAACATCTGATAATCTCTGGCTCTGATTCACCACAACTAGAAACTTCAGACCCAAAAAAAAAAAAAAAAAAAAAAAGCATTAAACATTCAATATGTATATAGCCATTTGTGAACATTTGATTACTATTAGTAGTTCAGAAAGAGGTATTTTAAAAGCCCCGTGAAAATAAGAGTAGCAACATTATGATTCACAACAACTTCATAGTTACAGTTTTATAAAAAATTAAGAGAAACATTAGAAAATTAAAATGTGACAATTTTATAGGAGCGTGTATTTTATAGTTTTATTTCTTTTTCCTTTCCTTTTCTCTGTTCTTTTTCCATTTAAGCTAAAAATAAAACTTTTCCAATTGATACTGTCCCTTTCCATGCTGCACATGTTTTTAGTTTGTTTGCTTTTAATGGAGCCAGCTAATTTGACCATTTTTGTTTACTTCTTTACTTCTGAAGCTGGATCATCAATAACATTATCCCAGAACTGAGAATGCTATTTGATAGTTAACCAGACTATTTGTTATTGTTTAATTAGAAAACCAGCAGAATGAAAAAATAAGACAACATTCCGGTGACAAAAAGATGGAATTTAAAAAAACCCAACATCTAGCCCAGAGTACTGTAATATAGTACAGGTCATATCCCACAAGTTAATTATCTACAATGCAGTTTATGTTGTGAGAAGCAGGTATCAAGATAATGTAGGGACATTCTTTCCCTTATTTTTAGTATCGTAGAGAATTTACCATTCTCTCCAGAAATTGAAGTGCTGCAGCCCTCAAGTCATGTAGTATGTAGTTCTACTGGAAGTTCCGCCAGATGTTGGAGTGGCAATTTTGAAGAGTATGTGTGGAAGCGTATTGCCACAAAACCTCAAAATATGGGGTTTTGGCAGAGTAGAGGCCACCATTAGTTTCCTATAATTCCAAACTACAATAAAAAGTGATTTGTGGATGGGTGATGAAGAAAATGGAATGAGGAAAAAGAAGGTGAGACTGGGAGTATGTCTATACTGATTCCTCTGCGTGGTGCTCCACGGATCAACAGAGCGGGATCGATTGAGCAGGCTGTGTTGACTGGAGGGCATTTCCTGTTGACGCAGCACAGTGAAGACGCCGCAGTAAGCCTATGTCCACACTTGCCATGAAATTCGGGGAAACTACTCTATGTTTTCGACAGAAACTACTCTATGTAGCTTGCATATCTCCCGTTAACGTCCCAACTTTTACTTACCACAGCGTCCTAACTTCACTGTGCCAATGGGAAACATCCTCCCGTCAACGCAGCGTTACTCTTCTTGGCGGGGGTGGATTAGCAGCGTCGATTTCCAAGTCAATTGAGCAGGTCTCCACTTCCGCTCAATCAATCCTGGTGAATCAATCTGGTGGCACCAACTGTGCCGCCATCAGTATAGACATAGCCTAAGTGAAAGTTAGCAAGTCAATGGGAGATATGCAAGTTTCAGTACGTAGCTTGCATATCTCCCGTTGACGCTGCTGGCAGTGTAGACCAGGCCTGAGGTAAATTGAAGGAGCACATTCCAATCAACAAATGAACTGCACTGCAGGACAGACAACAGTAGACCCCAAAATGGAACTCAGCAGAAATGTCCCTCAGAAAATTTAGAATCTTCAGTTAAACCTGAATAGAGAAAGGAGAGAGGAAGCAGTAGGGAAGATGTGGCCATTGTAGCTTTAGCCTAGGGAGTGACTGGGGATGATGTAGCAGGAAAACTGAGCCACAGTGATTGGAAGTGTAGCTCAACATTCTTGGAAGCAGTTGCTGAACATGCCTTGGTGAGACAAGTGGGAGGTAATGCAAAGTGGGCATGCTGGAGCAGTAATTTTATAAGTGCAGGAGCTACAGAGTTATATGGGAGCTGAGGGTTGGTTCCTTTGGTCTTTTAGGTGCTATATCTTAGGTCAGGGAAATTTGAATAGCATATTCTGTCTGATTGATAAAAGATGGTGTTACTGACAGCATGGACTTCTTACTTCTTTTTGTTATCTACTCTCTCCTCTTATTTCCCTCTCACCTTTTCTTCTTTTCTTTTGTATTATATCATCTCTCTCCTCTTTAATTTTTCTATTGTTCTCTTTTTCCCATTGTGTGTCTATTCTTTCATTCCCTTAGTTTTTTGGGGGAATGGAGGCTTCCACACAACTTAACTCTCCTTCACCTGTTCGGGTCTGCTAAAGGGCTTCGTCCCACCTTTTTTTACCTGTCCAGGAGGTAAAATGTCTGCCTCCAACCCCCTCTCAGTCTTATCCGCCATCCCATGAACCTCCTTGAAGTTTCTGTTGATCCCCACCTCTCTTCCTTCTTTGAAACCCAACAGCCTCTCTGCCTTTCTTCTTCTCCTCTCCCTCTGTGCCTCAGGCTATCCCCTCTCCCATGCAGCTCACTCACTCTTGGGGAGCTGAGCACCTCTACCCCCTTGATAGTCATTACCCTCTTTATCATCTCTCTCTCGGATCCCCACCGACTGTCTTTACCCCAGTGGCAGTCCCCCTTTTTCTTTACCCCTCGTCACCCCTCTTCAAAAGTTAGGGGTGAAAGTGTGGTGCTGGTATCTATGTTAAACAGGAAGGAACAGAGAAACTAATCATTCAGCAGTTACAGGAGCTTTTTTCTGCTTGCTGCCTGGGTCCTCCCATATTTGGAACAACCCCTGCCCACCATGATCAGAGGCAGACACTTTTGAAAATTGGGTTCCCACTGTACCACATTTTTCTGCAACCAAAAATACTGTGTCCATCAAGATTTCCACTTTTTCTACAATCCCTTGATGAGGTATTAGACTGCAAAAGTTCCTAGTATGATTTTTCAAGATCCTTCAATTTTAATATGATTTTAAGGTAACCTTCCATAATTTGGAGCAACTTATTAAAATAAAAACGAATATCAGTATATATCTCAAAATGAACAAGACTTTAAATGCTTATTCCACTAATTGTTTTCATACCTGACATATTGTATAAGCAATCCCATAGTTGCTCTTTTTCCATGTAGCTCTCAAGAACACTACCAAGTGATTTGGATGACAAAGTGCAATAGGATAACACCGTAAATATTGCTTCAGTCAAACTAGGCTCTTTATTATTTATCTGATTTATGCAGGAAGTCTGTTCATTACATTCTGATACTTCAGTTTCTTGAAAATAAATAAAATATTGGTTAGTACAATTACCAATGAATTCCAGTCATGGAAATAAAAGGTGTCAATCAAAACAAACTGAAAACTGTATATGAACTATATTTCAAAACACAATACCACTTACAAACACTGAAATCTTTCACATGATAACATTTGATTGGTTATGTCTGCTTAAGTTATATGTAGTCATTAAAAATAGCAGAAATACTTTTAAAATAAAAATACAGTATATGCCTACTTTAATTCAAAATACATTCAAAACATAATTAAAATGTGATTATTTACTGTGCATAAATTAAAACGGCAGGGATTAAAACAGTGCTATTTCTGTAAGAGTTTTAATTGCTATCAACAAACTTTACTCATCAATTGGGTAATTTCCATTATCATTATATTAATAAAACGAAATAATATAAAACAATTGATTAATATCCAAATCAAATGACATGACAGTTGCAGACCTCTCCCAAACACTAAAGTTTTGTTTTGTAATTTCTTGTGATAATGAAAAATAATAATTTCTCCAAATCAAAATCTCAGGCCAATATTTTCAAAAGTGGGAGAAGAAAAAGTCGCAAAGGAGAAGTTAGGAAATCCTGCCTAATTCCTCAATCCAGTTGAGGTGAAAAATATCTGAATTCTTCTGTGAGATAGGGGGCATTTCTGAAATTCAGTTCCATCTTTTCTTTGATTATTAAATGCTCAGTCACCTAAAGCGGCTTAAAAATCACCAGATTTTTAAAAATAATAAATGTTGAATCTATTTATTTGTTTTCTAGGTTTTGAATCCTTAGGGTTTATACTTTGACGCTTTTATCCACAACCATGAGAGTTAGAAACTTACTTTTAAAATATGGAAACTTAGATTTTTATGTGTTCACATGATTCCAACATCAAATATTGAGAGAGACTCAATGAGAGTCACAGCTCCATCTACTCTCCGCCCTTCTCCCATTTTGGAGAACTGCTGATATTTTGGATGTTTCTTACACAGGCCACACAAGCACAGGAGAAGCATCTTAATCCTTCCACCCATACCTAGGAATTATTTTGGGGAAGTGCTATGGCCTGTGTTATACAGCAGGTCAGACTAGATGATCACAATGGTCCATTCTGGCCTTGGAATCTATGAAAAACCACATAGCCACATAATAGGAATGGGGACTACAATCTAGCCCTATGTATTTGTACAATGCCTAGCATAATGAGCACAATGGCACTATGATGATACAAATAATCATCAACCCTCTTTTCCCAAATACATGTGAAACATATAAGCACTTCTTTAAATGTAATTTATGTTGACATATTTTTTAGTTTTTGAGCATAAGAGAAGGAAAAAGTTGAGAAATGTTGTCCTTTTTTTTCTCTTTAGAAATTCTGTATCACCCATGCTATGAAGTTAAATTTCAGGTAGTTTGTGGTCAGTTATGCAAATTACTCCAAAATCCAGAATTAAAATATGCTTGTCTTTTAACTGCTTAAATATATCACTGTGAATGAATACATTAATAAACACTACTTCTGATGAAATACGTATTCATGTATATTAGTGTAAGTTTTGGGCTGCACTAAGAACAATCAAAATCTGCTGTCTTTGCTATGACCAAGAAATAGCTCTTGATAATTTTAGATTACTTTATACAGAAAACCAGATCAATCACATGTCTACAAATATGTAAAATTATCAAGAGTGTATCAGTTTGCCCAAAGAGTTTTATGTGCAGAAGTTGACTGTTTGAAATGCTGTTTGAGAAATGTGTTTTGTTGACCCATATAATATACTATTTTATAGCACTCCATGTTTCTTTCATATAAAATATCAAATTTGTAATGTAAAGAATGGGGTCAGTTTTACCAGCACATATTTAATCAAACAGAAATTACTATAGATGAAAAAGACTATTGTAGGTTTCAATGTTATGTAAAACAACAGTTCATCAATATTATTGTAGTTAATATAGTTCTACAGCATATACAAACAACATAATTTCTAACTCTCAGAAGCATATATTCCTCTGAAGCTCAAGGGACTGGTCACTCAATAGATTAATAAATTCTGTCACTTCATTCTTGTGATAATTGAAACAGCTAATAAAATTCAATAGTGGATAACACCAGGGTAAGAATATTATCCTGATCAAACATTTGTCAGTCTTTGTAAAAGATGACAGGTATTTGAATAGGTAAGTGAATGCAGTTCAGCACTCAATAAAAAGCATGACAGAAGTTGAAGCAATGTTGTGCTTCTGACAAATGTAAGACCACTTTAAAATGATAGAACTAAATTATGTTATGTTTAATAATATGTGGACCTAATATTTTCTGTTTGATAAGTAATGAGAAATCCCTTTGCAACAGAATGATAAAAACTGATTTTAACAACAGAATATAGTTCAATATTACTGCAAACATTATTCCAAATCAGTAACTACACCATAAACTATTCAGCAATTTGATTCCTTTATTTGAAAGCTACTAAAGTGTTAGATGTGATAATAATGTTTATTGTTTTCCAAAAGAAATAGAACAATAAAATATGAAAGCCTGTGTAGAACCATGCTTCCACTTGCTTTCCTTTTCTCTCATAATTACATATCTGTAACTATTAAATATGAGGAAGAACAGTTGCAGTTTACAGTAACATAAACACACACAATTTCTTAAGCAAAATCTCTTAGAAGTTTTTTCAATGTTGAAAGCAAGTAATCCTTTAGAATCCTAACTCAGACTATTTTTCAAGCAAAAGCTATTTAAAGCAGTTTTGATATCAAACTCTGATAAGTTCAAATTCATTAATTTATTCTGAAAAGCAAACTGATTTGAAGTTGTGATAGTAGTCTATCAAAATGCTATCTGCCTTCAAAATACGAATATTCAGATTGACTTCAACTTTCTTAAAAAGTGATAAAGATTTATTTTTCCTCTGTTCCCCCACCCTTTCAATATTTGTCCCAGTGCTAACTGGATGACTACTGATGCCCGCAATTGGTTGGCATCCTTCCATCAATATTCAAATAGTGAAAAATGTAGCAAAGCTCAAAAATATATGTGTGTTTTCTCACTGCCATTCTTACAAACAAAGCACAAATACTTACTTGAACTTCTCAATAAAATTTTCACTAAAAGATAATCATGCTGTAGCAGTGTTTCCAAAAGCAAGTTCCAATTACAATACGGTTGGGATAAGAGCAGTTTCAGTTGACCCTGGGCTGCCATTTCTCCGGTTGATGGAGTCCTTTCAAAATGTAAGATAAAGAGAGAATAATGTAGTTAATTTATCTATGAAATTAATAGCCTTAAAGTGCAGATGTAATGCTAACTCCTTTAAATGTCAATTCCTCCCAGATTACTCAGAAAATGCTTTCATGCTTGCTTACTTTAAGGCTGCTCAGGGAAGGAATTACATTTAATCTCAACTAGCTAAAAGCAAATTAACATTTGGTAGTCTGCCAAATTTATAACTGATACAAAGTAACCTCACTTATCTCTTTCGTGGAACCATGTATGTCCTTGTTCCATGAGGCAAAAATGAATTTTCTTGTGCTTGAATAAATTTGAGATTACTATATTTTAGTTCAGTATTACATTAATTGTTTAGCACAAAGCTATAAAATAACAGAAATCAAGTATAAGAAGTGGATAAATAACAAAACCAATGAAAATGCTAAAAGGAGTATATAATGGGGTGCCAGAGGAGCTGAGCTTTCAATGTAAAGAATATTTTTCCAAGTCCTGCAAAATTCACATGAAAAATTAGATTGCCCTAATAAATAGAATGCCAGCAAAGGGCTCTGGGTAGAGACAGTGGTTCAAATGTGAGTTCATTTGGTCACAGATTTTTGACATACAACCCTTTAAAATTACCTGTTTTAAAATGGTTAGATTTGGGGGTTTTGTTTTCCCCCCACAAAGCTGGGGAAAATATTATGGTCAGGATCCAAACAAATTTACATCTCAGGATTTAACCTGAGCTCAGCTCATGAACACCACCAAGAGCCAGCTTCAAAATGCAAAACTTAAAAAGTTACTTGATTTTGATTCTGATTATACAATGCGATGCACCAAACTGCTGCAAGTAACTTCCCAGATTGGAGCTGTCACCACCTTCCCCACTCTCCCTGCCCCATCAGACCCCAACAGTGTACCCAGAGGGCACAGGGAGCTCCTCCAGCAGCTGCACAAACCAAATATGCTGCATTCCACAACCCCCACTCTATTTGTGGCTGGCTGTCCCACCCTCTCTGCCTACTCATTTGCCCTCTCCAGGACTCCTCGGACAATCCTGGCTCCCCGAGGCCAAGAAAAGGGCACAGAAATGGGGAGAAATGAAGCAGGAGCAGAGTATGGAAAACAGCAAGTCCCTGCTCTGCAGAATCATACTGATGATTGTAAAGTGATAGCTGCAGGCTCTATATTGCTTGCAGGATCCCTCTCCCCACCAAATGCTCTTCCTACAGATATGACTCCATTACATATACAGGGGGAGGAGCAGGAGCAGAACTGGAACGGTAGCCATGCTGAGCTCCTGTAGCATGTGCAGCTCCCAGCCTATTATAAACAGAGTGGAGCTGGTAGCTGTACTATCCTTCAGCTCCTCCCCCCGCTTCTTCTTCTGGCCCCTTCTAACCGACAGGACTGGGAAGTGGAGTTGTTAGCTGAGGTGCTATCCCAATCCTGCTCCACCTGTTGCTGCCACAACCGAGGAGGCTGCAGGAGGCAACAACCTAGGAGCTTTGTCCCCAAGAGTCTTGCATTTCATAGCTCTTCCCCTCTGCCTGACCCCCTCCAACAGAGCAGGAACAACGGTGGGGTCAGCATAGGGGCTGTCAAACTATTACAATGAAATGCTGCCGTTTTTAATTTTTAAAATGGGATGTTCAATGAGGGTATTTTTCTTTGGTTGTTTTTTTATTTTATTTTTGTCCTTTTGTTTTGAAGTTTGACATAAAATGTAGGTTTCAGAGGAAAAACACACACACAGTCCCAGCCTTGCTGCTGCTGGCTGCAGAGTAGTGAAGCGCATCCCCAGGACCTGGGGTGCGGTGTGCTCCAGGACCCACTGGGGATCCATTATCCCCACTGCATCCCTGAAGGCAGGGATAAGGGACCCCCAGGAGGCTGTGAGAAAGTTTTAGGTCTGGCTCACACTCACTGCCCTGACAGTGCACATTGCCTTGGCACCCCTGCACGCATAGCCCCAGGGAGGGCAAGGGGGCCCAGGAGCAAGGGCCAGAGAGTGGAATGAGAGCAAGCAACTACCATCCTGGGAGGGAGAACAGCAGAGCTCCCAGCTCAGTATTGCCATTGATCTCCAACACCCTAGCTGCTCCCCCTCCCTGCAGGGCAGCTACTTGGTCCCTACTATGTTCTCTGGACCCTCTGCTCTCCCTGGGGTGTGTGCAGAAACGGGCATCATGTACTGCCAGGACAGAGTGGGAGCCAGCCCCAAAATTTCCCTGCAGCGAGAAGGAGCTGGAGCTGCCACTGCAGGAGACTGAGAAGAAGATTTTGGGCCTGGCTGCCACTTGCTGCCCTGACCGCGTCCCTGAATACGGAGGCCCAGGGAAGGCAGGGGAAGCCCGGGAGCAAGGGCCAGAGTACCAACACCTCAGCAGCCAGGAGCTGCCTCCTGCCTGTCAGCTTTGTTTCCTGCTCTGGACAAGCTCCGTGCAGCAGCAAGGAGAAGCCAGAGCAGGAATGGGAGTGCACTCAGCCAGACAATAATGGTGCTGGCTGCCTGCAATCTCGCTCCTCTGCTGCCGGGAACTCTGGGATACATCCGGAGGATTTCCAGGACTTGAGTCAATTTGGGGCTGAATGCACACAGGAAAGCAATAGGGCTTGGACCCTCAAGTCCTGCAGAGTCCTGGGACCGTAGGTTAGCACAATTGGTGTGTGGACGCAAAGGGGGGTTAGGCTTG
Source organism: Emydura macquarii macquarii (assembly GCF_026122565.2). NCBI lineage: Eukaryota > Metazoa > Chordata > Testudines > Chelidae > Emydura > Emydura macquarii. The sequence goes on along the minus strand of NW_027133034.1, from coordinate 37,468,045 downwards.
AACCCAGGCTGAAGCCTGGGCTTATATTGCTGCGAAGACATACCCTTAGTCTGACCTCAATAGTATGCAAGGCTTCAGAACAAATTGTGAAGGAAAGAATAATTAAATTCATAGAGATAAATGGTAAAGGGGATGAAATGCAACATGGATTTTACCAAAGGTAGATCATGCCAGACTAACCTAATTTCCTTCTTTGAGAAAATAACAGATTTTTTAGATAAGGGAATTCCAAAGACTTAATATACTTGGACTTCTGCAAAGTATGTGACATGGTACCACATGGGAAATTATGAGTTAAACTAGGGAATATGGGGATCAATACAAGGTTTGTAAAGTTGATAAGGAACTGGCTAAAAGGGAGAAATTAACAGGTTGTGCTGGAAGGTAAATTATTAGTCTGGAGGAAGGTTACTAGTGGAGTTCCTCAAGGATCGGTCCTGGAACTAACCTTATTCAATATTTTATTAATGACAATGGCACAAAAAGTAGCAGTGTGGCAATGAAATTTGCTGATGATAAAAAGTTGGGAGATATTGTCAATACAGAGGAGAATCAGAATATTATACAGGAAAATGTGGATGACCTAGAATTGTGGAGTGACAGAAGTGGCATGAAATTCAATAGTACAAAGTACAATTTCTGTCACAAGCTGGGGGCTCTTCAGTTGGAAGCAACAGAGAAGGAGAGAGAGAGGGTGTGTGGATTGATCACAGGATAACTATGAGTCACTAATATGATGCAGCTATGAAAAAGGCAAATTCGATTCTAGCATGTATTAAATGTGAGGCATTTCCAGTAGAGAAGTGTTAATGCCATTGTACAAGGCACTGGTAAGACCCCATTTGGAATACTATGTAAATTCTGGCCACCCATGTTCAAGAAAGATGAATTCAAACTGGAAAAGGTGCAGAGATGTTCCTATGGCCATGGCTGGAGATGGGACACTGGTGGGGTAGGCCTGGGCTCTGAAGTGGCACCAAGCATTCTCTCTCTCGGTTGCTTGGCTGGCTGATTCTTGCTCATATGCTTAGAGTCAAATTGATCACTATATGTGGGGTCAGGAAGGAATTTTCCTCCACGTGAGATTGGCAGTGATCATGGGTTTTTACACTTCCATCTGCAGCATGTGCAGGCTACTTGCCAGAATTATCTGGGTATATCTCACTTAATTATTTCCCAGCCATTGCTGCACCTCAGTCTCTCCTATTCTCTCTCTGCAGCACATAATAGTTTAATCTCCTGTGGGCTGTAATACTGTGGTCTAATTTTCAGTTGTTGGGTTTGTCGTGAGGGTGCTGGGTAGTGTTGGTGGCATGTGATGTATAGGAGGTCAGACTAGATGATCTGATGATCCCTTCTGGCCTTAAGCTCTATGACACCACTTAGGTTTAATTTCTGACTAACCAGTTTTGGTTAACTGATTTTGGCCTCACACTGTGTTATTTACCAAACATGATTGCAACACAGTCCTTGAATTATATCAGCAGGCCTTTTTGTTTGGGCTTATTCAGCCTTTTTTTTCTCACTTTTACACCTTTTCCTATCAGCATCTATTATTAGAAATTATTGTGACTTCTTACGAACTTTCACTACAATTAGGGTATATGTGTTGGTCCAATTGTTACAACAGGTCCCCACCTTTCCCTTCTCTGTCAGAGTTGTTCAGCTCCGACAAAGAAGTAGTCCTTTTGACAATGATCCCTGAATCGACACAGGGATCACTGAAAAACTTCATTTTAGAAAACCCAGTTCTTCTGTAAAGATGGACCTCTTCATGTGAATGTTCACAAATAGCCATTTAAAAAGGCACAAATATGACTGAATCAAACAGCCATTCAGAATCCAAAATGAATGATCACAAATGTTTTTTCTTCAGTAATTGACTAGCTCTACCATTAAGATTTTATTACATTATGGAGCCTCCTAGTATTGACTCCATAGTTAAGGTTGAGTTCTAAAATGGGCTTAGAATGGAGCATAAAATCTTGCTTTTCTCTAAAGTAAATATCTTCTTGATGTAAAATTCCACAAAGTGTTAGTTTTTATGGCCTCTGAATTTTTTATGTAGATTTTATTTTATTTCTATTCATAATTTTTAGAAGAAACTCTCTGAAACTGGGTTCTGAATGAAATCTGTCCTTGGCAGTCTTACCTTTCATTGTTGACTTGACTTTAAAAAAAAACCAAAAATACCCACCAAGATTGTTTTTTGACAAAAAATGTGCTTTTAAAAAACATCAAATTTTCAGCCATTACACTTATTCATTTGAGCCAAGACTGTAAGCTCCAGCAACTGATGACTAAGAAAGTTTATTCACTGTGCATGTAAACTTTAAACACATAAATTTTACATGCACCAGTGCATTAACTCCTTATGCACCAGCGCAAAACCTATACACGTATAAACTTTATGTGCTAGTGCACACACAAAACCTTCTCTACCAGAGAAAACCTTCTCACCAGGAGCTACACTTTTCTATTAGATTGTATCCTGCAAAGGAGAAGGATTTATGTGTAACTGAACTTAAATATTACGTGCCATTTATGTGCAGCAGCTGGCACATAACCCAGAAGACTTGCTGATGGAAAAAAAATCTTTGTCAGCTGCTGCACTTCTACCTCATGGGTCTGCCACTGCCTATTCCTCATTCTCCTGCCTCATCAGTCAACTCTCCATCTTCACTTGAGCATTAAAACTCAGAAATGAATGCACCAAAACCTCTGTTGTTCAGTCATGGTTACTACACAGATAGTATACCTGTCCAAACCCACAAAAGCATGGAAATGAAAAGTTTTACTCTATTCTACACAGGCTTCTATACTGTGCTTATCACTGTAGTATCTTAAGCACATAACAGTACGTTCACTCTACTTCTTAACTCACAGGCACACACCTGCTCTTACCATTGCCACAAAAAATATTTGCCTCAAATCAAGTACTGTAACTGTAAGTCTGCCTCCCATAACCCTCTTCACCAAATTCTCCCACAGCCCAAAACACCATTATGCCAAACAAATAGTATTGGAATTTAGTAAAGGGGTATTTTGAGGGGGCGGCATTATGATTGCACTGCACTGTCTGTGGTGTACGGTAACTGTGAGAATGGTGCGTGGGTGTGGGTGGAAAAATAATGTTAGGTGACTTCATTGTCATTTTCATGCTTTGGTGAGTTTGTGTCAGATGTGTTGTGTGTGTCCTAACGGTAACTGATTGTATGTGTGTATATATGTATTATATATATATATTTGTAATTTATATACCAGGGTGGCCAGCTGTGGCTTGTGAGCCTCATGCGGCTCTTTTACAGTTAAAGTGCGGCTCACAGAGCCCTCTATGCCCCCACCCCAATTCTCTGCCTAGCAGAGCTTCTGCCCTGCAGCAGGGTGGTGGAGCTAAAGGATTCTGCCCAGCAGGGAGAGTGGCATCAGCAGGTCAGTAAGTTTGGCCACCCCGATACAAACAATATATACACACACTTATTCAAATCTTAATACAATTTACAGCAAACAGAAAACCTTGAATAATTTTTACATCCATTAAAATAAATTTTCAGGATTAATCCCTTCCATTTTTAATTACTGTTCTTAAAATGCATTATATTTTATATATACAAGAAGTCTTTAACACATGTATAAAAGCAACAAAGTAGTAATTATATTACAACGTAAAAGTAAGAAAAAACTAGTATTAAGAACATTTAGCATTCTGGCTTAAGTGTAAACTCTATATTTTCATTAATTCAATTAAATTACAATGGCCAGCCTCAGCTGTGTTCATCTTTATAGCTGGCTTTGATATATTTGTACAGCACCCTTTCTACCATTGCTTTACATTGCCCCCAAATGAGAGACATATGAGGTGGTCAGTTGGGTATATGAATAGTAACATTTAAAATTACTTATAATAAATTTAAAAGCCATTTTAGAATATTTGGGTAGAAATAAAGCTTGTCTGTCATTGACCAGATGGGAAGTTATTATGTTGCAATATACTATATACACCAGTTCTTGGCTCTTTAAGCCTCTTGCAAATTGAAATGTACAGTGGTGTGACTCACTCAGAGGAAAAATTAAATGTTGCAGACATTCCCTACAGCCACTAAGCTAGCACCAATAAATGCACTGAGAAGTTTTTGTATTGGACATATGGAGAGGCATATGTTCTCTCATCCTTCTAGCACATGTAGCTGTGAATATAACACTAGCCTCATTAAAAAAGAGACAAAAGGTAAACTATATATAAATATCATACATTTAAATGTTCAGTTTTGTAATAATGGAAGAGAAGGGAAGAGTGATGATTTGAAAATAGTAGAGTTATAACTCTATAAGAAAGCAATTTATGAACCATCAAACCAAATCACTAAAAGAACATAAATATTCATTAAAACAAGTCACTAAATAGTTTGATAAACAAATGTGTTATTTTTTTTTGGAATCTAACATGAAAAATAAACATACAAAATTCAACCTTTTTTATTAGACAAACAGATATTAACAGTGATTATTACTAAAAAAAAAACCCAAAACCAAAAATTAAGTAAAAAAACATGGTATAAATCAGTGTGTCTGTCCGTGTATCTAGAATTCTTAAAATATCGAGCTTTCTCCCACCCAAAGGTTACTTCTAAAAATAAGGTATTTAGAGTACCTTACTGTCAGATTTACACAATTTCTCACTTTCTCATATTTAATTCCAGTATAGATAAGAGCCACCATAAGCAACATACCATACATACATACCGAACATCACTTCCGAGATTAACAAACGTTTCACTTGCATGGACTCTGCATTTTCATGGAAGCACCACCAGGGCAAAATTATAATGATTACTATTAATATTTGTTTTGAGGTAGCACCTAGGGACTCCAGCCATGGATCCAGGCCCCACTGTGCTAGGCACTATACAAACACACTTGTTTTCAACATTGCTATGAATATGAACACAACTCTAGTTAGAAGCTGAAAATTAAGAGGATCAAGATATAGGATACTTTAATACTACAGTTTTCTGTAGTTTGAACACTTTTTTTTTTAACTCTTTATTGTTCATACTTCATACAGATACTGCATAGAGTAAAACTTCCATATACAAATACACTGAGCAAAATATACATAGCAACATTGAGAATTCTCAAAATCTCTCCCTTCTATAAATTGGTGGTGCTTCCATCAAAATGTAGGGTGTTGCACTGAATTTTCTGAGTAGGTGAAAATATTTTGTTGCCAAAGACAAGTACTAAATGTTTTTGGAGTCTGGCCAGATGGATTGTCTCTGTGCAGACGCAGAGGCCTTGCTGCTTATGCAGGATTTTCCTTCTTCTTATCACCCTCCTATTTTCTTGTGCAGGCCTACCATGTAAGTCACTTCCTCAGTGTATAGAGTGATGCATAGATTCCCAAAATTTATATTCTGATCATTTTTGTCCCACACTGTGGCAATACATAAGCCCTGAGTAGCGTTTAAGCAGCTTTATGCCACTCCCCCAGAGCAAAGCTGCCCTAAAGACCATGTGTGAAATCCTGACCCCTGCAGTGAGCGGGAGTTTTGCTAACGATTTAAATGAGGCTTATGTAGGGGGCCACAGGAGGAGCTTCCTTGCATGGGAGGAATCCTTAGGTAGATTAAAGAGACAATAAGGACTGCTACACTACTCCTTCCTCCACCCTGTAAGCAGTATAAGTGTGGTAAGGACATCTCTTTACACTGGTGATCCATGGCATAAGTTACATTGTGGGAACTGGCCAAGAAGCAGGACATCACAAAAGTTTCTCAAAGCTCAGGAACTTGGTATAATCTTCACTGCAGCAGGCCCTTCCATACCAGCTTAATGATTTTAAGAATTGAGCCAGATTCCTTTGCTTTTTCTTGATTATTTTTTAAACATGAAAATATACATTATCAGAATAAATATACAGATTTGCAAACATCTAAATCATGAAACATGAAGTGGAAGGTCTCTTAGAAAATGCTAGGAGTCAAAATAACTTTCTGGGGGGAGAGTGGGCAAGAAGCAAAGAGATTGGGAGAGGATCAACAATGGGTGTGGGAGTACTTTGGGACCAAAATTAGAAAGGGAACGACAGCACAGCTTGTAACATATGCCTTGTGATACTTGTCATTATATGCAGTGACACAAAAACAGAAATTATTCATTTGCTTTTAAATATGTAGCAAGTTCCTAAAAATCAAATATAACCAAGCAGTGAAAAATACTGGCATATTTTTCAATTTGTTATTTAAAAATCAATTCTACTTTTTTGAGCTAGCCCTCATAATTTCCCCCTAAATTAAAAACTATGAAAGTTACACCTGTGTTGAATTCCATGATTATCAACTATTGTATATTTATCCTTTCATTAAAACATGAAATATTGAAAATAATTCAGATATCTAACATAACATAAAGACACTGCTAAACAGCTACATGTTGCAATAAATTCAGAAAATTGCTTATATATTGTTTCAACTGAATTTTAACTGGAATATTTATCCAGGAATACTATCAGCACAACATCCCAGTAATATTTGTCTAATATATTAACTATCCAATATTTTTTCTTATTTATATCAACTAGAGATACTCACATAAGTAAAGAAGGACAAAATGGTGTTATGCAAGATAGCCAGTGTAATGGGTGACTGATATTTGGTTTGGAGAAATCTGACGGAAGTAATTCACCAAAACCATTCTGAAATATCCTGGAAAAATAAATAGTTTTGAGTTAAAAAGACTAAAAATCTCTTTAAGAACAAACACCAGAACTAAAAAGTTGTTTCAGAATTATTTGTTTAACCTCATCCCATTTGATCAGATGTGAAATTTAAAAATATTATTTTATTTCTTTCATACTAGTGCATTTTTTTCAGCTGAGTTTTCTAGATAATTGGCACAGTAATAAAGACAGTAAAACACACTGTTCTATATAGTTATTCTTAAATAGTCTTTTTTTAACATATGGTTATGGGCTGAAAGTAGGTTAAGCAACCAAACTAGGTTACTTTTTTGTCATTAGTTTCCATTATCCTTTTCTTTATAGATAATCAGTAGGGCATGTTATCAACATTATGACTACACTCTGCAGGTACAATACCTTCTGAGATGATGATGACATATCTCCTGCTAGACATGCTACCAACGTATCTACTTTGGATTAAATCAGGCAAATTTGGGGTTAGAATCTTTGGCCATGCTTCACTGGATCAAAACAGATGGAAAGCTGGCTTAAACAAACAGCTGGGGATTCCCACAGGGAATCTATTGGTGTAAAGCTAGCATAGATGACTCTGTGCCACCCATTCATGGCCTTCCCAGTGTAAGGGACATTTTAGAGACAAAAGAGGGTGTTGCCAGATTGCAAGGGGGGGGGGTCCCATTAGTGGTGGCATAAGCCTAAGGTCTATGCCCCTTCGCCTCCCCCATCTCTGAGGTGTGTCAGTACAGCTCCAGCACACTTGAGAGGATGTAGCCCCTTCTCTCCATCCCATCGCTCATGTGGAATTCTGATTTCAAATTTTCACTTTATTTTAATATTTCTTTTTCCTATACACTCTGCTGCATTTTTCTGCATTTTAAACTTTCTCTCTTTGGTCTTTTCTGTTCTTTAAGTAATGGGTGGGAATTTTTAAATGATTTTAGGGCATCAGATGCCTTTGAAAATCCTATTCTATATAATCAGTACTATCTTACAAAATCAGTCATAATAGGTTCATTTTCTTCTTGATGTAACACCATTAAGGCAGATCCTTGTTGCTAAATGCCCTTTGCACTGCTCCAGCAGTGAAAAGACACTTAAAGCCACCTTCAGCAAATATGGGACAGATGACTCTTTGGTTAGCATAAAACTGGCTTTACACCACCTGCTCCCCTAACTAGGCATATGGGACAGAAGGGGTCATACCACAGTTAGGAGGGGCAGACCACTGAGAGGAACATGACTGCTACAGCTGGTATAATTTAGAGAAGCATGTAGGCTGCTTTAAATTACACCACGGCAGTTTCTCCTTCCTCAACTGCATCAAGTGTGAGCTTAGTGTTGCTCAGAATCTGGGAACTGACTTCAATGCAGTTACACCAGGGTGAATTTGGCCCAGTGTATCTAAGGAGAAATTACTTCTACTTTGTTTCAAGTGCTATCAAAATTTCCATAATGTCTCTCTGATTTGAACAAATAGATAATTAATAACTGAAATCATAAATACTCCCACACCATAACTGTGTGTGCATTTTTTAAAAAAAGCCTAGGAAATTGGAAGAAAAGAAGTGAGTGCAGCCAGCACATGGTTTCTGTGTAAACTTTCAAGTTTATTTCAGAATAAAAATGTGGGCTTTAGTGGGGGCAATGGTTAGAGTAAACAATATAACTATTTTAATAGAGTCTCATTTAGTTCACAAATTTTCTTCTACATCATAATAGGAGCTCTCCTGTGATGCTCCAAGTTCACCGGTGATATAATCTTCCGTAATTCTCTAAATTGAAGTGCTGGTTGTTATTGGTAATATTTATTATTTGTATTGCATTAGCCATAGGAACCCCAATTATAGGCCACCAGTCCTATTACTTAATTATACATATCTAGACTTGGGCCTCCTAATCTAGAAAGAAGGATCAGCCCTTCCCTCTAGGGTACTTTATCACGCCAATGTTTTTTGGATTTGGATGTTTTTGTTTGTTTTAAGTTTATCCTATTAAAATTCCTTTTCCCAATCCCTCATGAAATACTTTAGAGGTACAGACATATTTTTGACAAAGCCACGTGACTGCACACATACTTTAAAAAATACCAAGAGGGGAGGTGAACCATAATTCTCATCTTGAATTCCTTAAGAAGAAGGAGCAATTAAATCAATTAAGGCCTACTCTCACTTCAAAACAAGTCAATAGGAGTTTTGCCACTGACTTCAATGTGAGCATGGCCAAGCAACTTTGAGTGGAGAGGGTGGCATGTTCTGAACAGGGTGCACCACAAAGGAGTGAGGGATCATTATAACACTAACATTTAAGTTCCCTCAGTAATACACATGTAGTCTTCTGAAGGCCAAACATAAAGGTAAGGCTGCAAAGTAGATAATGGAAAATAAAAATATGTTCACGAGGAAACCATTAGAAGTTTTAAAATGCTGGCAATGTCCAGGACAAATTCTTACTCTCTCTAGCGGTATCATAATTTTTTTTTTCTAATTTAGCCAAGGAGGCTGCTAAACCTCTTGAAGAATCTGCAGTAATAGGAAATAGCAATTATTTACATTGATGAAAACAGGATTCCCTAATGGAAATCATGATTGATAAAGTCTGGGTAATAATAAGAGGACACATTTTCTCTGCTGATAGTATATGAGCTGTTGGGGAGATTTTTGGAATACAGCAGTTTGTTAAATACAGTTCCTCAGAACTCTCTTAATGTCAAGCAGGTGGCAGAGACTTTTGGATTCTGAGTTATGAGGTTTGGGAAAACAAACTTCTCAGCAATTTTCAAAATTGATGTGGAAACCTGTGATCGCTTTAAGGAAGCATATTGTCTAAATGTAACATCATCTTTAAATATTATAAAGAATGGAGTGTCTACTAATAATGCAATAATCCTTTGGTGCCAGCAGTTCTCAGTGTCCACTGCTGGCAATGTAATTCTTGCCAGAAAGAAAATGTAACTCTGTGCCAGACAGTTTAATTCAACTATTTTTCTGACAGAAGTATAGTAATAGCTAGTAGAAAAGTTGTTTTGACTATAAGATATATTAAGGCAGCTGCCTATAGTCTCAAAGAGGTTGATAGCATCTGTGAGAGTATTTAATACCACAGCAAGATCCCAAGTTACAGTAGTTTTATTCTGCCTTAAAGTATGACAAGGTGAAAATTGATCTTGCAAGCCTCAATGCAGGTGTGAAATGATGAGATGCCTACGAGATACTAATGGCGTTTCCCTGTAGATTTTGAAGGACTTGGTGATCTAAACAATTTAGAATTATGGATAATATGCAGTTGCATGAGCTGTAACTTGTTTTTCTTAAAATATAGAGAAGTACTTCCAACTGCTAAAATGAATGGCAATTATTTTTTACTTAACAGATTGGACAATGAAGAAAAGAAAAGAAAAAGAAAAAGAAAAGAAAGCTGAAATCTCTAAATTCTCTCAGCAGTCATACTATCATCTTGAATTTTTAATTTGTAATAACATCTCCTGATGTCTAATACAGGATCATCTGAAGGAGGGCAATTAGATCTTTTTCATCATCTTCAGCAACAGAGGGACCTGGTGACTTATTGTCAACATGAGGCAACTGAAAACCACTCTTCTCTGCTTTGAGCTCCCCTAAGTAGATCACAGAGGGCAATCTCTATTTTGAGGGATTAAGTGGGACTTTAGTTGTGCATAGACCTTTTGCTGGCCTTCTCAATAGGAGAGAATTTTACTCTGTAAGCATACAAGAGAATTAAGGGTACAATTAAATCCAGTTATCCACTGCCCTATCAAGATATACACGCTGCCAAGGTTTGCTAAAAGGAAATTCTTGTCATGTGAAAAATATGAAGGGAATTCTAGATATCTAAGGGTTTCAAAACATCTTGAGAATACACCACTTCCCTGATGTGGTTTATTGATTTAAGTGCACATTTCAGCTGTCCAAAGAAATACAGATGGTTATTACTATCACTTAGGTATGGGATATTAGATACATCCTTTTGTCAAATTGTTCACATTATATGTTAGATTGCTGTGATGTGGCTTGGGCACTTTGTAACATGGTGCACCCACTGGAGACACGTTTCGGTTGTATTTGGGTTTGTTTATACTCTAAGAGGATAATCCATGAAGAATTATCTCCTGTGTCTGGAACTGGTTTTAGTGTAGCAACAGTTGGAGGCTCAGAAGAGAGAGGAGAAAAAATGTTCCTTCCTCTGCTGCTAGATTAACTGAATTGCTGTTTAACCAGATCATTTTGAACTGGACAAGAGCTAATGAACTGGAGAAGGGGTTGAAAGAATTCATTTAAATGAAATTCTACTCTACTAGGAAATATAATTTATAAATTTTGCATTTTATGGTGTCTGTAGAATGGTAAAGGTGTTCTTTAAACTATTTGAAGGATACAAATTGTCTTTAGTTTAATCCTGTAAATTGTAGAATGCCTCCCGAAAAGTGCTGAATGATCACAACTCCTTTTGAATACTCAAAGGTTTAACCATAAAAGAAAAAGTTCTGTAGTGCATAGTTTCTCAACCTGTGGTACACGTACCACTGGGGGTACACGAGACACAGGTAGGGGGTACCCAGGAAAAAACAGAGTGAAGGGGACGTGGGCGGCAGCTGCCGACTTCTGGGGAAGCCAGGTGGCAGCAGCCCGCTTCCCACCTGGTCCCAGCTCCCAGATGCAAGGTGTGTGGCAGGCCCCGGCTTCTGGGGAAGGCGGGCAGCAGCCCCCAGCTTCCCGTCCAGTCACAGCTCCCAGCTGGGAGGCAGGCAGCAGCTGCCACAGTCCTGGGTAGTCCCAGCTGAAGCTGCCCGCTTCCTGCCCGGTCGAGGGACAGCCTCCAGTGCCCTGGCTTGAAGACAGGCAGCAGCCGCCTGCCCACATCCCTGCGTCCCAGCCGGCACGGAAGCCTCCTCTGCCCCAGCTCGGATTGCCCAGGTGGCTGCCCCCGGCCCTGGCTCAAAGTCCAGTGCCCAGAAATATTGTCAATTTCACTGCTCTAGCTGAGCAGTGAAATTGACAACTATAACAGTCCCAGATTTCACCAGTTACCCTCTTTTCCTGTTTCTCTCTCTCTCGCCCCCCTTCCCTGTCTCTCTCTCATCCCTTCCTCCTCTCATATCTATGGCATAAAATTTGGCACAGCGCTTTATGTTCCCCAGCACTGGCATGCCGCTCAAAGCTGCCTAGCTTTGGCCAACATCACCTCTAGCCCAGGTACATACCTGAGTTGCTCACTCCTGGTGTAAAGATGGTAACCCTTCCCACACTAGATCTGACATATCACAGCCTTATATACTCAGCCCTTCTTCCAACATATGGCTCACATTAGTCTGTAAATATAAAATCCTATGGAAAATTGAGTGTTAGGGTACTTATTACAATTTTTAGAAGTTAGAGGTTACTTGCTACTTAAAAGGTTGAGAAACACTGCTGTAGTGCATGATTTGAGACCCATTACTCCCTAACCTGGATTATTTTCAATGAATTTGATTGTCTAATGTTTGATAGATTTTGTACTTTTTAAAAACAATTGCCAATAGGTCTCCAGAAATCCAGTTTGTATTTATGGTGTTTCCTATGTTTTTAAAAAAGCAGATAAACATACTCCATCATGTGGCATCATATTGTCACCCACATGGCTCATCAGCAGGATCAACCTTTAGATCCACTGAACAGACCTCGGCTACTTATGCTAATTGAGTATCTGACAGCAGTAAGAGTCATCCTCTATAGTTGGACTAGCAATAGAAGGGAATGAGACACACCACTTGCAAGCAGGTTTCACAGATATTTGCTGACAGCAGAGGAATGGTGAAATTCAGGACTCCTGAGTTCCATTTCAGGCTCTGGAGGGGCGTATGCACCAGTAGACATAGATTCTTCTACCCGTTTCCCTCAAGCTTCACCTCTTCTGTCCCATCCCCTGCCCAACCTGTCCCTGTTACAAGCCTTTAGTCCCAGTCTCCACTCCTCAGGCATCTCATCCTAATCCCAGTCTCCTTGCCCACTCAACCCTAGTCTCCCTCTCTAGACTCTTTTCCAAGTCCCAGTTTCCCTCCAACTCCATTCTGTCCCTCTCCCCAAACTCAGCTACAGTCTCCTTTCCCAGCCAGTCACAGATTCTTCCTAACAGCTCCTTGGCCTATCTGTCTCTCTCCTCCCGTCACTCCAACTGACTCCCAGTGTCCCTCAGTGTCCTTGCTCAACCAGTTCCAGATTGTCCTCCCTCCAGTCTCCCAGGCAGTCCTAATGTCCCCCACCTCCCCTTTTTAGCTCCCCCTCACATTTACTCTTCCCACTTTATTTTCCCCAAACCCCACATCCCAATCAACTTCTTTCCCTTTCCCTGATCTGGCGTTTGTTCCCGCTGCATTCAAATCAGATTCCTTCCTCCTCCACACTGCCTGGGTGTCAACAAGGGGGTCATTGAGAGCACAGGAAAGACAGACTCACTGCTCTTAGTTCTGGTGCTCAGCCCAGCCCCACCCCACTCTGTCCCAGAGCATTTAGGATCAGCAATTACAGCGAAAGTCCCTCTGCGTATGTCTACACAGCAACTAGACATCAGTGGCTGGCCCGTTCTAGCTAACTTGGACTCAAGAGGCTCGGCTGTTGCAGGGCTGTTTCATTGCTGTGTAGACTTCTGGGCTCAGGCTGGAGCTTGGGCTCTAGGACTCTGTGGGGTGGGAAGGTCCCAGAACTTGGGCTCCAGCCCGAACCTGGAAGTCTACACAGCAACGGAACAGCCCCGTAGCCTGACTCCCATGAGCTCAAATTGGCTGAATGGGCCAGCTGCAGGTTTTTCTTTGCCCTGTCAGCTGGAGCATGCTCAGTTGTCCTGTGAGAATGATGTATATGTAATTCGTTCACGTGTAGGAGCTGTTAGGGGGTGGAGCAATGAAGATGGAATCTTTGGAGACATTAGCTGTTAAAATCTAAGAAAGCTCTAATGAGTATATGCAAACTGCAATTTTGCAAAGGCTTATCACTTGGGCAGATAGAGTTGAGCTGCTTCTCCCAGAAATGGCAAAGGACACATCCCTGACACAAAAGCCACCCCCTGCCAAATTTCAAGTTCTTCCTGCAAAGCATATGGGTGCTAGGGCATTTCAAAGAAATGGTTTGGAGCATATTTTAATATGGGCAAAAGAAAGTATATTTCCGTTAGCCTTGTTCTTGGAAATGGCTGAAACATTTTGGCTTAAATGTTCCAGAACAAATGAACCTGAGAGAGATATATGGCATACAAAATTTCAGGCCAAACAACTGAAGTTTTGCTAAGTTATAATCAACTTAATACAAGGTCTTATCATGGGAAGTGTTGGGCAACCTTAATAGGTGGTGCTACTAGCTCTACTTATAAAGCTTTTAGCCTCTACGCTCTGTATTGAATGCATGAATAACAATGTATCTCAGAATTTATTATGTTATTGCCTTAATATAGACAATATGTCATACTTATTAATTTAATTATTTTTTTAGTAAAGTAATTACCAAATTCTCAAGCTTGGTTTACATCAGATATCAAGAAACTCAATAAAAAAGTATATGTCCACATCATCCCCATCACCAGCCATACTCAGGTTTATGTCTACTACATATAATGATGTGGTAAAAGGTGTAACTTTTCCAGTCATATTCCAAGATAATTGTGAATCTGAACCAAGAGATTATTAAAAACAGGTTACTCCCATACATAAGGATATAATATGGCCTTAGGTACAATAAGACTTGTACAGGGGTTTTGTTGGCATCTCCGATAATCTTAGCAGTGATTGTAAAAGAGAAATATAATTTGTGAGCAATAAAATATTATTTTTGGTGACATGGTAGCAATACATATACAAAGGAAGGATTTGTGTAATATATACTGAGCCTTTGTCAAGCGATCTTGAATCACTATATCCAAACCTTTCTTCCATACTTCTGGAGACACTTAATATTTTCATCTAATAAACTTCCAAAGGATCATGTTAAATTCTGATGTGAAATTTTTTTGTGTGAACATTAATTTTTTTTATAGTTGCCAGTTAGAGATAAAAAGAGAATCTAATAATGCTTTAATAATTCAGTGCCAGATTTTTTGTAGAGAAGTCTGTCAAATTGCCAGAAGAGAATTCCTCTGGCATAGGGAAACTCGATGCTGTCACAAATGTGCTGGCTCTGGACCCTGTGTCTGCCACCTCACCTCCTCTGGCATAGGGAGTGTGCTGGAGGTAGATAATGGCCATGGCAGAGTTCTGCTCTGCTCCACCTATCCTCCACTGGTGTAGGATCTATGAAGGATCTTAAACCAAGGTTAGATCTGCCTGCCACAGTTCTAAGTGGTGATGGATTTGGGACTGTCCCTAAGAATCAGAGAACTGAGGCACAGGAGAGAATCTACCCTAAACTCACTAATCTGAAGATACATAGAGGATTATTTTCTTTCTCAACCATGTATTTTTGTTGTACTTCACCAACCTAAGACACAACCTTAATTCCTTTAATTCCTAAAATATAATTTCTTAGGCTGCTGTTTCCAAAGGCAGCACAGTTATTGGACAATTGGCTAGGAGACAATGTTCTGCTTTCAATAATTCCCTGATTACACCAACCTTTCTTGTGGGAAAGATGAGAGAGGAATCAGGATTAGATTAAATCTGGCAACAGCACGTAGTTCTTGCTTAGTACAAGAGAACTGAATGCGTAATTTAATAAGAATAATTTTATGCTGCAAATTTGGGGCATGGTAATTGTGAGAGTCATAATGTTGCCATTCATGTATTTTCCTTAAAGATGCTAAACAAATGTACACCTTCAATAAAGGAGAGATACACTTCCTCTCTCTCTCAATAAGTGTTGTTTAAGAAAATTGAACGAACTTTTATGATGTTTTTGAGAGGAGTGATATATCCCTTTTTTTTTCTTTTTTTTTTTTAGGAATTTTTGTAATAGAGAGTAAAAAAATGGATAAAACTTCAAATTGATATAATAATTGTGGAAGAATAACCATTTTAATGTAATGGATCTGATCTCAAAGTTTAAGAAGGAGACACTGCTATGTTACTGTTTGTTTGTTGGTTGGGTTTTTTTTGTTTTTGTTTTGTTTTTTGTATTGGTGTGGTATAGTTCATTAGAAAATAGAATTTACGTTTATATTTACCACAAAATATTTAAAATCAGGTGATGTCCACTTTAACTAGAAATCTGGTTTTTGAGCTTTTTGTTTATAATAGAGCTATGGGGGCAAACTGATTTTGGGATCTAAATACTGCCTTTTTTTTGTTTTGTTTCTGTAGCTTCATAAAAAATGTGTACTTTTCTAAGAAGAGCTCAGATAAATAATCAGATCATCTGCAAGAAGAATTTCCTTTTTGAATTCCCAGTATACCTTTGTGATCTGATAACTATAGCTAGATTTTCAATTACAATATCATATAAAAGGGATCAGTTTTCATTTGGTAAAATGGGAACCAGGTTAGAATCAGGATAATCATTCTCACTCAACCTCCCAACAATGCAACATCAAAACTTTACAGATTTATTGTGTATTTTTTTTTGTTATTGGCTTCCAATTAATTTAAAAGGAAAAGTTTTCTTAATTGTCCTTTTAAAATTGGTGTTAACTTATTGATTTCTGAAGGCTGTAAACTATGTCTGACACAAGCTGATGTTCTAGTAGCCTGTGTGACAAGATGAAAGATTTAGAAGTAGGGAACCACAGCCAAAACAAAGAATTCAAAAGGGTTATACATTATCAGAGGGTGGAATTAATATCTCTTGTCCTAGCAATCAATATTTTAGAGCACACTGGATGGTGGGGGTGTGTGCTTTGTTTTCATCTTCATTGCCCAAAAACCATGGACAAGTATTGGAACAACTGATATTTTTCCTTCCTTAGCAAAGAGTTACAAGTGATAAGTATTTTGTGAACCACTGTAGACCATATTTCATGCCTCAGTAGATATTTCCCAGATGAGCAAAGCAGAGGCATTTTCTCAGAGATTTTCTGATAGAAATATAGAAGTAGGCATTTGTGAGATCTAATGCGTGCCCTGCTTTGATGAGAATCTGATTACATATTCACAAAAATCAATTTAGGTTTGCAAAAATGAGTCGTGTCTACTTCATCTATCTATTGCTTCACTTGCAATTAATTTTATCTAAGTTTGAAAATGAATTAGAAACTACCTAACATATGGACATTTCCATTATACAGCCTTGATGATAAAGAAAACTGATGTGAGATCAATATTCTTTTATTTCAAATTATGCATAATCTCTAAAACTTTTTCTTCATCTTGTGAAATATGTACACTTCATTGACTAACAAACTCAGGGAATTTAATAAACAAACTCAGCATGTTAACTTTTTATGTAATATTGAATATAATTAGTGGATTAGGTTTAGTAAGAGTATACTAGCTGCAGTGCAACACACAATATAGAAAACTATCCAGATCTGAGATCTTATCTAGTTTTAAGAATAAAGACCTAGGAATGCACATTTCCTAGATTAACAATAGCAAATCACCTTCTTTAGCCATCACACAATATGTATAATATTTTATAATCATTTGTTACATATATAATTTCAGTTTTAATATTTTTCTATAAAGCTGTGACAAACCATGAAATCTGATATTTTCACCATGGTCAACCCATGAAATCTGTGGGTTTTGTGATTTGCAGAAGGCCTTATTGTTGTATTAAATGACTCAACTGTGATGAAGTGGGAGTTCTGTCTGTACCATTTCTGAATTATGGATGATTTTATGAAATTCTGTCATGAAATTACTGTGTCACTGAAAACCTATAAATATGTGGATCCACCATGAATTAGCAGGGTTGTGTTATGTCTCCAGCCTGGGAGAGAATAGTGTGTCATTGGCACTCAACGATTGTCTATTCAAGGTAAAACACTTTGGGACAATAGCTTTGTCCTACCTGGGAGAAGATACTTCCACCTTTTGTCTGAAGAGAGGGTGGGGTTTGGAAGTAATGGAAAATCATCAAAGGCAGAACAAAAGAAGCAGGTGACCCTAGTAGGAGTCTATAAATGGACTCTCAGAGGGAAAATGAGAGAGGAGAGAGCCATTTTGCACCAGAGTATGTCAGGGAAAGGAAGTGTGGGGCAGGGAAGAGCAAGGTCACAGAAGCTAGATAAAGGGTTCCACAAGCAAGAGAGAGACTAGCTAGCATGCAACAGCCTCCATGAGGAGTGCCTGCCTCCCTTCCTGAACCCAGATGGTTTCCCAAGGACTCACAAGGGAAGGGTGAGCTAGAAAGTGAGGGACATTATGTTTAGGTTGTTTTATTGTTTTGTTTGGTCTGTACTCTCTTCTGCTTTATCTATTAAATTAAGAGCATAAAGTTGTTAGATTGTGCAAAGTGTGTGGGTATTGACTTTTCACAACTACTATATAACCCTGTGGGAGTTAAACTGTAAACCAGAAGCTTCACGCCTTTGGGGAGGAGTTATGGGAGTAGGTTGTGTTTAAGTACTGGGAAGTCTGAAGGATCAGTGCTGCACCCAGAGAGGTTAGGCAGTGGGAAAGCCAGGTTCCAGCACTCAGAGTGCAGGAGTGCCAGACAGAAAGTCTGCACCCTGATAGCATGCCTAGGGACCCTAAGAATGGGGTAGATGCTGGAGTTCATTTGGGCTCCAGGGGCTAGAAACATCCTGGGGATATCCAGAGCACTGAGGCTTGGATTCTCCTCACAGCAGTCCTAGTGAATGGTCAGGAAGCATCTGTGACACCTTTGTATGTTAGCATGGTGAGATTTTGATCTAAAGCAAATCAGTTTACTCTACTGAGATTTATTATATGCTTAAAACATTGTATTTTTTTCTGATTTTGAAACACAGCATGTAAAATTCCAAATATAACCCAGTCCATGCCATTCTCTCTTTATTGCCCCTTTCTGTTAGAGTCCTCCAATTTTTCAAGTTAGTAGGTCACTCTTTGTAACTCAGGATACAGGGAAAATCTTTAAACAATAGGAATTAGCAGAGTGCAATCACCTTGATCACCTTAATCGATCGGTTTTTCAGCCTTCGTATAGACTACGCCGATCACAATATGCCTTCTATTCTTCTCTTATCCTGGCCTTTCTTCTCCATGTGCAGCCATGCCTTTTCATGACAAAGTCTTCCCATCTCTTTGGAGGTCAGCAACAGCTGCAGTCCATCACTTGTCAGTCAGCCTAGTTATATGCCCGGCCCATCTCATTTTATTGAACCTGTTTTCAACAACTATGTCCTGCACTCCACCCTGCAGTCTGATCACTTCCTTGGAGATTCAGTTGTGGATTGAAATCCCCAGAATTCTTCTTTCTATTGCCCTCTCTGTGAAGGACAGTTGTGGCTCCTCTATCTTCATTAGTGCCCATGTTTCACTACCGTACAACACTGCTGGCCATACTGTTGAGTTGAAGAGTCTGGCACATGACTGATTTTTCCTCGGAGGACATCCTTGATAGAATTAACTGTGCGCCAACCAACTTTCTTTCTTCATGAGAGTTTGCCTTCCTGATTGTGCTGCATATTAATTTCTTGGCCCAAGTAGACATGTTGTTCAACTTCTTCTATTTGGTCTCCCTTAACTGTTATTTGGGCTTTTGGCAGGGCATCAGACCGCATAAATTTTGTTTTGGAGCTGTTGATTTTCAGTCTGATTTGGCTGCTTTTTGTATTGAGTTCTCACAGCATTTTCTGTATCATTTAATACAGTTTCAGCAATCAACATGATATTGTCCGCAAATCTGAGATGATTTAACTGATCTCCATTGACGTTGACTCCACTCTTCCAGTTCATCAGCCTCATTACCATTTTGAAGCAGGCTATGAAGACACAGGTTATGTAGGCACAGACTGTGAAACCGTGTTTTCTTGCTTCACTCTGTGAGAGTTTACAGCACTGCATTGATCTCAATGCTGTTGAGCGCTTTTTCACAGTCAACGAAGGCAATGCATAAAGGGAATTTGCATTGCCTTGAGCACTCCCATAGCTGGTTTAAGGTGAAAATACGGTCCATTGTACTGACATTCCTTTGAAAACCTGCCTGCTCTCTCAGCTGCTGCTCATCCAGACTCTGAGAGAGTCAGTTTGTTACTATTTTAGTGAATAGCATGTAGACATGTGACAGCAGGCATATTGGATGATAGTTCTTTAGATCTTCATAGTTGCCCTTCTTGTGCATTAAAATTATGTTACACTTCTTCCAGCTAGATGGTATATTTTGCATTTCCAACTAGTGGCTAACCCTCTGAGCAAGGATTTCCCAGAGGTCTTGGCTCTTATCATTTTGGTTGTCAACCCATCTTTTCCTGGAGCTTTTCCGTCCTTCAATTGCTAATTCCATGTTGAACTTCACTGACGAGGACTGGGAGTACACGCTCATTGGTCTGCTGAAGTGTTGGTAACAGGACATTTATTTGGGATGTGAACAGTTTGGTGAAAAATCTTTGCAGACCGCTTCCATCACTGTTCTATCTATTACTGCTTTTCTGTCCTCGTTCTTCAACACTATTATTGTCAACCTGAACAGCATCAATTCCTGTTTGCATTTTTTGAGGCTTCTGAGATCTTCAGCCATCTTTAAGAGCCTTTCATTTTGATACTTCTTGAAGTTCCCCTTTAGTCTTCTTATCATCTTACAGAGAAAGCAGTACTTGAGTTTGACTTCACATTCCTCCACTTCTCTAGCAAGTTCCTCGTTTCCTCTGAGATTCTTCCCTTTGCTCTTTTTGGTCTTTCTTTCTCGGCTAATTTCATGCATTGCCTCATCTTAGCAGCAAAGGTTTTATAATCCTTGTTGCAGATCTCTGTGAGACTCCAGTCTTCCTTCAAAATGTTCACTTTCAAGATTGCTGCATCAAATATTTTCGGCCACTGTCTCTGATTTTTCATCTGTAGCGTTTTCTTCTTCATCTTTTCATTGAAGTTAAACCTTGCTCTAAGCAACTCCTGGTGTTAAATGATGGAACCACTGAAATGTTTTGATAATGCATCACTTATCTATCAGAATATAGTCAATCTCATTCTTGTTCTTTGCATTTGGCACAATCTATGTCTACCTCCTCTTGGCCTTCTTCTTAAAACAGATATTGCCAATGAACATTTCTTTCATTTCTGCCAAAGTTACCAGTTGCTTTCCTAGTGGATTCTGTTTGCCTATTGCTGTATCTTTCAATGAACTTTTTGCCTTATTTCCCTCTTCCAGTCTTGGTGCTGAAGTCTCCCATCACAATTGTATATGTGGAATTTTGAGCAAGAGTTTCCTGGAGCTCCTGACAGAATTCTTCCACATCATTATCTTCACTTGTGCTTGTGGGAGCATAGATCTGGATAATCTTGAATGTGCTGTTCTTGTTCAGTTGGAGATTTAGTACTCCAGTGCGTGATGACTTAAACTTAACAGGAGATAATTTTTGAAGACCATTCCTTGTTGATGATAAAACTGATCACTGAAGACCACTGATGCCTCCAATGGTCCTCGTGGTGGTGTTTCTGTCTCTCCACTTCACTTCTATCTCCTTTCTTCATCATGTTTCGCAGACACTAAGGACATCACCTTCTCCTCCATTAGATGGTTGATCGAGTCATCCCTTGTCAGTGTCCTGCACTGTGAGGGCAGTCCTTTTTCTTTCTGGTGGCCTAGCCCTTGAGATTCTTTGCAATCTTACATCTATTGAACTCCACAATGATGCCATATAAAGTATTGTTTTAGCTATTTCTTCCACCACCCACTGGCTATGCTGTCAATGGCATATTTACCTCCTCAACTTAGCTGACAGCCAACCTCAAGAAGGAGGACAACTGTCCCCTCCCGGGCTTAGCAGTCTGACACCTTAATAGCACCTACTGGAGAATACACTGCACTATCATTGCTGTCAGACAAGCCAGTCACTCCTGCGCCACTTTGAGGCATTGAGTTAGGATTTGCAGCAGAGTGTGATACAGCAACTAAAAGGACAGACTACATTTTGCTTTTGAGGACACAACACTTAGATGTTACAACAACCTAACAAGTGATAAAAGCACCACTTTAGTTAGAAGACCCAACATACATAGACAAAAAACAGGACTCCCTCCTCCTATTATTTCCCATAGTTGTCTCCTACTGTAATAAAATAAAGAACAGTCTCAAAGCCTCTCGGCTCTTTGGTTTTTTTCAAAATTTGGTGTCTCACTTTAATGCCTGGCTCTTACACAAAACAATTTGGATGAAATCCTGGCCCCACTGAAGGCAATGGCATAACTCACATGTAACATCAGCGTAGGTCAAATCCTATTTTGGTGGCAATTATGAGTTCTAAAGATATATTCTCCTAAGATTAAGCTTTGCAAACATTTGTTCTTTACAAATATATTTGAGACTTACTGAAGCACAACAGCTTCCTATGTGTCAAGTAATCAGAGAATCAGTTCAATGAATTATTTCAAGAAGTCCAATAATTCCAGATGTATGGATAAAATATTTCAAATAGCAGACAAAGACATGAGAAGATACAATGACTGGAAGCTGAAGTTAGACAAATTACGTATGAAAATAAGGTGCAAGTTTCTAACAGTGAGAGTGATTAACTTTCCAAGGAATACAGAGGATTCTCCATCACTGAAGCCTTTACATCAAGAAAAGATATCATTCTAAAAAATATGCTCTAGCTCAATAAGAAATATCCACTTAATGAAGGAATCACTCAGTGACATTCTATGCTGTATGTTATGCAGGAGGTCGGATTGGATGATACTTTCTAGCTTCTATGAATCTATGGAAAAGTGTGCTGTCCAGGGGCTTGATTCAAATCCCATTAAACTTGGAAAGAATCTCATTGACTTCAATGGTATTTAAATAAGGCCTATACAGATTAATTCAAGACATCAATCAATCTACAGCAGTGGTCTCAATCTGTGTCCATAGTCTGCATTAATTTTACATTTTAACAAAAAACTTGTCTCATGGACCATGTACCCTTCCACAGGTTAGTTATATAAGCTATATGGTCAATTTTACCTTGTATTAAAATATTACCCTCATACTTACTCATATAGATTCTTCAAAGGTGCAGTTAAAATGGCAAGTGCAGACAGCAGATTGTTGCAGTGATTGTGTATTTTAAAGATCTTGGGATCTCTGTCTTTATGTGGATTCAAAAGTTCCTGCACTGAGCTGCAAGCTGACCACAGCATATTTTCAGTAGATAATAAAATTGCTGTGATATCAATTCTGTTGGGGAAAAAAAGGGTGAAAATGTCAGCCATGGAAGTAATCTGATGGTGAAATCTCCTCCGAATTATCAAGGCCAGAAAATACAAACTCCCTATTTGAAATGGGCTGGAATTGTTAAATGACATAAAGGCTCTCTGTAACTAATACACATTACAAACTAATAAATAATCCATTTCTGGTCAGAAGAAAACATTTTATTCAATTCTCTTAGAATCATAGAATATTAGAGTTGGAAGGGACCTCAGGAGGTCATCTAGTCCAACCCCCTGCTAAAAGCAGGACTAACCTCAGCTATATCATAGATAATATTTGACACTACACATCAAGATGGAGCTATATTTCTTGCTCTCCAACCATTGCTCCTGCTATTCCCCAGCATCTTCCCAGTTAATATCCACCCCTTTGTCCCCTAACCCACAACTCCCTTCCCACTTCCAGGTCACTCTCCAGGTCCACCTGCTACCCCTCCCTTGTCCTTGTCTAGCTCCCTGACCTTCTCTGTCACTTTCCAATATCTTTCTCCCACTGCCCCTTTGTCTCTTCCCAATATAAACACCATATTACCAATTTCTTTACACTATACAGGAAGCAGATACTCTGCAGGACTGATATGACCAATCTCTGCCACCGGATACTATATAAAAACTGCAAAACAACCTCCGTCACCAGTAATTGCTTAGCAAAGACAATGCTGCAATAGGAGACCTGTAGCAAAGTAAGGAGGTGGACAAGTGTGGGAAGCAATGCCTGTAGGAAACCCAAACGAGCAGAATCTTGTGCACCTTCTCCACCAATCTACAAGATATGGGAGGAAAGGTGTGGGACTCAATAATTCCATAGCCCTATTTTCCTTTCTCGAATGGATGGGTACCACAGTAACTCTGACTCCAGCAGACAGAGAAAATGCAGCTCCCACACAGACCAGGTGGTAATGGAACAGCACACACACACTAGCCAGCAGGAGACTATCAAATCATGGCTCTTCCCTCCTGCTTGTCTGAACTGTAGAAGGAAAAAAAACTTTGCATTTAAATTTTACTGGAGAATAGCAATTTAGTTTAAATAATATTACAGAATGGAACTGCAGTGCACAAGTCCAACTGGAAGGAATCACTAGCAACAGCTGAACTGATTTGCAGTCTGTGAACCTTTATAGGTTTCCAACTTACTGAGGCAAGAGGATATGACCTAGATCAGTTTTCAACTAGTAACCAGCTAGACAATGCCTGGCACAGAGTCACAGACCCTTGACCTAATTAAAATAAATAAAATTCAACATAAAATAATAGATATGCTGAAGTAAGAATATAAGTCAAACAAATGCATAACAACACAAAGGGCAAGATTTTCAAGGACATTAAGGCATCTAAAGATGCAGAGAGGCACCTAGTGGGATTTCCAAAAGTCTAACTTCTAGACACTCTAGTGCCCATCTGAATCTTTAGACACTTAAATACCTTTGAAAATCTGGACCAATGTGCACAAACAGCTCTCTAGCTTGGTCTCATGGGCTTATAATGTTGCTAGAAGTCCCTAGTAAAAATATAGTCTTATAAAAAACACTTATGCAATACATCGTAGTATGGATACATACTAACTATATTAATAGAATATATGTTTTTATTTTATGACTGCATAATTAACTTAGAGACAAAGCCAAAAATTACCATTTTAATGAGTGGAATAGAAGTTTATCTATAAATGGAATGTTCTGTTTATTAAAATAAACAAAACATTTCTTCCTGTCCAGTAATTTTAAATTTTAATCAGCTTCATGCAAAACTGAAAAATACCAGATACGTGAGGCAGTATAACAGAAATTATATATCCTGCAAATTATAGGAAAATTTGCAAGAAAATTATCAAGAAAGGTGTTTTTATGTCAGTAGATACAATAACTATGGTATTGTGTATTGGCTAATCCCACAAGACACAGTACCTGAGCATACATAAATACTCTCTAGGAGTATATCCTAATTATATTTAAGGATATAGAGAGACCTTATTACAAAGAACTTAGTACAGGAGTAAAACATAAACTAGAACTGGGAAAACTGGGAAATTCCCAGCTCTTCTATAGATTAAGAGACTTTGGACAAGTCATTTAGCCTCTCTGTGTCTCAATTTCCTCATCTGTAATATGGGATTTACAATACTTCTCTAATTCACAGGAATGTTGTAAGACTTAATTCACTGATGTTTGCAAAGTGCTTTATGAAATTCTTGGATGACAGGCACTTTAGAAATCCTCAGTACTGAGAGCAAATTTAAAATCTCATGGTCCATGTCTGCATCTACAGCCTTTAGCAGGAGGTGTGTGAGTATATTGTCCTAGATGGATTTAATGTCCATGAAGATGATTGATTCTCTTGATCTTAGTTTAAATCTCATGGCCACCATGATCACCATGGACCGTTTCACTTTCAGGATAAAAAATGATGGCATGTTTCAGTAAAGGGCAGGATGAGAGAAGCAGTTCACTTTTACTGATTACCCTAACCAAACAGGAGAATGAAAGGGAAGTCATAAGGGAGTACGGTGTTAGGACAAGTTTGCCGAAGGAGGTGCCTGCACTTTTATTGCTTCTAGACAGAGCCCTTGCAAAGTTTAGGAACCTCACAGAGTCTTCAGCTGGAGCAGGTGCCTGTCCTAGAGCTGCCAGAAGACTAGAGCCTTTAACTCACAAATCAATCCTTTGACCCCTCACCCAAAGCAATTCTTGTTGTCTGCATTTCCTTTTGTCTACTCAGGCTATGTCTTTACTGCCGGCGGCTGATCAACTTCCCTGAATCAACTGAGCGGTCAATGAAGACCCGCTCAGTCGATCCAGAAATCGACATATTAAGACCACCTCCTCAAGTAGCATAGCGCTGTGTCAACGGGAACGCTGTTCCTGTCGGCACAGTGCAGTGAAGACAGCATGCAGAAGAGAAACAGAGAAGTTGATGGGAGTTGTGCAAGTTTTTTGCGTAGCTTGCGTAACTCTGGTCAACTGCCGCCGAATCTCGGCAGTAACTGAAGACAAGCGCTCAGCCACTGCTTGGACCCCTCTTCATCAAGCCTCATGACCGCTGGCCATTTATGTGGCAGTTTTACAAAAGAGGAAGTTATGCAATCCCAATTATATACTGCATGATCACATAGTACATGGAGCCTACTGTATACTTAAATATCCCAGGTGAATTTTATTACAATAATCCTCATACGGATTATATACATTTATAATTTTTATATTCAAAGATATTTAAATTCAGGTAAACTACAACAAAACAACACATAATAGCCTGAGAACACACGCACTTTATCCACAAAAACAACCTGTTAATCATATTTGCATTACCTTATTTGTGGAGTTCTCTTGTAACTGGGATGGGCCTGAGAATATCTGCAGGCCAGCACAGCCAAAGATTTCTCCAGCACTTCTTTTAGAATCTCCTGGGCTAACTTGGGAGGTAGAACAGTCCACAGATCATGATGGAGAGCGCAGCAGAAATAATGCCACATCTGGACAGAGAATGAGCATCTTTCCCCCTGGCAAAACCACCACACATTAAACAATAGAAACACATCTTCCAAAATGTCAGCTTTGTTCCTGTGAATCTAATTAGTTCAGGCTGACAGGAAATAGCTGAAGAGTTTGAGACACTGGATGACCAAAAAAGATTCTTGACAAGATGTAAAATATCTTTATTGACAAAGAAACACATGTTCCATTTCAGTTACAAAACCAATACTCTGCCATAAAGCCAAACCACAAACATTTAACCTACTACTATATCCTTAATTAACCTACTTCTGACCTATTATTTTAATTTTACTTTAAGACTACACACAATATTTTGTAGTCACTAAACTAACCAGATTAGTTTAATAGATTGGCTCTCTCTTCTTAAACAAGAACCAAATTATTCAAATTACTTAAGTATGTCTATTTCCCTGGATCCATAATAACCATTGACAGATTTTTATGAATCTTTGGTTGTGTAAAATTATAATGAAAGAACAGCTGGAAAAAAATAGCCGAACAACTAAACTCCATACTATACACATGCAAGTGACTTCGGTCAATTGAGAAACATTCTTAAAGTATTTTGATTTTTCACTATTGCATTTTAACAACAGTACCAAAACCAAAAAACAATCATTGACTCATTTTTAGGACAATTTTAAGAACTTGGCAGGTGAAGCTAGCCTCATTTTGTCCAAGACAGACCAGCAGCTTATTGTAATTTCCTGGTTTTCTTATATAAAATAAACTTCAACTAATATAGGTTGAATATATTGAAAATGAATGACAAAAAAGTAGAACTTTGCCCATGGAGATCTTTGCATAGAATGTTTCTTAGACAAGTACTAGCTCAAATATTCATACGTTATTTGTAACTGTGTGCTTCTTTGATATTTTATGGTCTCCTAATTATGAGATTCACTATTCTAGATTTCCTCCAGGAGAAGGAGATCTAATGTGCAAATATTTCTACTAAATATTATTTTTATTTCTAAAAACATACCTCTTGTATTCACACAATAAGCACATTAAGGACAGAATAAGCAGCTTTCATTCATAATGGAGACTAATGCTTTTTTGGTCAGTTTTTAAGTCTTCTATCACCAAATTAAAATCAGAAAATAACAAAAACATAAAGGTTTAATAATAATAAATAAGATTTTCTAAATTAATTTTCTATTTGGTACAGCACTTATAATGCTTTATTAATGATCTGAATGCCTGAGAGTCCTGTTAATTCTCTGGGCGCTTATAAACTCATATCTGAATATACATCTATACTATATTATTATTACATTATATTTATTATTATTATATAATATTTTTGTTCACTTTATATAATCTTAAAGTGCTAAATTTAACGTGTCTTTTCTAACATTGTGCTTCTAAAACAGAAGCAACAGTGTTTTCATTAAAGATTCATATGGGATCCATTCCCATTTGCTGACCTGTTTCTCTGCTTGTTGCCATTTCTGAAGCGTTCTACTGGTAAACATCTGCTATTTTTGACAACTTTGTACAATGTAAACAGATGTGAGCTTTTATTTAGATTATATATCAGGAAACAAGCAGCTGGGCTTTATTACATAAGCCACTCAATATTATCTTTGAAGAGACAATTCTTTATTCTTTAACTATTAGAAAACATAAGTTCCTAAAATTGCAGCAGATGTCTGCTACACTAAAAGCTTGATTCTAAAATGTAATCTGGAGAGCTGGCCTGGTGGCATGGTGGGCGTTCAATGTACTTCATCAGTGAAATACTGTACCCTAAGAGTTTCACACCCTGTCAGCTTAGACTGTAACTGCTTTATGAAAATAATGTATTTAGGGTTCAGTTCAGATCTCACGTACATGGGCACATATTGATCCATATCCTGCAAAATCATTACTGAACTTTTACAAGCTATATGTCCATATGTTCCTGTGATCAAAATAGAGACCTTATCCTTCAGTTAAAATGGGATTGTCTGCTTGTTTCTTGATCCAATCCACGACTGTTTTCAAAATCAGTTGGATTAGGGGAGAAGTATAATGAGAATGTGTGAAGAGAGAATCCAGTCAGGTATCCTGATGCAAAAACATTTGAAAATTGAGCTATTTTTACCTTCATTACATAGAAAAGCAGTATCACTTTATTCTAGAGAGTATAAATAAACATGGACTTCCAAATTTAGTTGGGGCCTTTGGAGGTTACCACTGTACAAGTAACAATAATAGTAATAATTAGTCTATAGAAAATGCTGCTTCACGTAATCGCAGAGTGCCACATTCTGCCAACCTTACGTCACGTTGAGAATTCCTTTCTCTGCACATAGTCCCATTTTCTTTTGTGATGTGCAGTTTATTATTTTGAACAAGAGAGGCCAGCCAATTCTGCTTGCCAGGACGTGGTGGGTGGGAGCTGGGAGTGGGAAAAGAGGTGGGGCAAAACCACAATTTGAATGCCATGCATCCCTGGGGAATAGGAAGGAAACAGCCCCTGGGATCTCCAGGGTAAGGGTTGGTGTTCTGCCTGGCCCTTACACAGGCTGCATAACAGTGGGGAGACTAAGGTTCTTTTCTTATACACTTCTCTTCTGATACATACATCCATAAAACAGAGATGCACTCTGACTCTTAGTTTGGTGGGAAAGAGTGGGTTCTGCTCTTTATGAATTTTAACTGAGCATTTACAAATGGTGCCAGATTAATTGGCCTGAAGACTGAAGAGCTAAAGCATCCCTCAAACTGCCTTTCTATGTGCCTCAATCCTGAGCAGAGGAGCGAGGATTGTTCATTCAGTCCTTGCTGTCTTTGCTGAGACTGCTAACAATTGGTGTTGATTATGATGGTGGTTTTTGTGAGGTGGACAACTGTCTGCTATTGATGGAATGAGGCCACTGATAACTGGTCACAGCCATGTGGTGATAAGTTTAGACTATTACTAGTGCAGACCAGATCCCAATCAGTAACCAAGAGGTACCGGGCTCTACTGTCAACATCCTGAACCACCAAGGCTATATTTAAGAATTCTTCTTTGTTCCTCTTCTCTGAGAAACAGAGACCCTTTAATAGTACCAGCCATGGAAAGTAACATTTAATCAACTGGACTCTCCAGATCTTCACAATTGAAAGAGAAGGTATAACACAATGGCTCTTTCTAACTGGTTTCATTGATAACGAAATTATAAAAGTTTCACATGACCCAGAAATCACATTCAAGGGATTTCAAGCAATATGTAGTCTATAACAATGGAACAGTTCTCTGGAAAGGGGAAAGAATCAATATATTCAGCTGTAAGTTTTATTAATTGGCCCCTGGCATTCTTGCACTAAAATAATTATACTAGAGTTTAAGAGTAGACTTGGGATTCCAAAATTCAGATAAAATGACAACAGGCAGGTTAGAAACATGGCTGGATTCTATGGACATGGATACTGGTCACATGTGCTATATGAGCCACTCAAAAAACCCACAATAGGGGAGCAAAATGAAAATGAATGACAAAGGAGAAATATATTAAATAAGAAAAATACTTATATGCACATATATTGGGAGGGAAAGAGCAAAAAAATACAATTCTCACAATCATCACAAGGTATACTTCATGTGAGAAAAGATTTACATTTTTTTGGTATTGTTATTTCTTTGAGTCTTATATAGGGGTCAATATATTAATCTTCTTTCCTTTTCCCCATACAGGTAAACTATCTATTTTCAGCCAATCCTAAAAAACAGTATTTTACAAGGTAAACAGCAGGAGAACTCTCATTTAATTACCTCACTGATTAATCTAAAGTATTTTAACTATGTTTTATTGGATCATTCCTAAGAAGATATTTACATACTGCAACAGAACTATTTTAAAAATATATCCCAACAGCCCTTGTGCACAAGTAGTAACAATCTTATGTTTCTAATTAGTCAGAGAGCAGATAAGCAGTAAAACACATTTGTGTAAAAGGGAGGGATAGTAAACTTAACCTCACACCTCATAAAAAGCTTTGTAGTCATCCCAGTGGTGGCTCTCAGCATCCTGTAAAATACTTGTAGCACAAACTCTGATGCAGTAGTTGGTAACTTGAAACTGGAGAACGTTGATGAATTCCTCATATCTCTGGAAAGGCACTAGGAACAGGGGCCTGTTCAGAGGGAATGATCAAAGAGGCAAAGATTTAAGGCCTGTGCAGTAGGAGGTAACAATCCCCAGTACTACAAATGGTTTTGATTATTAGTTATCAATCATTCATTTCCTCTTGGTCCTGAAGTCTGAACCCGCAATCACTTAAACAAAAAATCTGGTCTTTGTTCTACAAATATGTACTTTTGCTTCAGACAAACTGCATTGTCAATACATCATTCGGAAGCAAAAGAATTCTTCCCTATTATTACAAATCAGAATGTTATTTTGTCATTTAATTGTCAATGCTGTTGGGAGACACTATGCAGTTGTCAACAGTAACTTTCATAAAACTATCATATAAACATGAGTCCCACAGACATATTCTTTTAAGTAAAATGAAAAGCGTAACTGCACAGATATGAATGATCACAAACTGTTTTGAAATGCACACAAATAGAATAATTTGGGCAATATTTTGGGCCTGATTCTCTCATGCACCAATATACACTCAATGCAAGAGAGGGAAGCGTGGTAGGGAGCCAATTACAGCTTTCTGATTCTGATGCTGCCCTGGCCCCAACCCTAGACTGCACTAAGTTACAACAGCTGGGTATAGTCCTGCAATTCTCTGCTTACACCTGCTGAGAATTGCCAGAGGGGAGTACCCTGTCACGCCACTTCTCTCCTTGACATGCCCCCAGGGAAGGATGCATGGAGGGGAAACTGGCCTTGGAACCAGTTCCACCAGTTTTAGACCAGTGCAGCAATTCTCTTCCTTCACCACAGGAATTCTCAATTGGAGAGTGGCCCCAGCTTATGTCCCCTTTGCCCCATTCAGGCAAAGCAACAGGGAGAGAATGGAAGCTAAGAATCAGGGCTCTGTTTTTAAATTCAGATGTGAATCATAGCATCTGAGTACATACAAGGTATTTTTATTAGAAATCAAAATCATAATATTTTCACTAAAGATGGTCAAAACTGGAATCTTAAATCAAAACCCCTTTAAGTTTCTGTTAGGGTACACATTCAGAATCAGATCTCAGGATTTGAACCTGCACCTTATTTTGGTTCTAGGTCATACTCAAACCTACAAGGGGCCTGTTTTCCAATTTCAATTCAGGCATGACCAGAATCACATGGGATGAGCAGATCAAGAGGTTCCTATAATTCTAAGCCAAAATCTCCGAAGAATCACTTGCATGGTTTCAGAACCATGAGGTCCAAGCATTAGTTCTGATTCAACCTCTAACCCGAACCCTTACCCACACCTACTCTGGATACCAACACCTCTTCTTCGACCCATCTCTAATTTTTATTTAGCACCCAACTAAGACTTATTTACTTAATGATAACCCTCTTTTAAAATTATATTGCATACATATGCTCATGGTGCTCAACAAAATCTGCATGACAACAAAGTGCAGGAACATATATATCTTCATGTTGTTAAATATTACATTTTAAAACATTTCTAATGAAAATTAAGCTGTTGCTGCAGACAAAAATGAAATGAAGTCCTCCATTCATCGATACTATAGTGTAGTCAGCTATAATATAGGAGTATTTGCTCAAGATTAACATTTAAAGAATTTGCATTGCCATGGGAATACCTACATTCAGACCTTGAAGATAAGAATCAATGTTTATCATAATTACTTCAAGTTATCAGTATCTCTAATCTTTCCTAAAAAAACATGCAAATGGTACTCTAACTGTACGAAACATTTTGGGTATATCTACAAGTATTATAAATTATATTACTGAAATGGATCCAAATTCCACATTATCTACCTTTGAATTAAAACATATTTAAAGGACTCACTTCTTGCTGGTCTCCCTCATTAAATTATCATACATCATAAAATGTTGAAAGACATGTATTGCTGTGGAGAGAAGAGCATACAAGTTTTGCAGTGGAGCCTTGGAGGGAACTTCTTTGCTTCTCTCCTCCAATCTTTCTAGAACAGCTGTTGCTACTTTACAGCAGGCCTCTACAAAGTTTGCTCTAATTTCCTGAAGAGAATCATCTCTGCACGCCAGAGCGAGTGGAAGCACTGTGTCAAGTTCTTCCATGATGTCAGAACAAAACTAGGGAGAAATAAATGTGGCATCGAGTTATTTGTACTCTGACAGCACTGTGTAATTTATATATGGTGGCCAAATTCTTGAATAATGAAATTGGCACAATACAAATATATTAAATCAGCTTTATAAAAATTTCAATCTCTGGTATAGAAGGCAAAACATTTATTTATAATAACATGAATACATCATATATAATCTCACAGTCTTTGTGCAGTATACCAGCACAATACTTGCTAAGAAAAATGTAAGGATTTAACCTTATATGAGAAAATGTCCTAATTTTGCTTATGCCCTCTCATCATATGTATTTAATGGTGTTCAGAAAATAAGACTAATTCCTTCTAAACAGGGATAATTTTCTAAACTATTATATTTTTTTCAAAAGAAATGTTTTAATAAATTTCTTGCTGCTAGTTATAGAGGGGACATTGTCATCTTCTAGTAAGTATATGTATTGTTCTCAATAAAGCTGTCTTACTGAAAGCCCATATACGCCTTTAAATAAACATTCAATGATTCTGCTTAATATCAACCGCTTTCCATCCTAAATTCGTAAAACACTTGCATAAATTACACTTGCAAAAAGCTTTCATATATTATATATCCTTAGACTAACCATTTAATAAATCAACGTATCTGACCTTTAAGCCAAATCAAAGAGCTCCAGTTTGGCCATAATATTGGTTATGCTGACTAATTAAATGACATGCCTAAGAAAATAAATACAGGAAATCCTTTTATAGCAATGCTTCAAGTTTTGCAAGCATTTTATCATCAAATTGGGATGTAGTGCCACAAATACTAATCCAGAATGGATTAGAATCCAGAATGGTTTCAAATCCTTTTTATGCAAAAAATAATAGT
Organism: Emydura macquarii macquarii; assembly: GCF_026122565.2. Classification (NCBI taxonomy): domain Eukaryota; kingdom Metazoa; phylum Chordata; order Testudines; family Chelidae; genus Emydura; species Emydura macquarii. The sequence goes on along the minus strand of NW_027133034.1, from coordinate 37,434,568 downwards.
GGCAAACTTCAAAAAGTTCATTTTGTTTAGTATAGACTATGTGTTAAAGTATAAAACAATGTTTGGCATTATATTGTAATGCCTTTCACTTTCTTTTTAACTGCATTTATATATGACTTGGAATATTAATGGTACTGTAAGCACTTTAAAGCTTGGACGGCAAACAACCTTGGCATTCTGTCTCCCCACAAACTTCAGATCTTTGGATACCTGCCTTTGCAATTTGTTTTGGTTGTCCCTCCTCGTGGACTGTTCCCCAGGACTCCCTCATTTGCTGGATGTTTACTAGGCTCATTGTGTAGACTGCAGCTGAAGAATGTTCTTTCTGCTCACGTTGAAGAATTTTAGTTGAAAAATCTTCAATTGCTATTGTTATACAGTGTGCCACAGAAGAAGACAGGTCTTTAAATGCATTCCTCCAACTAAAATCCAATAAAATAGGCTGAAACATAAATTTATATGACATCAATCCAAATTCAGCAATGACTGTTACTATTGTTACGATTCTAATCTTATATGACTACCAGTATATAAATTATCTAGAGATACTCTGTCATGCTGTGAAAGCCATTCACATAACTTGGAAAATATGACTCACAAACAACGAATATTAAAAAGCATATGTATTCTTAACACACATTAGTACATATAGTAATGTTTCATTTAAATTGTCATTGGATTTAATAAAAAAATCAAAATGTAATTTATAAAAATCTATTTCAATAATATGATTTTTATTTGAGCAGCAGGTTGCACTTTACTTACCACATAAAGCAACCTTTAAATTCAATATATTTAATAAAATCAATTAAATTTTATAGCCATTTTTATAGTTTGCAACATCAGACACCATGTAATATTCTCTCTTACTTCCTTACCATGCTTATAACTCAAAACCAGCTAGCCAATAATGTGAATAGTAAACTATTTAGAGAAACCAGTTTTTGCATACTAATGCTAGAATTTATTTCTTCAGCGCTGAATTTAGCCACAGTTTAAACTAGTCTAGGTCGCAGGAGTTCACAAACCTGCCCAAAAAATTAAAGACCTCTGAGGTGGATCTCAGGAATGTCATGGACCACACACGGATTGATTTGACTGGCATCCTTTCATCTGTGAGAGACGGTGGAAACTGCAGTGCAGATGGTTTGCAACGTCTCACGTAACTAACTAGTCCAATCCGAGATTTGCATAATCTTTAGCAGTTATTGCAAATGTGTGTGTCTTGGTTGGGAGCTGCTTGCTTCCTACAAGCTCTTTTCTCTTCAAACTGTAGGAGCCAGCTCCTGAAATAGACTTTGATGTCCCAATGAAGACAATGGCACCACGTGTTACAATCACTTGCCAAGGTTTCCCATCGCTCAGGATCAATTCCAAATTCCTTCACATCTCACTTGCATGTGTCTTTATAGTGAAGCTTAGGACATCCTGCTGTTCTTGTTCCCTCTGATAGCTCCCCATATAGTATGTCCTTAGGTATTCATCCATCTTCCAACCTGCTCAGATGGCCCTGCCAGTACAGTCGTCTTTACTTGAGCAGGGCTGTCATACTTGGTAAATTTGCCCTTTGAAGAACCTCTGAGCCGGTAACTTTATCACACCATTTGATGCTGAGTATGAGGCATAAGCAATGTAAATGGAAACTGTTTAACCTTTTCTCCTGATGAGTGTAAGTTGTCCATGTTGCTCCACCATACGTGAGAGTGCTGAGGATGGATGCTTGGTACACTAGCATTTTGGTCTTGTTCGTAAGCTTTGAGTTGTTCCATGCTTTTAGTTAGTCTACTAAAGGTGGTGGCAGGCTTTCCAAAGTGAACACTTAGTTCTCCTGGCTCACACTAATTTTGCTTTGCTCTGCTTTGATGGTGTAAAGCTGACTAGAAACTGCCCAATAGTGGCCAACTGATAATGTCTCCAGTTTAAGTGGAGTATTTCAGCAGCCCAGGGCTTACCTTAACCAGCCTCTGACATAGGTGACATGGTAGGAATGGGGAAGAGACAGGACTCTAATAACCCTAGCTGCTGCAATAGTCCATTGTTAGGCATTATAACCAGCCAGAAATCGGAAAAGCACTTACAGTGCTCTAGTTTAACATGTGTCAGAAACTTAACTGCCCTCACAGTCAGCCCCAGAATCTGGGGAGTATAAAGGCAGCATAATGCCAGTTTCTCCCCATCATCTTCAGGTCCTGTGCTAGGCACAGCTCAGCTGGGTCAAAATATTTTCTATAAAGCTAACATTCAAACATAAATCCCACAAACAGATCCAAAGAGTATTTAATTACGCTGTTGGAGTCCTAAAATTTGGTACTGATTAATGAAATTCCACTACTGGGCAATGACAGACCTGGCATGTCTTTTAGACCACTTAAGTCCCATAAACTCACCTCTGACATTTCACTGGTAAACGGAGGACAGACCAAGCCAAAATCCTGCATATGCTTTCTGCAAGGATTACTGCACTAAATGACTAGTAAAGGAACTAACACAAACCCAAGCAGTAAGCATCTGCATGATCAGATGCTAAGATTTCAGTACATTTTGTCAGCCTACGGTGTATTCGAGAACATATTGAATATTAAATAAAGATTTTTATGTGTCTGCATGGTTTTGGGTTTTTCTCTTTGTAACTGTGGCATTTTGTTCTTCTGTTGTTAGCTTTGTCACAGTATAACTTACAAAAAAAGAAAAAGAAAATCCCCTTTGTCTCTTTATACACAAATTTTGTATAAGATTTTTCTTCATCCTGAGCTGAGACTCTGTAGTCAAAAATTAATTGCAATATTCAAATAATTCTAGAAATAGGTGTTTATAATGAGTATGCTAACAGAACCTATATTGGTGACAGAGAAAAAAAGAAAAAGAAAAAAATTCCTATAAAGTGACTCTTTTCATACTCACCTCTTTTACCTGAAGTAACTGTTCAGGAAGCACACTGGTCTCATTTGCTCTAGTTTCCCCTATTAAAAGCTCCCCACTAGCTTTCTTCAGAACTCCTGCACAGTATGATAAAGGGGATCAAAGTTAAGATTAATTCAGTAGAAAAGTCTGCAGCCTACAACACCTTCTGATATATCAATATGTAGTATAAAAAAATTCAACATGATATAGTAGAATACTAATGTTGCGATAAAGTCAAATTCAGGTTATACACAGCTCCTTTTATTAAACTGATGAAATCCACATCCCACTGTATTCATATTTTACACATATGCATAGATAATGTATAAAATATAGTTCCTTTTGTCATTAATTCATTTTTATACTGATTGTGCAGTCACCTGTTTCTAGGGAGAATAGATAACTTTATAGCAACTGTGTAAAAATTAATTTCTGTTCTTTGTTCAATAAATTATATAAATTGTGTGGCACTATATATTTTAAACATTTTAGTGATTTTAAAATTTTGACACAATAAGAATAAAATGACAGTTAATTAGAGCAATTATTATGTGCAAAATAATGATCAGAATAAATATAGACTTCTTTAGAAATAATACCTCATTAGCAAAGCCCAACGTATATATGGCTCAGTCACATACCATTGATCTCAAATGGGAACTTTGTCATTGATTTAATCTGGAGTAAACCAATAATTGGGACCAAGGTTACAAATTGAGGAACTAATCTTGCAAACACTTACACATATGAATTGCCCTATGAAGTTGTTCTATGCTCTGAGTAGCACTAAACATACCACAAGTGCTCAACAAGTAAATAAAAGCAAAGTAATTGATAATTTAAAAATCCTTCCTTTCTTAATATACAGCTTACATACAACACTGGTACAGGTTTTACTAATTTACTATGTCTTAGGTGAAATTAAAGACAAGAAACACAGAGCACTAAATGATAGGATACTATCAAGCATAACTAAAGAGTACTGTTAAGACCATTAAAGGTCTTCTACAGCTTGAAGGCATTGGCAATGTGTACGGGGAAAGCTTTTTTGTTTGAGAAAATATCTAATTTTTTGATATCCTTAGGATCTCATTTGTTTAAAATGGATTTTTCCTTTTCCTTATAGGGTGCATCCTTTGAAGGACATCTTTCTTATGCTCTTAAACAATATTCCAGGGCTTGGAAGGATTTTCCTCAAATCCTGTCCTGAATTATGTTAACAAAACTAGAACTAGGGAAAAAGTAGATTTATATTTGTAGAAATATGAAAAATAAAACGGTAGAATATAAAGATGGACAACACTAATCAGGTCACCTACTTCACTGCCTTCCCAGTGCAAGATTGTTCACTGCTGCACATTTAGTAGTGTTTCATTCAGCCTATTTTAAAATGCATTATGCTTTTAATGCTTCCTTGGGGAAATTGTTCCAGATTGATAAGAGTTTGCTCTCAGGAAGTTTCTCCTGATATCCAATCTACCTAGGAATAATGAGCTGACACTGAGAAAGAAAATTTAAACTTCTTCTTAATATATTAGATATTCATCTGCTCATATAGTTTATACCCTTTCAGTGTCCATAGACTTTCATCCTCTTATTGTCACTACTCAAGTAAGCTATATATAATTTACTCTGCTAATCTTTTATCAAAAAGTCAAAATGACTAGCCTCCATTTACACTGTCCTTTTCAGAACTCCCTCCAGTTTGTTAATATTTGCAGTGAACTGATCAGAAGTGAACACAACATTTTGACATAGATCCTCAATTCGGATGAACTGCCATGGGAGCAATCTGACAGTTCAATGGAGTTATGATAATTTACACTAGTTGAGGATCTGGCCCTTTAGTCTGCAGAGGTGTGCAGAGAGGGCCAATTGCTTGTAACCTGATATGTTGGCGTCATATTCCAGAACTGCTGACTTATCTCAGTGAAAACTCATGTGCAAATTACACACCTCTATAAACCTTAAGTCCTTTCCAATTTCTCCCTCCAAGACCAGATTTTAGCACAAGGTTAACCTTCTGCAGACCCATGTGCATCTCCGCATCAACCCCAGCCAATTTCTGTCTAGGTCATTATGGAAGACTGGACCTAACACAGATCCTTTCAATATCCTCTAATCATTTCCCTTCCCCAAGCTTGATACTTATCTGTTTATCATAACATTTTGTGCAAAGTGCTTCAGTCACATGGCAGTCTTCACATGCAAGCCAATTTGAATTATTTTTGAGATAACCTTCAAGAAATACTGTATCAAATGCTACACTTGAAATCCAAACTCTCTTCAGCCAGAAATTTTATAATTCTATTTAAAAAAAAGCCATGAACTTTTTCTGATATGATTTGTTTTGTATAAAACCAGGCTGCTAATTTGTTCCATTAAGTTCTAGATGTTTAGTTTATTTGTTTCTCATTATTTGTTTCATTATTGTACTGAAGATAATGGTTAGATTTACTGGATTGCCAGTATCACTCCTTTCTTTTTCTTTTGAAGATTTATAAATTACCTAGGCTTTTCCCAGACTTTCAAGGTTTGCTAGTATTTTTCATAAATTTGATGGCAGGAGGACCATTATGATCACTTACTCTGACATTGTGCATAACACATCATATAATTTCACCATCAAGCAAGATTTTTCTGACTGTTCAAAAATAATTGTTAGTAAGGTAAATAATACTACAACCAAATCTACCTGCAGGTTGGATCGTCCATCTGTTTTATATGGACTCAGTCAGGATTTTTATTTTAACTCCACTAGAGATAATAGATTCTGAAGAAAGTGAAAAATATCAACAGAAACATCATTAATAAAGAGAAGACACTAAAAATATTCTACTAATGATAGATTTGAAGTCTTCCCAGACTCTGTGCTCCATCATGGGCTTCTAATTTGTTCTAGCAGACCAAATAGAGGAAATATGCATCTGAAAATAAAACTCATACTTCTTTCTAAGTGTAAATTCCATCTTCCCGTCAGTTTGTTCCTTTGGAAAAAAATATTTACTACAGAAGCTATAGCTGCATCTACCTTTGGGACCAAAGCAAAAATCATATTTGTCTTGCTGAAGTCTGTACAACTTCAAATGCTGTCTATTAAGATGATGCACCTTGTAAATTTGATCCTATTTTCCTTTTATTATGCTTTCTAGAAGTGGATGTAAAGTAAAAGATTTCTTCTTCTTAAGCTGTGAAAGGAAGACCTTTGCAAATCTTTTTGGTCCCCTGAGGCAAAGCTTGTAAACCTAAGGGCTTGACAACTTTGCCCAGGGTGTTTCAAAGAACTCCACTGGAAAAAGCTTTTCTTGGCACTCATTATCAGATCTGTCCAAAGTTCACCTTTCTCACTGAAATGGAAAAAAGGTGAGAAAAAGATGAAAGTGTGTTAGATGTTTTTGATTTTTAAAAGTCTCAACAAGAGGCTTCTGAAAAGCCAGAGGAAAGATAGAAAACGCATCTTAAAGATGGAGGGAAAATGTAATTTGTCGGTGTATTCTTCATTCTAAATAAGGATCTTGCGCTTAACCCTGACTGCTACTGAATGTTCCAGGTTCCTTCAAACAGAACACACCTCCTGTGATGCTGAATGTACTAGTATGTCTGAACATTCCAGTGATTTCAGTGGAATGTAAATAGATGAGAATAGCACAGAAGATGTGATGAAAGACCAGCAAAGAAAGGGTTAATTATATCTACCCCTCCCGCCCCCATCCCACTAGAGAGACCTGATGGCCAACCTTTTTCTAACACTATAATGCTATTGCTGAAAAGAAGAACAGATACATCGGGCAGGGAATATATATTCTGCATCTGCTCGGAAAAAAATCCTGCTTCTTTTCTTAAAGGAATAAGAAATATAGACTTGCCCTGGTGACACACTACAATTTGATGGACAAAGCACTTTCACATTCTATTTTCAGTGATTTCTGATGTTCCTCCAAAAATGTTTTTTGGTAGAAATTTCTCATGCTTTTTCTCCTCTCAGAAGTATACTGGTTTAGCAAGTCTAAAAGAAAAATGTATATATTGTTGAGTTGTTGGTGCACGAAACAAGTATTTATATCAGTTAAATCATTTGTCAGATTCCTTATTTCTGCTTGGGTAATTCAAGTACATTTTGGATTTAAGCTTAAAACATGGTATGTATGTAGTCCTCAGTGAGGAACGCATGCTTTTGCAATGTTTGAAAATAAAGTAGCCAAGAAATAAACCTAAGAAGAATTTAAAACAGCATAGTGAAAATAAATTATAACAGAGAATGCAATACACAGATCATTTTTGTTCGTCTATGTGAAACTATTTGGGGGATTTAACCTACTGAATAAATTCCAGAGGATTCCAGAAACAGAACTCTCAAACTGAATTCACAGAATTGTCCAGGTCACCTCAGTACAATTGCTACAGATGTCTCCCTACAGAGTTCACTTTGGTTCAGCATGTCCCTTGGTGCTATTGTCTGCCATAGGGTTACCATTAGTGAGTACCGGTGGGCATACTTCCCTGTAACATCTATTTTCAATTGCCTAAATTGATCTTCTAAGGTTTCCATTGTGCTCTCTGCAAAGAAACTTGTCTTGTTGGCAGCTAGAAGTGTGAACTACATGTCTTTCTTTTCTTCACTGTTCTTTTTTTGGTTCACAAGCAACCTCCTACCAAAAGCAGAATCTGCAGAAGAGACTACATCCAAGCAATAATGCTATGAAAAGTATGAAGAGAAGCCCAGGTGGCCACCTTGCAAATTTCCAATGTGGAAGCCTTCGACCTCTCCGCCCAAGAAGCAGCTATAGTACTAGTGTAATGAGCTTTACAAACCCTGGGAGCCTCTTTACCCTTAACTACATACGCCTCCCTAATACAATCCCTTAACCATCTAGCTAAGGAACTCTTAGAAGCCATTTGACCCCTCTTAAGACCCCCTAAGAGTACAAACAATCTGTCAGAAGATCTGAAATCTTTGATTCTTCTGAGATAAACCCTAAGTGTTCTTCTTACATCCAATTTATGCAGCCATTGCTCTTTGTCATCGCTGGGTCTAGGAAAAAATGAGGGCCAAGAATCCTCCTGGTTTAGACAAAACTCAGACACCACCTTTGGCAAAAAAAATTAGGAACTGTCCAAAGAACTACTTTATTTTTCATGGAACTTTACAAATATTCTAAATATCAATCCTGAAGTTCCCACATGATATTCTGAACAAAGAACAACTAAACCTGTTATTGCAACAGCCAAAATATGTTCCATTACTTCCTGCCATGCCTTAAATAGAAGACTAATAAGGACCTACAGATACTTAAGACAACGAAGAGGAAAAGGAAACAAGTGTAGGGCCTCACTCTATTTGATGTCTGGGAAAACATCACATCAGTGAGATATTAGCCTTTTTATTATTTATTGCACAATTCCCCCAAATTACTTAAAGTGCTAGTGCAAACTCTCAGTGAGCTAACACTTAAATTCTCTTCTAAGCCCTCCTATAGGAAAGAAGATACCTCCAAAAAAGTACACAAGATGGCTGTTATTATCCTAGTCCTATACCACAAACAGGACATCTGCCAGTCTGAAATAAAGTATACTTGTTAGATGTGTTTAATCAGTCCTTCTAATCGAGGCTTTATTAGACAGACAATGATCAGGATCAATCAGGATAATATATGACATTGACAAAGAAAATCTTATTTCCCATCTGGATTCTTGGTAGAGAGCTGGAACAACTGTAAACATAGTTCTCATTCTCCCATATTAAATAATTTTTCAGGTAGCCACTACAACTGAGATTTCTGGCAATATGAAATGAAGATAATGCCAACTGTTGTTTTACTTCTAAAACACTGTTTTCTTATATCTCTGGCCATGTCAGCACTTCAGATTTCTTCTTAGTAATTGATGTACTCCAGCACGGTTTTCTGAATAAATCCAGATCATCTAAACCTGAATAGCAAATCTGAAAATGAAGGTATGTTAGCTAGTCACACTACCATAATCGGTAATAAATATATCAACACACTCTTTAAATGGTGACCAAAATTGCGTAAGTCCTTTGGAACCAGAGGAGCCTCCCAAGGCAAAAAGCTGCCATGGCCACCAACAATTTTATGTGAAGTTAAGCTCATACATACGCGTTTGCAGGATCAGGGCCTAAATACACCTCATGGAAAGCAGAACATTTCCTTGTTAACATTCCTTCTTTCAAAATATATATTGCTTTAAATAACTAGAGAAAAGGTGTTTCTGTATAAAATATATTTTGATAAACACAACGATGTTGTTTTCCTGCTTTCAGAGTTTCTCAGATTAAATTACACTTGTATCAAAAAGAACAGAAACAATACCACACGCAGATAATGTAAGGCATACAATTTAAGATATACAATTTCCTGTTAACAGGGAGACAGAATGACAGATTAAGTGAGGAAGAAACTCATTCCACATTGAAATCAATAGGAAAAACAAAGGACTTTGAATACCAATTTTAGGTGACCTTCAATACATGGTCTAAAAATACTTTTAGGTTAATTTATTTTGTGTTAAAACAAAATTAACTTATATTTCTTTATTTTACTGACACAGTGTCCAGCAGTTTCAGATTAAGAATGCGTTGTTCTACTCCACTGACAAGTTGTGTGCCATTCTACTCTTTCTTCTTCCCCTACAATTTGTTAGTGTTCTTAGACATTTCTTCTCAGCCTACAGCTTGGTGCAGAGATATGAGAGCATGACTCCACCTATCCTGTCTCCCTCAGCAGCCTGGCCTCATTTCTTTTAGTGTAATCTTTTCTTTCAACCTAACTGAAGCTCTTGAGACCATCCTTTCACTGGTGACCTGGTCTAAGTGCATTGGGTAAAGAAGCTGGGAAGGGGAACATATCACAGGCAAACCATTTCTCAGTTAGTGGATTTTCTTTATTTCATTTCCCAGCTTGCAGGGTTACACATTTTCTTCGTCTGATATTTCTGGAGATAGTCCAGCAATAAAATAAGAAATTACAAATTAAAGACCTGATTCTGCAAACATTTATTCTAGGCAAAGTGCTTATTGCTATGAGATATCCCATGGAAATCAATGGAACAACACATAGTGATGAGCACTTTGCTCAGTAGTGTTTGCAGAATCAAATTATGAGTTAAAACAGAACTACATTTGCAATGAAATTATTTTAAATGCACATTAAATTGTCCTAAAATTGGTATTTGAAGTCCAGCTACTTTCCCCACTGAATACAAAAATTTCAGCCTCCATTAAACAAACTCAGAAATATTCATGGCAGCTGAAAAGTTTAATTTCCATACACTATTTTGTTACATATAATATATGTAGAAAATGTTTATTAGGCAACACCAGTATTTTTCACTCCACATCAGAAAGAATTATTATATAATCACATCTTTTACACACAAATATCAATTCCATCCCACAAAATACACAATTTAAATATACATATGCATTATTTAAAATAAATATTTAATCAAATGTTGCAAGATATTTGTTTATATGGTGGGAGACTGGAGGAAAAATGCACACTTATAGCCATTTATTTTCATAATCCTGTAAATTTAATTTAATTTGGAGTCATACAAAATAATCTTTTCCCACAAACTGAAAAGAAAACAGTATGTGAGGAAAATTACACATTACCTTGAACATTTTTGTTCTTCTCAGTGAAACAAGGCAACAACAGAATTTCTGTAGAGAATTCTTCAACTCTTTCTTCCATCCACAAAAAGAGTTTTATAAGCTGAGAAAGACATTTGAGTTGATACAATGTAAAACAGAAGTTCCTTCCTTTTCTGGGGTATTCTTGGGTAGCTGTCCAAACAAAAAGTCATAACATTTATTTTATTTCTTAGCAGATATTATGTAAAATTCTTATGATAAAACTAATTATATCAAAACACAATGTATAAAATTAGTCTTATTATTAGTCATGACACAAGATAACCTAATATCGTAGTCTGAACAATGTCACTTTCCTCTTTGAGATCCCTGGATCCAGTGGAGATGCACTCGGTGCATCTCAGAAATGGGGGAGAAAGGTGGTGTAAAGCTACTTTTTTGCTCCTCCAATCCTGGAGAAGGAGTTGAAACAAAGCACAAATCTAAAGGCTATTCTAAATTACTACTCTAATTACTCTAAATGGCCAGAGAAGGCCCATTGCAGGATCACTCTGCCAGACACAGATCACCAGAGCAAGTTGCATTCCTCCTCCACCCATCTCCTCTCCCCTTTCCAAATCTTACATCTGGGGGGCAGAGGGAGGAGATATAAAGGAAGTGATGTAAAGCCAGCCACATCAGAGAAATCGCCTACTTCCATCTTTAGGCAGTTTTCTCCAGTAACAAGTGCCTCAAAACTTGATTCCTCAACCAGCCAAAATTTAATTGTTTTCTATCCCTTGCTCTTGATTATGACCCTTTCAAAGTATTACAAATACAACTTACTAAATCTCCTGTACTGATCAGATCATGGTAGATACCATAATCAAAGAACCATCAACTCTGAGCTGATCATAACCCGCAACAAGATTGTTACTCGGTAAACATCTTGGCAGATTGTTATAGTTGCTTTTTCTTTTTATCCTTTTCTGGTTTGATTCCAAATTAAAATAAAATTCACTAAGATGCACACATACTGTAGATGAATGTTTTTATAAATAAAATACTATATGATGCATGTAACCCAACCATTCTTTGCAAACATTAAAATTATTTTTGTAATTTCTTACTTAAAATGATGTATTTTAAACTTTTCTTGTTTTCTCTACAGTAAATGCTGCCTTTTATTGGCAAAACACACAAGAAGGCCTTATGGTATATGCCAATGTTGCTTTATAACATATATTTATTTTACACAGTACTATCTTCCAGAAGGTGTCATTTTTTAGTGAAAATAGTGTCTAAAACTAAAAATCAGGAACTTCAGTCCCCATATTAATGTGATAAAAAAAAATCAACTTTTGTTAATGGAGTTCCTTCCTCATATTCCTGTGGTACTTCTCATTTACATATCTCATATTACAAACTTACAATTGAACTCCAGATTTCACTATCCATTAGCTAATGCAGGTAGGGAATATTCCAGCCAAAAGTTTTAATTCAGAAAGCATTTTTAGCAGTATTTTGCAGACAAAAACGTAGTACTGCAAAAAACTGAGTAAAACTAGAAACACCCTTTTACCATATATTAATGGTTTGGGACATTACATCAATACACTGTCACTCGGCAAGTCCCCTTGTCAGTTTAACACTCTGCTTGCACAATACAGTTAATGAATATGACATTTGAGTGAAAAGAGACATCAATCTAATTCTTTACAAGCCTAAATATGTGGGGTTTGAAAACAAGTGAGACTGTCAGTGAACAAATATCAGGAAGCATTACACTCATACAACAGTTATTTTTTCAGAAATTGAACATTTTATTTTCAATGGTTAGAGCTTGAAACATATAATCACGTCATATCAACCAGGGAACCCTGCTTGAGCATGGAGCCAGCCTGTAGAAGACTGTGCAATGATTTTGATTTTGTTTTACTAAATCACTCAGTTTAAAAATATATATTATTTAATATTTTTATTTTATAACATTTGGAACCTAACATTAAAAAATGATAAAACTGAGTGTTGGAGTGTACGAGGCCTCATGGTCCTACTACATCCTGCTCAGAAAGGAGCACAGAAGGTAGGTCCTCCAGGCCTGCCTAGAGAGGCTTCAGGGAAGCAGCCAATCACAGCTCAGCAGGTTCAGTTAAAAGGAGCTGCAGATCCCTTTGAAGCAAAGATAGTACTTTGCTGGGGAGTTCAGCAGCTTTGTTGGATCCTTGTCCCTAGATGTTGCTATGCAGCTCCAGGAATCAGTGTTTATGAAAATAATTTAATATGGTAATTTGTGTATTTGAAAATCATTTGCCTATCATCATTTTTAAAGGTTAACTTTGTGTTATAGATTTAGTAATGGTAAAGGCATTGACTTGTTTGACAATCCTAGCGAATGAAGTTGTCTGTTTGTCTAAAACTCAGCAGCAAGGTTAGCTTTGTATACACACACTGACCCCAGCCTGCTCTTGGGACTTCCTCTAGTAACAATGCAATAGTGAGAGCTTGAGGTCTGAGGAGCAGTGAGTATTTGATGCATAAAAGTTTTTCATACTTTTCCCATCTGCCTCAGACTACCCCAATACTCACACATCTTTTTTCAGCTCTGCACTCTCTTCTATCGCTTTTCAGAACCTACCCTCTTCTCAGATCCCCGTTAGCCCTCTTCTCAGAACCCCTTTTTAGAACTGCCCTTCAGATCCTTCTCTGCCTTCAGTCCCACCCTTCTCAATTCCCCATTCACCGATCTCCATTTGTCCCCCCCACTTGCCACTGACAGCATCATTACTGTCTCCTTTCCATCTATATAACTGTTGTAATTGTCTAAGGATGTTGTACAGTTGTGAAAGGAAGTGGTCTGTTCAATTCTGATATGGGAGCCAACACATTTGATTAAAATGTAGTCCAAACTATGAGACTGACTAGAAACAACAAAATACTAAAATTAAGTGAACGTATATAAAAATATAGTTATTTCAATTTATATTTTTAACTAGAAACATCTGCAGAAACTTTACTTTTATATACAATAAATAAATCAATGAAATATGTAATAGCAATATAGCAGAAAAGAGAGACAAAGTGATTAATAATGAGACCAAAGACTACAGAATTTGTGACATTAAATTAAAAAAACCTCTCTCTCTGAATAATTTAAACTGAATAGAGTGTAGAGACTCATTTTATTCCATATAAATCCTAATGCAGGGATTTTAAAAAGTTATTGATGTAGAGGAAAAAATGCAGATCTGTCCCTGCCCAAAGAAAATATAGAGGAAAACTAAAGACCAGTGTGTGTCCTCCTTGTAAAAGTCAACATATGCCATACACACTTCAAGGTTAGTACTACAACCTTGGATTTACTACAACATCTCTCAGACTATGAATCTCAGTCTTTATTCCTCTTATTTCTTTTGTATCAGGGTGGAAATTTCTTGAAAAAAAATGTTCAGGATCAACTGAGAGCTCACAGAAATGACAAAAAGTATTAAATTAAAAATCCTATTGCACCACAGATGAAGTTTAGAAATGCCTTTATCAATTCTAAGACAGCATATATGTTATAGGTAACAGAGAGGCCATTTTTAAAGGAGTATAAACCTAAATACCGAAATCTAATTCTCTATATAGATACATATCTATTACCATCATCACCATAATATCAGAGCACCTACCAATATTGTTAAAAAACTATATTAAGATTTTGCATTTATTTTCCCACTTAAGATTATTCCTTATTGTCTCAAAAGACAGAGACATGAGAAATAAAGATTTATTAGATCTGAATGAACAGTGTATACCTGCTAATTCGTTTTCCATTTGTTCTTCCTGGTCTGAAGAAGAAATAATTGATCAGAGGTGTGCTTATGTTCTGCCTAATACCAATGTATTAAGTAGATCATGAAATAAATTACCTAGGAATATGTATGGAAGGCACTGGAAAATGAATCACCCCCTGTTCCCTCTTCCTTGCCACATCTGAGCCAGGAGACAAGAGGATGAATGAATTTTCAGGATTGCTGTATACCGGAGAGGAGACAATGAAGTTTTCCATACTCCTCTTTGCGGATAAGAGAGAAGTCCTCTCTTCACTGCAGCCACACATGGGGTAGGGTAAGAAGGAGAGAAGAGGATGAAGAGTGGGGTTTTCCCTTGCAAATATGCTAGACTTCTGTCAGGAGCACTGCTTCCGGACCCATTGACAGTAGGCTTCCAACTTTAGTATCAGTCTTGTCAAGTAAGTTTCTGGGATTTACTTTTAAGTTGTCCCTCATTTTTCAGCAAAATGATGTTCATGATGAATAAAAGCTTGGCGTGTTTAAAAAAATGTAAAATGGATCATTTTGGGTCCTCTATCTTTTCTTGTATCTGAGCAGCAAAAGGGAAAAAAGATCATACAAGATCATGAGAGAGAAGGGCTAGCAGCAGTACATGGGAACACAAAACTCCTGCCTGAGGACAACAGGGTGCTGTTCTATTGAAGAGCAACAACAACCAAAATAAGATCAGTTGAAGAAATACCACCTTCCCTCTCCATATCCCTACTTTGGATATGTGGGGCAAGAAGAAGCACTATGGGGCCTACAAAGCAGCCAGACCGATGGAGGACACTCAGAACAACTGGACAGAAGCACTGCTTGTAAAAAGAAAACCCATCAAAATACAAAATGGGGAAATAAAAACTGTATCTAAACACAAAGATGGAATCAAGAGATAAACTCACTCAAATCTTTAAAAAGACATTCGAGGTTATAAGGCCAAAATATTGACCTATCTGGAAGGGTCTTCCTTCTGGATTCCTAAGATGTATGGGGAAGGCAGATATCACCAAAAAGGATAATCTGTCAATAGTGGGCAGAAAAAAAGAGATAAGCAGTAGCTTCCTAATAAAGTACAATATTTTTTCATTCATGAAGGCTGATTCTACATTTGATACCTCTTGACAATTGTTCTTCAATGGGCCCATAAAGGGATTAGAGTTGGAGGAAGAATCTCACCCGTTAAAACCAAGAGGTAGAGGAAGAGCATTAAAAAAGAACAGTAAAAGAGTTAAAATATAAGTACAGCCTAAATACAAATAATCAAGCAATTTCATAAACAGAACTAACATTTTGCCAAAATCTGAAATGAAGTAGCTTAATAAAGCAAGAGAACCTCAACTTATTGATAGCTACGCTCTGCATGGGGAGATTTTAAAGGGTAAATTTTAAAAGATGTGCACACGAAGAAACATGCATAAATCCCATTAACAATGATGTGTTTCTCTGCTCTCAGTGATATTAACTTTCAAATGATGCCATAACTATTATAACAATATAGTATTTCTGACAGCATTCATCGGTACACTCTCCTAAAGCCAGCTAGTATATAAACAGTATTATTTTTTCACTTGCATTTAGCAAAGATATATTCAGTTTTATAGACCCTAGTCAGAATTCTCTCCTCTTATTTGCACTGTGGTGTATAATTTTTTTTTAATAACTGTAGGTTTAAAAATTAGTGTTGCTGGATATAATCATTAATTTCACAAAACTGCGAAAGGCAACTTAATATTTCTTCATAGCAGCTGTAATACACAATATTACACAGAACTAAATTATTACAAACAGTGCCAGCAGTTTTCTATACACAGTACTTAAGATAATTATAAAAAATCATCTTCATTACTGCATACTAGCATTTTTTTTAACAGTTTAATTTGGATAGGTTACAAGATACGTTCAAATCACACAGATATAATTACTGCAAACCCAAGAAGCTATAAAATGTTCCCAACCAAATCCCTTTGACCCTGTTAATGTCTGTTCCTTGTTAATCTAAGGCAAACATTGTTTGTAGTGTGCATTTGTTACAGAATATGGAAAAAAGAAAGGAAATCCCTTAACAGTTGTTATTGATTCCAGCATTTATGGACTGAGAGCTAAGTGCTGTTTACAAAACAGAGCAGATGCAGATGCTGACAAAAAGGTAAACAATTGTTGCATGGCTTACTGCCAGACTCTGAGATGATATATTAAACTCTAAGTGAAGCACATTTCCCCTATGGATTGCACTTATTGCCACTTCATTTCCTGTGTGCTCTGTCTCACTGCTGCTCTGCCTGGCACTAAGCTATTTCCAGTTCTTTGGTGACCCCCGAGGCCTAGTGCTACCTCACACAACCATTAGTGAAGGGAATTGCATGTGTCTGACACAGCCTGAAACCAATTATTTGATATTTTCTTCAGAATGATGCCCAACTCTGTTGGGAATGAGCAATCATGAAATAATTTACCTCCTGATTTAATTTTTTCCTGCACAAATTAGTTGTAGTCTGACCTGGCTATACACAGCTGCCTGTGACATATCTCTGTCTTATCAAGATTATACTTGAAATGATGAAGAGGGGGGAGGAGGGTTGAATACAATAGATTGGGGAATCCTGCTTTAAAAAGGCATTGACAAGTTTATCAGATATACTGATCACATGTACTCTCTGCTGATTGAAACTGACAGAACCATAAAGAACTATCAGCACTGCAGAGGAAACCACATGGATGCAAACAGTTATCAGAGTATTTAAGTTTTTTTTAAACATCTGTCCACTTTTCAGTTCCCTTTAGTTCCACTGAAACCTTGGGATGCCAGTGAAATCTCATAAAAAGAAGCACGCTCAAAACTCCCACACCAATTTCTGACTGTACAGCATACACTGTGCTTATTTTTTATCCTTATGTCATTTATTTTAAGAATGGCCACAGATCTGAAGAAAGCATATATTTGCCTATTACTCATCACCCTAGATGTGTGACTTTTATAATTCCTTATTCTGTACATCCTTACAGTGTAATACAGTGAAGGGAACCTAGTGAAGTGAAGATTTCACCTTATCTGTAAACATGGAAAATATGTATAAATTTGCATATGTTTAATGGAAGGGCATGTCTGGCACAGAAAGAGAGATGTCACTGCCAACTATAAACAACATCAGTAAAGATTACACAAGTATCTTGAAAGAGATTCGCTAAACATGAAGCTTTAATCAACTCTATTCCATAATATCTTTCCAATTAAGTGAAGCAAGATTTTCTTTTAGTTCATGAAGGCTAATTCCACATTAGATGTTAGATATCAAATGTTTAGGAGTCCTTTGTTAGCATTCAGTGTAGAAGTCTGTCAAAATAAAATTTGAATACAAATTGAGAGAGATATAGTCCAGTGCTATAAACACAGGACTGGGAGCCAGGAGTTCTAATCAGAGTTCTGATTCTAACTTTATATACTGTGGTCTTGAGCAAATCATCTCACCTATCTCGTTCAGTTTTATTTATAAAATGAAGATAATACCTACCTACCTATTTACCTCACAGGCCTGTTAAGAAGATTAGAAAACATTTATAAAGTGTTATGAAAGTAAAAAGTGTTCAATAATTATTATTAGTAATAATAATTATGGAGTTTATACTTCACAGAAAATCACAGCTCTGTTGTTCAGGTTAAGTTGAGTATGCATTGATTTTGGGATTTAGATGTCACAGCACTTACTTTTAGAGTACAAAATAATTTTTTCTGAGAATTTACAAGTAAATCAATTAATTGGTTTATGAATTAAAATTAATTAATAATGGGTCTTTTACAAAATGTAAATGTGTGAGATCATTTTTGTTCTTAATGATCTTACTAATAGAATAACGCAGGCTTGTCTAACTTTCCACGTAGTTGAAGATACCTGAAAACTTATGCATAAACTACATTTGCAGAGGCTTTTATGTTCATTTTTTTTAAAGTATTAGTGGTAATTTTTGCTGCTGTTTTTCATAATTAAAAGTGTCTCCTTCAGCAGAGGCAGACAAAAAGTGTTCTGGTTCAAAGAATTCCTTAAAAAACTGCTCTGTTTCAAAACATTGCCATTTCCAATTGTTCTTAGTAGGACTCAAGCAACATGCTGCCCTTAGCAAATATAGCCATGGACTCCAGGGGCATGAACAAGGGGGTGGCAAGCAGGGGCCACCTTCCCCCAACAATCGGCAGAGGCACACCTCTGACTGCCTCCATTCACCTGTTTTTCAGTATTCTCTTTTCTGCCTTTTGGGATTACAGGGAGCCACCATCTTTCCTGAAGGCAGCTAGGCTTCACTCACCCAAGGAACATTAGAAGATGCCATCTTGAAAGAAAGCATCTTAACTGAGGGAAGCATGTGGCCTCATTTCCATTGAGAACAAAAGGTGATGACAGCTAATTTGAAAAAGGGCAGTTTCTTTCAGTCTCTGCTGAAGGAGAAACTAAATGCTACCAAGTTTGTCATACTTTATGGTTTCACAAATCTCCTGTCATCTAAAACTGGTGGGTTTTGATCATCTTTGGTTATAAATCATTCCAAAAATTAGGCTGATGATAGTGAACGGTAATTTGAATAGAAGTCACAATCAAATGTAGTTAATACCCTTACTTTAATGAACTCTAAATTACTTTAAAATATGCACATTTAAAACACATCAGCCAATTTCATCTCAATCCTCTGCTAAATACATTCAAAATGGAACAGTCCAGCATTACAGCTGTTGCATTACAGAGGCAATCAATATAAAAATTGGTAGGAACTTTCAGCCAATCAAGAGATTCAATAGGGTGCTCATCATTCCTTTGTGTTGTCTACATATGATATTATGTGTCCCCTAAATAATAGATGAAAGTGATCCTGTCACTGTTTACTTTTTGGAAATTCCAAGAGGTAACAAAAGCAAACATTGACAGCTTTTATTCTAATAAAGCAGAAATGCAATTCAAAAAGGGGGGATATTGACTCCATCCTTGTAAGTAATTTTATTTTTCCTTCCTTTTGCTATTTCATAACCTTACTTTAGCAGAACCACCACAGTTCTTATAGGCATTTTTGGAAAGAATATATACAAATTAGAAATTAATATAGGCATACATAATGGGGGCAGACATTCAATTTTAAGAACTGCTGAATCAACAGGATTGCTCACTTGAAATCCATAAAATCCTTACAGGGCTGAATATAAAGACTTGGATTACATTTTCATCTTTATGTATGGTGGATTTATGCGCATAAAAGCAGTTTCACATGTATACACATTGAGATAAAACACCTCTCCATACATGAGATAAAAATCCTTCCTATTGTCCCATTATGGAAGAAGTTGGACCTTCCCAGGAGACCGTATAGCAAGCTCTCTGTAATTTACAAGGTGTTTATTGACTAACTGAATTATCACATAGTCAAAGATATTGGGAGCAGAAAAGACCATTTAGGATCATACACTGTGACTTGTAGCATCTTGCAGGTTTACTACCCTCATTCCTGTGGTAGAATATCTAAATTGGTGGTGAGTCTCTGAGACACTCTACTTCATCACACTTTCTGTAGAAGTACACGAGTTATCTATGTAACCCACTGGTCAGCATATCCTCCTCTGTACCCAGAGAGGTCAGTCTGTTACAGCTCGAGACTAGTAAGTAAGTTGCATACTTCTAGACAGATAAAGCTCTATCGGAGTGTCTAAGGACCACAGCAACCCAAATCTTAGACAAGTCCCCAATTATGAGATAGGACATCATTCTGGAGGACACTGGGGATAGAACCAGGCAGCTCTAGAACTAAGAGCATGAACAGTTTGAGCTAAAAGGCCATGTTTTGTAGATAGGGCTATAACAAACAAACAGAAAACTGATTCAGGGGCTCCGTAGATAAGGCATTTGCACCTGCTACATATAGTTAGCTCAGCAAATAATATTAAAAAGGATTTAAAATAAACCTAAAACTTTATTTTAAAAAATTAATTTACTGTGTATTAAAAGCACTTGATTAAAGACAACATATTTTTGCATTTTCACACTTAGGTCAATGTGAGAAACAGAAGCATATGCTAACTGAGAGTATGACATCCTTTTTGTTGATGTGTCAAGCCCCACAAATTTAAATGTGATTTTTTTTGCAAGAGAGCGATACTTGTGACTAAAATAAATTGAATTTATCTTTTAAAAATGACATATTTGCCATGTGTGTATGCTTAGTAATAGAAGAGATACATAAAATGTTCCAAAACTTAACAGTATCTCAGCAAGGAACACCTAATTAAGTCGTGCTAAGGAGATGGTAGACATATCTGTTCAAAAGAGTCATGTAATAATTTTCTTTTCAAATATACCATAGGAGCCTCTTTAGGGGACCTTTTTCAAAGTCTGTCTTATCTTTAATAGTTCAACATGGTTTCCTTCATATAACTATATATTCCCAAATGAAAGAGAGCCTAATTTAATAATCCCCTCTCAATTTCTTTGTCACTCTCTCTCTCTCTTAGTCTCTTTTATATATATTTTATTAAAAAGTACGATGGTCTATAAATCTCAAACTGACCTCTGACCATTCAAGCAAAATCAGACTGAAGAGTAAATTACTTCATCTTTTATACTTGGGAGGAGAATGCAATAATTAGGGGGCATGGTGAGTTAAATGTTCTTTTCATCCTTAGCAAAAACACCTAGGTGTGCCAAGGAAGCATTGAGAGGAAGATAATTAGTTAACATTTGCTAACTAGATATTTTGAAACAAAAAAACCCACCCAAATTGAAATGATATCTCCTTCAACATCTATAGAATTCAGAAAACTGATTCAGGGGCTTGAAAGCATACATAAAATTTAGTATTTTCATCATAACACAAAAGTAAAGCATATATCATATACAATACAATTGCATACAAATTCAGAGTGCAAATAATTTTGAAATTCAAATTAGCTATATCCTATAATTCTTTCAAGTAAATCAAAACAAATATAACAGTACAAAGAACCTGAACATGGGCATCTTTTCATTATGGCAAAGGGTCAGTAATAAGATTCCACTGTCAGTCTTCACATTATGTGTTTAATAAGTGATTTGAAGCAACAGTTCCAAACAGAAGGAAGGAATTCAGGCATGCTACCAGCTTTGAAATTCCGTCAGTTCAACTAACATTTCAGTAACTTGACTACTGTTATTTTACCCCCTACTACAAGCTTAAAAAGAAACAAGCTTAATACTTTTGTAATCTTTAAGGAAATGTTGCACTCCCACTAGAAACACACTTGTGGTCTTAGACTATAATGTTCAAGTGGCCTTTACGAGAATATTTCTTTTTTTGTTTAAACTTCGAGTCTGTATGTTCAAACAGATGGTTTTATTTTCCTCTCAGAATTACACATTATTTTCATTGAAGATAACTCTCTGGTAGAAATCAAATACACTACTTGCAAGGATAAGAATAAATATGTGACAAATAGCCCATGAAACACATTATTTCCTGCATTAAATGCAAAGACAATTAGTCACTAATTTGTTCCCCCTGTGTAATAGGATTTATTTTCTTCTGTTAAAATGTTATACATTTTCCAAGGAACAAAGACATATGCAGAAATCAGCATCACACTTTGGACACCTATTGCTTTCCTATTGCAACTATCAACCAATGCTTTGTGCCCTATTCATTAAAAGGATGCCAAATATTACTGGTTGAAGAGTCTGAATCTGAAAGTTCATTCACCTACCAGTATATAAAATAAGATACACGAATAAAGGAAATTAAGCACCTGATTTACTGAGGCAATGGAAATTTACCATTTTACTGCTATGTATGTAGCATTTTCTTTGTTATAGCACCAAATGGATTGCTTTATCTAAAAGTAATTTATTTAGTTCAGTCCACTTATTTAGTTCAGAAAAGTGTTGTAAGTAAGCACTGAATCGCCTCATTGAAGTGAGTGGAAGTACTCATGTGCTTAAAGTTGTGTATAGGCTCAAGTGCTTTGATATTGATTGGTTTAAAGTAGTAATGATTTAATTTGAAAAAGAAATTAATACACATATTTTCTGATATTTAAAATCCCAGAAGGATATTTTGCTAGTTAATAATCAGCTAAAGTACCACTCTATTTAATCCTCACTAATGCCCTGTATGCATCCCCATATAAGTTACCCACACACAGGAGAACAGAAATAGCAAGAGTTTGAATTCACAGATTTTTTCCTCCTTATTTTTCCCCTTTGGAAAAGGCAGGATTTGCCCACTACACTCATGTAAGTCACTGGAAAGCCAGCTTCCTACATCCAGGGACCACCACACACTAAGGTGGCTCTTGAGGTCCTTAAGGTGCAAGGGCCCTTTGCACATATGCCCTATTCAAACGGTTCCCAACCCTTTTGGCTCGAGGGCCACAAATATCATTTTTACAACCCTGAAGGAACACCGGTCTATCAACTCATAAAAAAATGTATTGATGTACACACCATTCAGGACTACAAATCACTACATATTTAAAGTAAACATTATAATGCTACTATGGTCATTTTTACATTCACTATTTTACACCTACAAATTACTCTCAGTATGTCACACGCTCAAAGACAAAGCACTAATGTAGATGAGTAACTGCCACTACACATTGAAGCACATGGCCTGGCAACTAAGTCATGGTGAGTCCTGCCCTTCCTCAAACCTGGTAGGTCCTGGCTGCTCCACCAGCAGCACCACCCTGAGAAGGCTGCCTCCTTGCTGATCTCCAGTCCCCCTGGCTGCAGCAGGGAACCTGCACACAACCTGTAGCCCTGTATGCTCCAACTGAATCCCTAGGCAGTGGCTCCCTTATGCAGCCAGAGGGACGGGAAATCAGTGCTCGCCTTCCTCTGGCTCCAGCAGGGAACCCAGTGCCTATGGAACCAGGAAGAGCATTTTGCCATGCTCCCTGCAACAGCCATGGGGAGGGGAGTGCTGATCTCTCATCCCCTTGGCTGCAGCAAGGGGCCTGCAGCTGTCTTGTAGCCCCACAGCAATGCGCTCCACCTGAGTCCTTAGGCATCAGCTCCCTTCTGCAGTCAGCAGGAGGGGAGTGGCGGCCACTTTTGGACCCTGGGCCACAGCTTGAGAACCACTGCCCTATTCATTCCAACAGTCCTTGTGGTTTTGTATCGCCTCCTAGAGCACGGCTTTTACAGGTGCTGCTAGGTGTTCTACAAACAATCTCTCTAGCTGGGTTATGTTCTTCTCCTCATACCTCGAAGAAAGGCTTGCTGAAAATATGCTAGATGTAGTAAAACCCAAACTTTTAAAATTAAATTTAGGTGTTCATTTCTATGCTGCTTAGTGTGGAGACACATTTACACAATATTAAAGTTTCTACACTTGTACATGAAACAGAATTTGTTAGCTTATTTTTTCTGCTCTTGGTAATAAACTTCAGCAGCTGAGATCAAAACGGTCCATGACAAAAAAGAAGAAGACAGTCTGTTGTTTTCTAATACAGTACCCAAAAAGCCTTTTATACCAAAACTTAGTGATGCTAGTCTGGTAGAAGAACTGGTGAAGAGAAGGTGATTCTATACAAGACCCATAATTTTAGGCAGTAAGAAAGTTGATAAATTCTTTTCAGGCTTAATTTTTTTTCTTTCTTTAAAAAGTCTTTAGCTTCCTTACAAAATTAGGGAGGGGAGACCCCCCACACAACCCGACACACAACCTGACACACACACACACACACACAACCCGACACACACACACACACACACACACACACACTCATTTTGAGTTACAAAAATTCCCCAAATGTAGCTTGATTATGACAATTTTTGGTGCCAAAGAACCATAGAACTGCTAAGACACAAGTCACACACACAAAATCCTTGGATGCAATTAGGACAAAGCCTATTTTTTCTGTTTTTTGAAAATTAACAAATTCTGTGCCTAAAGCTAGGTACCACATCCATATTTAGGCACCTAAATAAAAGTGGCTTATATTCAGAGATACAAAGCAACCACAGATCACTTCGACTTCAAGTAAAGATTTTGGTGCTCAGCACCTCTGGAAACTTTAGGCACCCAAGTTTGAAATTTTATCTGTATCAAAGACTAATTATTTCAAAACAGATGGAGATAGCTGAGAAGAATAATGGGCTGAGCATGCAAACTTTGCCATTTTCACTGGTTGTCAGAGACCACTGATCTCAAGATTGCCTCTGGAGATTAAATTGATTTAAACACCATTGTAAATTCATGTGAATTACTACTGTTATCATTTCAGAGTCACATACACAGATGTGCAACATGTTTGTTCATTGCATGTCAATTTACATTTATATATCTAATAAAAGAAAGCATACTTCATCCATATGTGTAACGTATTAGTTGAACAGCAAATCACATTGCTTATTGTTCAGTGAAAGAACTTTCATAGTGTGTGAAATAGGATAGATTTCCTGGCATTTGAGCATTTAAAATCTCAACATTAATATAACAGCCTTTCATTAAGTTTCCCCAGTGGAAAAGAGTTCTACGAGTGTAAGGAATTCTTTCCGCCTAAAATTGACAATTGGGAACAGGGGCAAGGAGATAGAATAGAGGCAAAAAAATGAGAGTAAAGTAGCCAGAGGAAGAATGGAGAGGCAACAGCAACTTCTTCATGAAGATTGGGTTGAGATCTTAAAACAGAATTACAATATCTATATTTCATACTTAAACATTTTAATTTAGTCTCCAAATTTAACACACTAATCTTCATAAACCAATTAGCCATAATATATTCTCAATCTGAGTTTTCTTAAAATTCTAATGAGGGTTTGATTTTTTTAAGTTCCCACAGAAAAACAATCATATTCACTAAAAACTCCAAACTTCACACAGAGACATTCTTATAAATGCTCAGGGATAGAATACTTACAATATTATTTTCTGAATTCATCATAGCCTAATTCATTGCTGGAAACATCCTGAACAACCCAGTTCCACCAGCTATTTCTGCTATTTGACACTGCCAACTGTTCCTCATGGTATCCCAAATCAGCTCCACACATACAGTCCCATGTCTGAAGGCCCATGGAAGCAGATTGGTCAGCAGAAAGTGTGGGGGTAAACTGGAGTGTAAAGACACAGAGGTAAGCAAGACTGTGGGCAAAAGGATAAGTGAGCTGGTCTCAAGGAGCAGTAGTGCTGAAGAGTTAGGCCCATAGGCGTGCACAGCACATTTAATTAGGGTGTGCACCCAGGGAATTTTCGTTAGGGTGTGCACATTTCCATTAGGGTGTGCACTCAGGTAATCTTTGTCAGGGATGTCAAACTGAACTCCGCCGGCGGGCAACATTTAAATTGCCCGCTGGCGGAATTCTCGTAGTGTCCTACTTGCCACCGACAAATGCGGCAAGACGGTATTTCGGCGGCAGACCACGGTGTGCTCTCTTCTGCCACAAGATTGCGCAGCTCTGTCCGCAGAGAAATTGCGTGCTCTACACACTTTCAGCAGCGGCAATAACCTGAGAGAGATGGCGCCGTGGGCAACATCAGAAAGGTTCACGTGATCATGGATAGGATTACAGTCTTATTTTAGAGACTCTCGTGATATGTACACACACACACACACACACACACACACACACTCTCATCTATGATATGCTTTGGATTAATATACTCACCCCCTTCCCTGATCACCTGGCTGAGAGAGATGTCTGGTTCCTCAACTCTTGAGTAAAGGGGTGAAGTAGGGAATGATCGAGGGCTAAGATCTATAAGGCTAAGACTAACACTACAAATAATACTAAGTGTAAATGAAGAACAAAATCTTAACACTAACTGAAAGAAGTTTCAAGAAGGAGTAGCTGATGATCGCCTCAAGTAACATGATTTGCCCCTTCTTACACCCTGAGCAGTAGGGGTCCTCCTGCTAAATCCAAATTTGGATTCTTCACCCCAAATTATTAGCGTACATTTATTCTATAGGCTGGCAGGTTCGTGCGTATTAATGACATATTCACATCCTTTCCAGACAGTTCCAGATGGTTCGTTTATCTCACCTTTGTTATTTCTGGCCCTTTTGTGGGTTCTGTGGTGTATCTGTGAAGTTTACTCAGGACATAACCTGAGACAGTCCCCCCTGTTTTGATGCCTCCTGACTTATCTAGGGTAAAGGTTATATATGTCTTACGCTTTTACTCATCATTACTTATCTAGGCCAAAGGTCCAGAACATATGTATGCTAACTGCCTTAGCTTTCATACAGAATATGGCCTGTAAGGTACCTTTCATTACTATAGTAAAGCTATAATACTTCAATATGAATCTATGATTCTATTATAATAAAACAACAATACTTAAATCTATAAGGAAATATATATGAAAGCAAGCAGGCTAGTCCTATAGGCTATAAGGGAAGAGCCAGGGGAGAATGGGACAGAAATGGAATGTCTTAGAGCTAACCCAGAACCCAGGCCACAGCTTTGCCCTAAGTGTTGGAATTAATTAGCTTTCATTTTGAAATGTTTTTCCCCCCTCTTTTTTTAAAAGCACAGACAGCTGTGTCTTGAGTCGCTATTTCGTTACATGATTGTTTAGAGACTGATGCTAAGCTTATGGCACAGGCAGCCCTGCCCCAAGCAAGCAGCCAAACCTTTCAGAGTATGGTAGGGAGTACCTGCAGTACCACACGTAGAGCCACCCTGCCTCCTACACACTGATTTTGATCCACATATTGTCATTTGCTCACATTTAATAAAGTGAATACTAGTTAAGAATTTAAAAGATATTCATTATCTACGCATTCAAAATATGACTTGTAAGTATGGTAAAAGCTACTAAATTGGTTTTCTGTAGAGTTTGATTTTCTTTTGGCAAGCCTATTGTTAAATGAAGAATAAAAAAAGAGTAGGAACTTCAGACACTTTAAGAGAGTATATATCAGAAAAAAAACCAAAAACAAGTATAAATATTGAATTGTAGCGTCAAAATATTAGTAAGCAGGCTACTGAAGAAGAAAATAAAACAGCCTGTGTATAAGCAAACCAAAGAAATTACACACTTTTAAGAAAAATTAAACCTGTAATATGTCAGGATTTTGTTTAATTTAATGTTTTTTAAGTTTCTTTAATTAAAAACCCATAATTTATAGGAATAGCTACTTCTTCATCCAAAGGATATGAAGGACTAGGATGGATTGTAAAGCCTGATTAAACTAGCTTAACATTTTTGTAAACAAAGGAATTGAAAAAGAAATTAAAAAGGTAAAAGATATGATCCACATTTAATAGACTTATTGCAATTAATTTTTTTTTGAAAAGCATCTCATTGGAAATTGGGGAGGGAGGAGGGCAGGAAAAGGGGAGAACAGAACTGAGTAAGAAGCCAGGATGAACGGGGATAAACAACACTTCCCTGCATTAGATACTAAAATATGCTAGGAAACATATTTGATTTTAATATTTCTTGAAATATTTTATCTTTGACAACATTTTGAATATTTTAAATGCTGAAAGATTGAAGCAACATTATTATAAAACTCAAATATAAAGAAAATTTATTATAGATGCTTTTGTTAGTTTACCTTTCTGAAATGTCTTTGATTAAACAATAATTCATATTTTAAAAAAGCTATTTATTGATCATTTTCAAACTAATATTTTCAAAAGCAGGTTGAAGTTTCGTTAGGGATTTTTTCTCTCTCTTTAATTAAGGTTTAGCATACTAGTGACACTAACACTGTATCAGGGTACCCAAGGAAACAAGACTGGTCCATGTTGTCTAAACATCCCAAGTATTTGAATGCAGCCCAAGAAGTAAGGGCTTGATACTGCATTATTCAGCTCAATGGGAATTTTGCCACTGACTTCAATAGGAGCAGGATCAGCCCAAAATGAAGATGGTGACCAGAGGCTCCAACCCCCAAAAGAATACTTCATTTCAATTCCCACTCCTCCAACATACCTCTCAAAGTACACTCACTGCTTCATGGGTATTGGGAAAAGAGAAGTCCATTACAATACTTTGCAGTACATTCAGATAACTGCTGCAACAGCATATGAAAGCAAAATTGATAAACCATTATTTCACAAATAAATTGTTATATATGAAATATTTGAAAGCCTTATAAATCTTTTAAAGCTTGTTATAGTTTGACTTTATTTTCCAGACAGAAGTAGTCCATCTATATTAAATTTTGCAAGGTTCTAATACAGTTTCATTATTTTCTGAGGGTTTTTTTTATTTTCTTTTTTCCCCACACCTATACAGTAGGATCAATTACTATAGTTCCTATCAAAATCACGTTTCCCTGTGGGCACACTTAGTAAATAAAAACAAGAGTCCCAATTGAATATCCTAGATTAAATTATCCTGGTGGTTTGAAACGTGCTGGTTTGGATGTTCCCAGAGGACAGAGGCAGCTTGCATCAAAAACACAGGAAACACATTGGCAGAACTGTCACTCAGCTGAGAAAGCAGTGAGTTTTCTCTCTCCTCCTCCCTCCCTCCCTCAGTTCTTAGTGACTATGGTCTTTTCATGTCAAAATGAAGGTCATTGCCAAGGCAACCTGGTACAGCTGTACATTACCTGACGTATGGATAAATGGGAAATATACTCCCCATGTCAGTGGTGACAGAATGATGTCCTAAGCCACAACCAAAATTTAAATTTGAACTCTCATTAATAAAATCCACTTAGAAACTAAGGGCTTGTCTACACTTGGTAATTTACCAAAAAAAACTATTCTAGAAAAAGAGGGTCTACACAGAGGTTTGGCATGAATGGAGGTACATACTCTGCAACCTGCTAATGCCTTCCTTACAGTCTTTGGCAGCCAAGGAGCTGCTGCCGTACATGATTATTGTTCACCAGGGTGAAAATGACTTGGGAGTTTGTCAGGAGATTGACTTGATCCACCAGGGAAAAGAGGGATTTGGTGAAGATCCAGGATCTTTTCTCCAGAGTAATTATAAATACTGCAAATAGTCTGAAATATTGCAACAGCGAGTATGGTAAAGGAGCCACCAGGGCTGCATGGGCTGACAAGGAGAGAAGGCACATGAATCAGGAGGTGCTTGAATTTGTATGTGAACAAATTACCAATCGGAAATCAATCTTCAGAAAATAGTGCATAGGGTACACACGTCATTTATGGACAATTGGGGTACATTTAACCAAGCATGAAACAGACATATTTTTGGCCGAAGTTCAAGATTGAATTTTTAACTTTCTGGGAACCCAACTAGTAATGGAGGGAAGTACTTCTTCCATAAGGGGGTTCAGTTCCCTGATAAACTAATGTTAGAAGTGACCTTAGGGGAAGACATCATCTAAGGAAGCCGAGGAAGTGGGGTTGGGACGCCTATGTTTGGTACAGAAGGGAGACAAAAAGTCTCACATTGTCTTTATTCTACAATGGGGATAACAAAAGTCTACACCCAAGCTTAACCACAGCTTCTGATTTTGTACCTGCAAAAAAACCAAAAACCAAAAAACAAAAACAAACAAAAAAAAAATCCAAAACATAAATGTATATTGTATGCAAACAAACAGCTGTTTACACATTTCTGTAGATACAACCACTTCCACATACATTTTGCAAGTGCAAAAGTGAAGGCTGCAGCCAAAAATATGACCTTTACCGTCTTTTCAAAAATCTCTGCTGTTGGATTTTATGGAAAGCTAATACAACAGCTACAAAGCAGAACAGCAAGATTTGCTTTTGAGTTATTTGGATCTACCTAATTATTTTTAATTAGCAGTAGAATACAGTAACAAAAATGATCCTGATGAAAACACTGGCATTATAATATCTAAGGGAACCTTTCATAGTAAACAAAATACATTTAAAATAGAGCAAATAAAAAACTTAAGTGGAACAGAAGGGATGACACCTCTATTCACTAATTGTACACTTTTACCGATTAATGTAATTCGGGCTATTTTAATCTCACTGTACCTCAGTTTCCCCAAATACGAAAAGGTGTTTGAGATCTATGGATAAAAAGTGAACTACTTAAGTACCAGGTATACTTATTCATTCTCTATACAAAATGCCGCAGTGCTAGGATCATCATCCTTGCCTGTCGTTTTTATCATGTAACCTCCTCTTTGAATCTCCCCCGGCTCACTTTGTTAAGTGCTTCAAATCCAAACTTCCTATCATCACTTTAACAACTCTACATTTCTGTGTCCCTACCTACTTAACAGCCTTTTTTCTTATTTCCCATTCCCCCTCCACTCCAGCAGTGATGTCAATTTATCATGACTGTCTGCATGCTTTCTTCCATATTGATCCCTAATCCATGTTTCAGACTTCCTTTGCTCATCCTCAAGGCCCCTACCTTCTCCATATTTCAGTCCCTCTTAAAGAGGCACTTCTGTTTTTCTACCTATAGAGTTTCTAATTGATTTATATTGACATGAAGATTGATTTAAAAATAAATAAATGAACAATATTATTTTGTTGAGACTTGGCAAACCACAAACTGGAACATTGTACTTGTATGTTATACCCCTTCCCCCAAGCTCCATCTCTTTGTTTGCATGCCTATCGTAAGACTGTGAGCTTCCTTATTCTTTCTTGTCTCTCTAGAAAATACTTAGCTTGATGTGGATGCTATTGTAAATAAATACAGAATTCCCATATACAATACCAGTCTAAAACCGTGTGTGGCATGCCTGTACATAACTCCTCTGCCAATTACATAAGAGTTTTCATTTTATATAATTGCATTTTTTTAAACCTTGAGTACTCCCTTTGAGAATAAGGTTATCAGATTCATCAATAGTGAAACAAGTATATAAAGTATCAAATGTCAACAGTAAGATCCTCTTTAATGTTGTAAGTTTCTTTTGAAAAACATGAAATTACCAATTATCAATACCTGTAATGTATACTAATTTATAAAGTGTTGGCTTTTTGTTTTGTTTTTTTAATAAATTTCCAAAAAGTTTTTTTTTTTTTAAGAGAATAACAGACTAAACCTTTCAGACCAGTTATGTGGGATTTAGTGTCATCTATTTTATAATTAAATGCACTGAGCCTATGCTGCTGCAGTCTAATTTTTTTACTTTTAATTTCAGCCAATTCAGAGCGACTCTGGGAAACAGAGTAGTTTTTTTCCCTGTCCAGTTTCAATAATTTGTAATCCCATACCTAGTAACACAATATATGGAAGCTATCATTTCAGTTTTTTTAATATTCCAACAGGACATCATTACCCTATGGTAGCATATTGCCGTTTTGTATATATGGCTGTAAAATAATGTTCTATTTTAAAATTTTGGGGTCATACTTCTGATATCTTCAATAATTCAGCTACCTGAATACTGTTAAAAACATCAAACTAGAATTGGTAATTTCATGCTTTCCGTCTTCATGGGAAATAATCAACCAAAAGAGAGAAAACAGTAGCATAATCAAGGTATATAAAAATCTAACTAAAATGAACATAAAAATGCCACTAACCCAAAGCATGAACTGTTCCTCTATGCTTCTTTGAAATCTTGCTTGTCTTAATTATATGTAGAGCATTTTCTTTGAACTGCAGCTCACAAAGTCTTTCCAGAAGAATAGTTATTTCTTCTGTGATGGTATCCAGATAAGTTTCATTAATAAATGCCAGTGTTGAGGAAGGATCTATAGTACCACTTAGTATATACAAATCCTTTTTTATCATTGTGCACAGTGTAGGTATTGAACTTTGGTAACCATGAACCATCTTATCAAAGTTTGTTTCACCACAGCTAGATAGAACACAGTTCTGCAGAAGCTCAGAAACCAGTTTATTCTGCATGTTTTGGTACTTGGTTAGAACTTCTGACTCAGGATATAGAAATAAAAGTTGCTGTATGCATTGAGTTTTAAACTGCATTTGCTGTTTTAAAGTACCAGTATTTGTTTCATGAGGACTCTGGAGTCTATTTACTAAGAAACGTCGAAGGTGTAATCGCACATCATCCCAAACAGACTTGATATTCATAGATGAATCATCCTCAATGGCATGAAGGGAAGCTCTGGATGTTACCTCAAAAGATGTCCCACTTGGAGTACGTGGAAATGAGACCCCACACTGACTGGAGAGATCCAGGAGAAAGTGAAGTATCATTTCTTCTTGATTTTGTTCATTCCTCAGCAAGCTTTGCTATTAATGATAAATTATATAGTATTTAGAGATGTTGCATGAATAACTGTTTACAAAATTATCAACTTTGTGTTAAAAGATGCAAATTATTTTTAATTGCAAACTACAAAATGATAATTTCTTGTCAGTTAATTTGATTCTCCAAGTCCCTTCATGTTAGCCCAGGCACTAAGTACAAATTGTCTTAACAATAAAGAGAAACAGGAAAAAAAGCACAGTTCTTCTGATGTCACTTTCTATATAAAGGGGCTGTCTGGCTGACTTTGTTAAGTTAAAGATTCCCTAAGTAATAACGATTATAAATAGCTAAAACATACACAGGAAAACTTTCAGAAACTCAAACTCAAGTTCATCAATACAATAAATCAAGTGGTATTGTCTGGACTGGCAAGAAAGGACTTGGAGTAAGCAAAGTAAGAGGTAAGAACATGTATCAGCTTTCCCTTTATGCCTTTCCAGACAGTACTCATTTTAAAAACATAGTACAGGTACTTAGAAAAACAGAGTCTGATAAATCATACCATGCAGGAATCATCTACCATCACCAGAGACTGTAATATAAAATCTGTAATGACATAAAGATGCATGTAAAAACATCCATAGTATTGCTGGTAGAAATTTTTTCATTTAAATATTTTTTGATGAAAAAGTGGCTTTTCACAGAAAATTTTCAATTTGATAGAAATTTTCAAAGAATTTTTTGTTTTTTTTTTAAACTAGTAAACAAATGTTTTTCACTCAAAATTTTCATTTTCAGGTAATTTTTTGGTAAAAATATTCAGCTCTCAGTTTTTGAAAACCAGACAGAAATTTGTAGGTTTTTGTTTTTAGATTTTCAATGAAAATCCCCCAGGAAATTTAAATATATATATTTTCAAAATTTCCTGTGGAAAATAAGTGGCATTTTTCTATTAGGTCAATCTCACAGTTCTAAAGGAAAAGCACTAACTCTCCTAGCCTACCAGGTAATCTTTGGCAGAAGATGGAGCCTTTTTACTCTGGTTAGCATACCCATCTTGAAAAGCAAATGAGGAACAGGCCAAAATAATGAATGTTGAGACTTGGGGAGTGGGGGGAATGATAGCTTTTGCTCATGACAAACTAGGTAGGAATTCATATAATAAAAACCTCGCGCTTTCCGTGTTGTCCTGGCTCAGCAGCTAGCCATTGTAAAAGCAGTTCTAAGGATAAATAAATCTTCCAAGACCTTCTAGAAGGACTCACAGAGAGAATCTGCTAAGGTGTTTAGCACCAGGTGGAGCTCCCACAGGGCAAGGGAGGGAGCATCACATACCTTTCCTGGCTAGATACAGACTGATACATTAACAGATGCCAGGCTCAAAATACATTTCAGCTAGGTCTGTGAGGGAGAAAGAAGGGAAGCAGGGATGAAGCTGATGAAGTAACAGGGCTGCATTTATTGTTTTACCGCATCTGAAATGTGAAAAGGTCTTTAATGACTCTAAGGTCCAAAATTCTGGTCTCATGGTTGTTTAGGATACAGTGGGAAACACTGCAACTAAAAGGCTATTTTCTTACATCACGACCTCCTCTAATTGCACGGAGCCAGCCCCTGGTTTGTGGTCTGTTCAACTTCCTCTAAAGTAAAGCTGATTGAGAATTTTTCAGTGAGACTCTCCCCCACCCCCCGGCCCTCTGAAAATGCTGATTTGTCAAAACCAAAGATGATTGTGAAAAAGGTCAGTTTTGATTAATTTCCCATTTGAAGGGGAAAAAAAAAAAAAAACCTGAAAAATAATTTTGAAGTTGTCAAAATGTTCTGTTTTGATATTTTCTAAATTAAAAAAAAAACAAATTTAGGAGTCAAAATGACATTTTGCTTCAAAATGTAAGCTAATTTATAGTAAAAAATGTAAAAAGGAAGGTCAATATAACAAAAAAATATTTTGATTGACCCGATAAAAATTTTTGAGGGATTTTCTGTTTACAAACATTTCTGAGATGTTGATGTTTTGCTCCAATTTGGAATGGGAAAAATTTTAGAAATCTTTAATTCTCTCAGGGGATGGGAAAACTGTTTCCTAGCCAGCTCTGCTCTAAAGTGCTCCAATGTGTATGTAGAGAAAATAAAAGCCCTGTACTAAGCTAGATAATTTTGATGAAAAGGAAAGGATAGACAGTATCTTAATTGAAGAAAAAACTAACTAGCCAACATAACTTCTCAGCTGGTGAAGATAAGAAAACAAATGAACAGGACAAACCAGCCAACCATATGTTTTTATAAAGTGAGTGACATCACAATAACATTCCTTTTTTTTCTCTCTCCATCTTCTTTCTTGCAGGATGACTTATATGCACTATCTGGGCTGACAGTAAGGGAGCAAACGAAGTGGAAAAAATATAGTTATTAAAAGAAAGTATGAGGCAATGAAGTTATACTCTGTATAAATGTGCATGTATTTATGCATTGTACATACACACATTATATATATTTTATTATTACATGTGCACTCACACCTATATGCAAAGTTTATTTTGTTTTATTATCTGTATTTTCTTAAAATTTTGTGGCCCCATGAGGAAATGCAAGATTTTGCAGACTTATGGTATCCTAAACAGAATCTTCAGTTTACTCTGTTGAAGTAGCAAATCCTTATGGCTATATTTATAGTATTTATAGATTTATTTTTTATGATGTATATTCAGATATGCTGTTCTAGTAAAAATAGAACAACAGAACTTTACCAGATGCCAAACCAATGGGATTCACTCCTGTGGAAGATTAATCCAAAATGTTGTCTGTAAATCCTTGTTGCTGCTTGTGAAGCTTAAATAGATCATTTTCAATTACAAAAAACTACCTAAACTTAAACAGTGTTCAAAGCTTTTTGAAATTGAAAATAATGCTTTAAAAATAGTCACAAGAAGGCTTGCAGACACCTTCTTAGAGTTCGTACTCTTCAGAAAAGGGCCCCCTACAGCGGACTTTGAAGCTTTGAAAGCTTAGTGTACATTTTCAGAAGTCTCTTTGAACAATGCCTATGTTAAGATAGGTTTTTGCATTTGAAAATTAAGCTTTAAAAAACACTTAAAAAGATGCTGCAGCAACTTCTCCTAAGGAACGTATCCAAAATAAGTGAGAGTGGTGGATTTTATACCTGCCATGACCATATCAAGATAGTGACAACAGGGTACCTAAAAATACACACATACAATAAGGTAAACAATAAGATTTTGTTATAAAAATGTTGTGGTTCGTTTAGCCAGGATATAATTTAAGAAATGCATATTCTTATTTAAGTTCATCTTTTAATTATTTAGAATTACAAGACTCTGTGTAGAGTGACTGAGACACTACATCACAGAAGGTGGTCAGACCTCACAAAGATTTTTTTAATACAAACATGAAGGATCACAGTTCCATGAAAATATGTAGCTGGGTTTACAATGTGACATGCTTGACAACAGCATACTGTTGTACTTTGCACCATTCTTAAACTATTGTACAGTTCCAGCATATAAATGAAGGCCTTGACAGACCAACCCACATAAACAACAGGAGAAATAAATAATGAGCCACAATTTTGTCCTACAGAGGATGCAGAATTACAATTCATCATCTGGAACAGTAAGATAAGTAATTAAAAGCTTTCAAACAAGAGATCATTATCAAATCAATTGACATAAAAGGACAGATTGTAAAACCCTGACTTACAGAACAGTATCTTATACCACAAGTGGTTCCAGTGAAGCCAGTGGGACAATTTGTGACATAAGGTATTATCATGGAGTAAGAATATCATAATCTGCCACAAAAGGAATCCTGATATGCCTCCCTACACTTCTAGTCCTATCTGTACAATAAATGGGGTTGGATATTTTAGAAAGAATGAGAAAGGCACATGAGCATGCCCAGAAATTTAACTTTGACCCCCTTTGAAGAGGCACATTCGGTGCCCTCCCACAGGAGTAGCTCGCTTCCCTCTCCCTCCCCCAACCCTCCCGGCACCAGCAGGACTCACTCTTCCCTCCTGCTCCCCGCCTCAGTCTGGTCCCAGCAGGAGCTCGCTCTCCCTGCTGCCCCAGGGCCTAAGAAGTTCTGTGCCCCGATGATTACTGGGGGGGGAGGGAAGCGTCCCCCTGCTTGTCCCCCCTTGTGCATGCCCCTGATAAGGCAAGATGATGAAACTGTTCTCATTTGCCTTCTCCTAAAATTACTTTACAAATATTAAGGGACCATCTGCAATTAAGTCAGCACATG
This sequence comes from Emydura macquarii macquarii, assembly GCF_026122565.2. Classification (NCBI taxonomy): domain Eukaryota; kingdom Metazoa; phylum Chordata; order Testudines; family Chelidae; genus Emydura; species Emydura macquarii. The sequence continues at coordinate 37,397,949 of NW_027133034.1, read as the reverse complement.
AAAAAAAAAAGTATTCAATACTCTATTATTCTGAATCATCAATGACTCTTCATCTTTCTTGGGGACAAATCCATGACTGGCAGAATCCATGTAGTTCAACTGCATAAATGAAGGTGGTAGGGGGTAGCTTTTGTAGCCCTTGCCCTTGACATCATGCACCTCTGCTCCCTACACCCCATGCACAAGTGTTTTGGAAGGTCAGGTGAAGGAGCAGCAGCAGAACTAATGGAGTGAACTATTACAAGTGAAGAATTTTTAGACAAAGTGTTCTTCCATCAAAAAATGTGAATATGTTTTTCAAGTCCAGGATGAAATTTCTGTTTAGACAGAAAGAGAGAAGGTGTACCCTCAAGTAGCCAATAGTCCAATGATTAGGGCACTCGTCTGGAACATGGGAGACCCAGCTTCAAATCGCTGCTCTTCCTGATTCAAAGCAGGGACTTGAATCTGAGGTCTGGTCTACACTACAGGGTTTTGTCGACAAAAAAAGTGAGGTTTTGTCAAGAAAACAGTGGGAGTGCACACACTACAATGCTCTTCCCACCAACAAAGCTATCTTGCTTTGCTAACAAAATAAAACCACCTCGATGAGAGACATAGAGCTTTTAGCGACAAAGTTAGATCAACAAAGCATCAGTGTAAACACTGTGCTTGGTTATGTCACTATAAATGGCCTCCTGCAGGTATACCACTGCTCTGGTCAGCAGTTTGAACTCCACTGCCCTGCAGCCAGATACACAGGCATCCTCCCCTCCCTGTTTAAAGGCCTGGGAATTTTTGAAATTTCACTGCCTGTTGGCTAGCACGGAGAGATCACCTGGCATCTTCCTAGTTGACCATGGTAGCTCCATGAAGCATTGCTTGGAGCACATTGGAGCTGTTGGAGCTGCTGATCACATGGGAGAGGAAGCTATGCAGTCCCTGCTCTGCTCCAGCCATAGGAACATTGGTACCTAGGGTCAAATTTCTTATGACATGTTGGAGAAGGGCTATGAATGGGATACGCATCATTGCCATGTGAAAATCAAGGCACTGAGAGTGGCGTACCAGAAGGCAAGGGAGTCAAACCATCACTCTGGTGCTGCACCGAAGACCTGACGCTTCTATAAGGAGCTGGACGCCACCTTCGGCGGCGACTGAACCTCCACTGCCAAGAGACCCATGGATATTTGGTGGGGTTGGAGACAGAGGACGTCGGACTCAACCCCAAGGACAAGGTTGTGGATGAGTAGGTTGAATTGGAGGACGAGGTAGAACAGGCGACAGGGTTGTCTGGTGCTATGGGGAGCCCGGACCTCTTCTCAATCCCAGAGGGTCTGAGCCAGTCCCAGCTGTCCAGCTCTGGTGCTCAGGATGCAGGAGAGGGGAACTGTGGTAAGTGATCTTTTTGAGTCGATGTTGCTATGAGTTAGAGCTGACCTTTGCTTTGTTTTGTAGCTGTGTTTATGTATGCTTCACATTCTCACTGCCGCCTGCAGTGATCTCCTTAGGCAACTACCAAGACCCTTTTCCACATCTTGAGAGTCGTCCCCCCCGGGGCTGAACCATGTTTAGGGAGTTTGCCAAGTTGTGTGCTTGCCAGGGGACAGTGAGAAAGAGGTATATTTTACTGTAATGATTCAGTGCTGTGAATGCACTAATAATCATACTTCTGTTCATTGTTTCTTGTACTTCTGCAGATGTGGCCTTCAGAGGTATCCCGTTGCACATCCACCTGATAAGAAAGTGAACATGGAAAAGCAAGAAGGAAATATTTCAGGAGGTACTCCAATCCTCGGAGGCAGAAAAGCAAGAGCACAAGGCATGGAGACAGTCTGTAAATTAAAAAAAGAAAATAGATAGGCAGGAGAGAAAGGAGAACCAGGAGTGAGTTTTAGCAGGACATGAGCGGATGATAAAAGCCATGGAGGATCAAATAGAGCTGTTAAAGTCCCTAATAACACTGCAGACTGAATTCATGTATGCTTACCACTCCCTCCCTGCAGTCAATACAAAACTACTTATCATGCCCTCCCTAAACTCCTCCCACACATTCCTTGCAATCTCCCAGCACGTCTCGGTACCCATTCACTCCACCCCTTTGGATAGCTTCCAAAATGATAGCTGGAGTTGCAAACAGTTATGAGAGCCCATACTGCCATTCAATGTTTCCTCCCTTCCCACTAAGCATTTTGTTGTGTTGTTAATTGTTATTTAATAAAAACATACTCTCTGAACGATAAACAATCTTTATTTGTCTCCTACACATGGTGGTTGCAGTTGAAATGGATACACAGTGCCAACTACATCATTTGCAGAGTACAAATCACGGTCAGGAATCATCCAAAGTAAACAAACAGTGCTGTTTAGAAAGACACCTTATTGGTGCTCATTGTCAAAATGGTGCTTCAAGACCTCCCTGATTCAAATAGTCCCCCCTATAGCCCCTCTAATAACTCCGGTATCTGGTTCCTCAAACTCAGCCACCAGGCAATCTGCCTCTGCGCTCCATCTACGGGGAACTTTTCACCCTTAGCGTCACAAATACTATGGAGTACACAGCAGGCAGCTATAACCATGGAAATATTTTCTTCATTTAGATATAACCTGCCATAAAGGCAGCACCACGGTGCTTTTAATCTGACAAATGCACATTTTATGGTCGTTCAGCACCTGCTCAGCCTGTTATTGAAGCGCTCTTTGCTGCTGTCCAGCTTACCTGTATAAGGCTTCAGGAGCAATGGGGGTAAAGGGTATGCTGGGGGTAAAGGGTATCCCATAGACAAGGGTCTTCCAGGATCGCTATGGGCATTTCAACATCCTTCATTGGAATCTTCTGGTCTGGAAAGAAAGTCCCTGCTTGCAGCTTTCTGTATAGGCAAGTGTTCATGAAGATGAGTGTGTTATACACCTACCCTGACCATCCAGTGCTGATGTCAGTGAAATGCCCACGGTGATCCACAAGCACCTGCAATATCACAGAGAAGTACCCTTTTCTATTGATGTACTGCATCACAAGATGGTCTGGGGCCAAATTTGGGATATGCATGCCCTCTATCACCCTCTCGCAGTTAGGGAATCCCACTGCTGCAAAGCCATCCATTATTTCATATACATTTCCAAGAGTCACATTCCTTCATAGCAGAATGCAATTAATGGCCCTGCACACTTTTGCAATAACACAGCTCCAATGGTGCACTTCCCAACTCCAAACTGATTCATGATCGACGGATAGCAGCCTGGAGTTGCAAGCTTCCACACGGCGATCACCATGTGCTTCTCCACTGAGAAGACAGCTTTCATTTTAGCATCATTGCACCACAGTGCTGGGGTAAGCTTCAAACACAGTTCCATGAAGGTGGCTTTGCACATTTGAAAATTCTGCACCACTCCTCATCATCCCAGAACTGCATAATGATGCAATTCCACCACTCAGAGCTTGTTTCCCGCACCCAAAAGCGACAGTTCACCATGCGCAGCTGCTCTATGACTGCCAAAAGTAATCTGGTGCAGTTTCTTTCCATGGTGCAAAGCAGGTCAGGTGTCTTGGAACTCTGTTCAGATTGGGAGCTTATGATATATACTTCATGACCATCCACGATGTGATGTAATTATAGTGCTTTTTGATCGTCGGCATAACTTGCATTGACAGAACTCTGTAGCATAGACAAGGCCTGAGTATCCTATATCCTAAGTGAGTGTCTTAATCACTGGACTATTGGCTAATTGAGGGTACATCTTCCCTCTTTCTGTCTAACACGAAATTCCGTCCTGCACTTGAAAAACAAATTCACATTTTTTTATGGGAAAATACTCCCAGGTAAGTGCCCTAACTACTGGGCTATAGAGTCAGAATCTCTGGTTCAGTGAATATTTAATTATTTATACCAGGTGGAACAGCTCCAAAAGGGGAGAGTAAGAGAAAGAGAGATACTGACTCTTACATTCAAATTCTGTTCTATATTCACTCTAGTGAAACTATAAAAGAATCAAATAAGTAAAAAAAAGAATACATTAAAATCAGAAAAATATATTATTTCCCAAATATATAAAAATTGTAGAAGACTTTTTTTTTTACCAAGGTTTTAAGAAATTCGATCAACTCTCCATGGGGTGTAGAAGAAGGTTTGAGGGAACTGAAACTGCAATTATTCAGCCAGTGAAGGCAGTCAGTTGTGTTTTGTAACACCTCATCAGCACAAGTCTCATTTACTTCTGATTGTAGCTCTTTAAGGCATTGTTCCACACTAAAAACAAAAACAAAAAAACAAGCATTCAAACTTTTTTCCATTATTTAAATATTAAAATTTTTATATACCATATATATATCTTTTCAAGAATGGAAAATACTTTAAATTTATGTAACATTATAACATAACATGTCTGATATGAGGCTTAAGAATATTAATCCTGAATCTAAAGAACTAATATTACTTAATGGAGTGGGACTAGATCTAAAGTAAATTTTTTAGGACCAAAGTCTACCAATCTTACTCAAACTAAGTAGTACTTGATCCTCAAATATTCCCACATTTTTCAGTAAGACTACTTGCAAAGTAAGACATTACTCAACGAAAGACTGACAGGATTTTGTACGTATCGCTAGGTGGATAAAGAATGTAAGCAGAATCATCTACTGCAATCACAGCTAAATGTGATGTTCTGTTTCTGCAGCAATCATCAGTTGTTTTATAACATATCATATACTGTAGCAGTTACTTACAGACCTGCTGACACCTCAATGAAAAATTTGAAAAGAATTTTAGAGACGTTTCAGCTGATAAAGCAAATGTTTCCTTTCCTTCCTTTTTTCATCATTATAATATTTGAATGACAAATAAAATATTTGTTTCTTAGTTGATCTACTCCTGTGAAAGGTCACGGCTGTGACCCATGCAGTGATCTTTTTTTAATCTTTAAATTTTGCTTGCAATAGCCTCTTAGAAGCAGGAAAAATGTGTTTACTTTTCTAATGGACTTTGTCATCTTACATTTAGTTAACATTTACATCTTCCCCTTCTTCATTTATTTGTGGCATAACCAACATTCCTTTATCTTATTTATTGCCTTATTCTATCAGCATCAATGATCTCATCAATGTCATCTCACAGCTCTGGGAAGTGGGTTTGTTAATGTGTATTTATTTTTCATTGGATTTTGGGGTGGGAAGGAAATGCCAAAAGAATCGGCAAGAACAGTAATAGATAAACAGTAACTAATACTTTGTTGTTGTTGTTTTCTTTAAAAAAATAACAGCAACATTTATTTCTTCAAAAAGATTTCTGGAATCCAGATGATGCATATCATCAATACACTTTTTACAAATGGTTAAATTTGGGTTTCTATTTGTCCCCTTAAACTAATTGAAATAAATAATTATATCAGGTTGAATTAAAAAATAGCCTACTGCAAACATGAAGTGCAAAAGACATTCATAGCTACATTAACTGTTGAGATACAGTCAAATTTTGGAGGGAAGAGCAAAAATTAAAATATATTGGGCAAAATATTTTAATATGTGACATCAGTATGTCACTTAAAAAAAAATCACATTATTTCAAATATGTCCTTTTACAATAGTTTACTCTTACATACCTAATCAGTAGCAGCTCTGTATTAAATAAGGACTGTGAGAAAGTGTATTATAATATATTTAAAAATACGTGAACAGTTCAGAAATCTTCTGCTCTATTATATGAAAATGCCAAGTTTTATAACTGTATCATCTTCAGAAACCAAACTCAGTGACAACAACCAATTCAAAATTATAAGAAAGCCTCTTTAAAATTAATCATGTGTGGGTGGCCTATAAAACACACTATATAAAAAGGTGAAGTAAAGGTCTTTTCAAGACAACTCTGAGTATGAGCAAGTTTAAAATTAAGAGCACTGAAACAAATATCTTCAGAGTATCAAAGGGCCTTTTCATGAATGCAAAGGACTTCCATGAAAAATAATACCTCTTTGCCTGTGGCCAACTCAATTTCCTGATGGGATAACTCCATCCATGAATAACAGTTCTGAACACAACAAAAGATTGGCATGTATCCTTTTAACTTGTGGAAACTGTTCTCAGGACTATGAAATCCAATGCCCTATCCATACACCTTAGCTCCTGGGACAGTATATCAAATACTTTTATTGTGGTAGCCTGATGTGTCTCATTCAATGAAACCTAACAGATTACACCATTGTGAATTGTAAAGACTCAGGTGTTGTTAGTCTACCTAAATCAGTTTCAATTAGCTTAAATCAGCTTTTAGTCTAATCTCCGACATCTGAATTAGGGTGCTAGCCAATGAACTATAAACCATTAATAGGTTAAAGCCTTCACAGGACCAGGTATTTTAGTAATTTGTTCTAACACTGATAAAGGGATTAGGCAGCTGAATTTCAGTGGACCTCCCTGTAGGTACAAATTATGATAGTTCAGTTCACTTTATTTGATCCTTTTATCCCAATAAACTGAACATCAAATTTTTGTCTAAAATCATAGTGTTTGTATTGGGTAAAAACTTTTGCACATTCTTTAGTGCATATCATGTTCTAATCAACCAGTATCTCAGTATTACAAAACCTTGTAAAGAACAGGAGGACAAGTAAGACACTTTAAACTATTAGTATTTGTTCAATTATGGCTGTCTATTCCATTATATGAATTCCATTATTCAATAAAGTATTTAAGAATCAGGCCACTGAATAAACAACTTAGAATAGTTTATGTCCATTTTCAGAGTGTAGAAAGAAATAAGCTTAAATATGCAATGCTTCTTTCAAAGTATCAAAGTAAACAGGCTTACAACTATTCAAACTGATAAAAATTTGGTCAAAAGCTAGACTTATACTGAAATTTCATGCCTAAAGCTGTGCCTGCCCTGTCACAGGGCAGCCAATGAGCACAGCTGGCCCATAGCAGAACACCTGCTTGGCTGAGGCAGTCAGGGGGGCTTGCTCTTAAGTCCAGAAGCTGCAGAGGATCAGTGGCTGCTCACTGTACGTGTCTCCCTGTGATTGCTTCATTTCAAGTCTTTCTCCAGCCCAGACCCTCCTCTGTGCTCACCCTTGCTCCAGCCTAGACCCAGCCCTGCTCCTGCCTTCCCTAACTCCAAGTAATACAGTTCTGACCCTCTGCTTCAATTTCTGGCTCTGATGTGGAATCTGACTATGGTTTTAGCCCTCGACCCTGGTTCTGATTCCCCCTTAGCTCTAGCATTTGGACTCTGACTTTGGTTCTGACCCTCAGCTCTGATCGATGGCTCAAACTCTGCCCAGACCCTAGGCTCTGGCATTTGGATGCTAACTCCTGTTCTGAACATTAAGCCTGACTCCTGCTCTGACCACTAGGAAAGACTGCCTGCAACCCACTCTCCTGACATCTCACTTCAGTCTAGCAGAAAAATAGGTTTCTGATTTCCAATGTCTGAATAAGGGGGTATAAGTCTCAACTTGCTAAAGATATAAAATCCTTAAACAAAATCTGTATTTACCGTGATGCAAACATTTCATTTAGTAAGTTAGTAATTATATTTTTAAAAATAAGTCATATAAAATGAAGTACTGAATTTAAGAAAGAAGACTTACTAATCATTTAATTGCTTTTCCACGAAGGACAAAATTATAACTGTAATTAACTGATTAATATAGAATGTTTTAGTGCAGTGCATTAATTACACTTCATAAAAAATGAGATTGTACCTTGTGCACATCTAGGTCCCAGTCTTTCAAAGGCTTTGGCACACAATTAACTTTATGAGTAGACCTGTGATTCTGTTAGTAGTCCCTCTGATCAGGGGCTAAGGGCTGGATCCTGTAAACCTTTAATCATACCTGCGAATAATCTCATTGCCACCAGTACAAGAGTAAGGATTACTCACAATCTGCGGATTGCAAGTGTGGGCCTTTATGTTATGATTCAATTACTGCTTATGAAACAAAACAAAAACATGCAACAAACCATAAGGGTAAAACTTTCATATGCACCTAAATGATTCAAGACCCTAAAGCCCCTAAATACCTTTCTCACAGGATGTAGGTCCTAAGTCACTTAGATGCTATTGAAAATGTTACCCCAAGCCTGTTCACGCGCAAATAGAAAACAATAGCTGAATTACCAAAAAATTAAAGAATGGACTAGAATATGAAAATAAAGAGAAATTTAAACTTTTGTTTAGAAAAGTAACCTGAAAGTTCAACTGACAAGAATGCTTTTTATAGTGAATAAAATCATATTTTAATCAAAAAATGTATTTGTAAATCGTATTTCTTATAAGTTTCTTATTTTGAAAGAAGCGATAGCATCATCTTGATATTTCTGACACTGCAAAATGGAGGATGTAGAGTAACTTAATGGCAAAAAGAGAATGCAAGAATTGAAAATATTTGCTAGCCACATTGCCACCATCCTGTTCTGATCAAGGAGTTCCAGCACCTGCAGGTGTGCCTTAATATGAAAACTCATTCTGTGACTTTCTAAGTCCCTCAGTGTTAAATCAACATGTTCACTGGGGTAACTTAACCTTATTGAAGGATGATTTTTAAAGTGAATGTGTCACTTCTTGACAGCAGTGGAGACTTATGTCCTGTTTAGCTACAAAAACAGTACTATGAAGGAACTGGCAAGGCAAGCTTTGCCACAATGATATGTCTCATCCTGATCTGAGGAAATCACTGTTAAAAATAAAATAGTTCAGTTTCTATATCCCATGCCCTATTTGCTAAGACTACCAAATAATAATCTTAAGGCTGGATTTTGTGATGTCGATGCCTGTCACTACAGTCTGAACTCATTTCACAGCCATAAAACAGTAGTGAATTTAGGAAGATTGGTGCTGCCGCAGCTCTATTCTAATTTTTAGTACACTAGCTAGATAAGAGCTAGCACAGATATGTCTCCTCCAGCAAGGAATCACACCCCAGTTCCAACTGTAGACATACCCTAAAAGTACCAGTGCCTAAGATCCTTCAGGCCATTCAGATCTGAATTTCAGGACCTTACATTTGTATTAGTATTACTAACCAATATCCATGAACGGCTGCTACAATTTTTAGAAAAACAATTAAGAATGTAATTATTCTACAGTGTTTTGAAGATAAAAAGTACTAAGTGTTATTATTACTACTATTAATTATTTTAGTACAATCATGTGTTAAGAAACCTGCCTGTTAAGAAAGAAACTCAGCGAGATTTGTTAATGGAAAACTCATCCTATCATTTTTGATGTTTCAGAAGACTTGCTCTGTATGTTGGGGCAAAGACATTTAACTGTAATTCTTGCAATGGCTGTCCTTATTACACTTTTTTTTTTTTTTTTTTTTTTTGGAACTGCGAAGGGCAGGGGAGAGGAGTGTGGCCAGTAAATTCCTGTTCATTTTACAACAGAGGCTTGCCATGCAGCAAAAATTAAGAACACGTGCCATGATAACAGGCAATTGCAGAGGAGGATGTTGATGCTTCAGTAGTATTGTGTGTTAATAAGCACCAGTTATCCATAACGATAAATCATTTATTTCCTTGAACACACCTTTATTTCAACTTATGGATGAGATCCAAGTGAAAAATCATGAAAAGAGTCATAAACTGATGACCTTTAACTGGGCCTGATGCAGAAATATTTTACAGGATATGACTCCCCCCCCCCCATTTTATTTGTACATCTTTTTTACTAAAATATTGAGTGTGCCCTCACTATTTTTGATAACTTGCTGTATTCTGATGGTGTAGCTTATTTTACACTTTCCAAAGATCTGACAGATTAGATTAATATAACTTCACATTTGTAATGCTTATTCTGTTCAATTCTAGTCTATTTAATTAACGGCTTACTCTGTGTAGCATGACTGATACGTTTTCTTTTGTTCCTCGCCCTCTATAAAAACAAAACACCTTTTCTTTTGAAATATTACGGGCATTTAACAATGATGACACCCACCCGCTTGACAGAGGGAAGGTCTGAGATTTAGTATCTGTATATTGGAAAGTGTAGCTTCCATTAATACTAAGTTTGCTGTTATATTCACTCAACACAGATGCAAATATCAGGTACTTATTTCATTGTTCTATAATCTTACTGGTATTTTGTATCCAAATTGCATTCAAAAGAAAAGACCCAATAATTTTTTTTAAATGGATGTATTGATTTTTATTTCTAAAAGTAGGAATTCTTCCAAATTTGAACGTGAAATTGTTACTCTTTTTATAAAAAATGGCAGCCTCAACACAGCCACTGCTCCAAAATCTTTTTGTTGAGCACCATCAGTAAATGTCTTACTTTAAAAACAAAGTAGAAGAGTGGTCCCTGACTCACAGACCTTGCTATCCAGTCCACCTCTCCATCTCAACCACTTATAGAAATATCCCTAGATAGTATCAGTTCTAAACCAGGCCTGCTTATTTGAGTGTTCTGATCAGTTACTTTTATTTTTTAACAATGACAGCTCAGATTTAAGAGCTGAAATAACCACTATGATCATCTCATCTAACCTTCTACATAATACAGGCCAGAGAATTTCACCAAGCAATTCCTTTTTCAAGGCAATAACTTCTGGATGAACTATAGCATATATTTGAGAAAGACAATCTTGATTTAAGTGATTGAGAATTCACCACAGCCCTATTTATTGCTCACATTGGTAAAAACATGCACCTTATTTCCAGTTTGAATTTGTCTAACTTCACCCTCCAATCATGTCTTTGGCCTGGTCTACACTGGTGGCAATACAGGTGGGGGGGGTTGGTTTTGTGGAGGGAAAAATTAAAGGCAAACAATGTACAGGAGGTGGTGGGGGGAGCATAAAAGGCAAACAGCATACAGTTCTAAAGTAATCCAGGATAAGCTGCGATGTATTTGTCACGGTCAAAATGAGAGCATAGTTCAGCTGGCTTCATGTGCCTGCAGCAATGGCGATTGGGGGTGGTGGTAAAAAAACAGCATGAAAATCCTTTTCCTGTTTGTTTGGTGGTGGGGGAAGAGGGTGGGGGAAGCAGCGCTGCATCCTGGGACGATGACACTTGTCACAACAGCCTCCGTGGTTAGTTGCACTGTGGGATAGCTTCCCACATTTCACTGCTTTCTAATTCAAATTAAGGCTGGCCAGTGTGGACGCAAGAAACCAGCACAAACATTGTAGTGTGGACAGTCTGCAGTGCTTTCTATAAATCACTTTCTGAAATTCGAATTAAGCTAATTCGAATTAGTGCTGCGGTGTAGACATAGCCTTTGTCTGTTAAACTAAATTCCTAAATGGGGAGATGATTCATGGAACTAGAAGGCATTTTAAAGACCATGATCAAGCTTCCTCACTATGAGGCTTTTGGGGGTCAGAACAGTAAGGGGTTTTGTCATACCTGCCTTGCAACTCTGGGTGCCTGAAATGCTATAAAACTGTAAGTCACAGCAGCGACTCCAATAGCCACTATACAAGCATACAAGTCACCCCCCTGGCTTCCACCGCACACTTACTTTTTGCAGTGCTCTTCCCAACCCTGAATTTCCCCCAAACCATCTGCTCTGTAATTTGCATCCCGCTTGCTGAATACTTACAGAAGTTAACTTCTCTACCCCTTTTAAAGAGATAGTACCCAGTAGATTATTACCTTAACACTCATTTTAACCATAGCACTGAATTGGTTTATAGTAAAACTAGTTTATTAAACAAAAAGTCATAGGTTTAAGTGATACCAAATACAAGGAATAAAGATAGAGTTCTCACCAAGTCCCTTTTCCAGAATGGCTAACCAGACACTTTGGCCAGGACCCTTCACAGATCTCAAAGTCCTCAGTTCTTTTTTCTCCTTGTGTGAAGGGTGCCAAAATGGCTTTTCCCCCCCCTCCTTATATCTTCACAAAGTTCATTGACCTTGCTTCCAGAGGCAAGAAGTCTTCCTGGGTGGGTACAATCCCCCATAACACAACTGAAATTAAGTGGCTGTCTTGTCCCACTTCCTCTCTTGTTGGCTTTATTTACCTTGTATGTAAATGTACTCTTCTTTGTCTTTGGTCACACGTTGCTTAATTTACATAGCAGACATTGCTTTGGCTGAAACAGGTATAGCATAGGCATTGCTTGTCAAATACATTTTAAAAATATATTTCCAGCACATATCTATAAAGTCATTTGTGGATTTATCATACACACATCACGCAATATTACTGATCAGTGAGTTATTAGTTTTCCAGTGATATATTACATGCCGGTACCTATCATGGCAACAGTGCGTCACCTGGCACTGGCTCTTAGGGTCACACATGTATCTTTCTCTTTGCTAAGCTAAATAGATTGACAGCTTCTTAAATCTCTCATTGTACAGCAGAGTTTCCAAACCTCATAGCATTCTTGTGGCTTTTTTCTGGATCCTATCCAATTTTTCAACAGTATTCCAGTAATGGCCTTACTATTAACTTACTTGTTTCGAATGTAGCTCCAATATGCTCCCCTACATTATTATGCCAGTTAAAGAGTAGGAGGAAAATCTTATGCTCCAATAAAGGATTAGATACTCAGAGGATTGGTAGTAGAAAATGGAGTCTTTCAATTTGAAATTACTGATCTGAATATGACACAGGCAAATAATGGCTAAAAATCATTGTTAGGTGTTAGAGAGAAAAAGATGGGTGAATCTGTTGCACCTTGCATTTTGCTGTGACACTGGGAGTACCCTTCCCAGACCTGAAGAAGAACTCTGTGTGGTTTGAAAGCTTGTTTCTCTGACCAACAGAAGTTGGTCCAATAAAAGATATTATCTCACCCACCTGGCTTCTCTAATATCTTGGACTGACATGGCTATTTGCTAGTTGACTATTTGGTAGCCATTGTGAAATGAGTCAGTGGTCTTAGGCAAGTTCATAAGAAATCAGTGCCCACATCCCAAAGAGCACCCTTCTTTGCAGACATAACAAAGACTGAATGGGAAAAAAAATTACTATCCTTTCAGCTCAGTGATGATCCTTTCTAATGAACCAGAAGCATAATAGTGAAGGCTGGTGGGCAAAGGGTACTGCTTCTGTCAATCTTAAATAGATGATGCTAGTACTATCATTCTAGTATCTTTCATAAGCACTAATGTCACAAAAAATATACTAGAGGAATACATGCAGATAGTACAGTAGATGACCACCTATATAACAGAAAATATACGCACTGTTTTTATAGAGGAGTTCTCTCTTCGGCCCAACTTACCAATATCAAAATTAAACTGCCTTTTCCATTCATTAAGTGCATCAGGAATAGAGGGTGGTGTAAGCAGTTTCCCCAAATCTCTGAACACACTTAAGTTTTTTTGGATCAAAATGCAGGGACTTTGCTAATAATAACAAGGATTTGAGGGGTGGCTGCTGCCTGAAAATCCCAAATGATAGTAAGTACAGTAGCAAGTTGTTCTCTAAAATGCAGGAGAGGATGGTAGTCACTGGGTATCTCTGGGAGCACAACTCAAGTTAAGTGCATGTGAAAGACAATGTGCAAGAGCACGCAGCCTAAGACTTGTTACTGGAGAAGGGAAGGGAGTCCTGTGAGAAAGCAGGGCCTGATAGCCCAGCTCATGTCTCCTCTCTCCTTCAATGTTTTGGATGAAATTTCTAGGCATGTTTGTAAGGCTGGGATCAGCAACCAGCAGAACTGGCAAATGTTACATCAACACCCTGACTGAGGGAATGCTTCTACCAAATATTGCTCAGTTTTGCAATTTAGGGATCTTGTTAGATACTCAAATAGCAAATGTGGCCCCTGGAAAGGAAACTAAGTCTAACACAAAAAGTCTATAAACTAAGTCTACAAAAGCACTAACCTGTAAACTGTAAAAACTGTACATGCTGTAAAAACTGTACATGCTGTTACAAAGCTAGATCAAAATCTGATCTTGTAGGACGAAGTTGAAGCTATGGACATTGGAAATTCTGACCCGGATCATGCAGCAGTGAGAAGGAACTAGGAGATGGTCTGCCCTGCCCGTTATCCCCAGTCAGAGGCATGAAGTGAGCCAGGGCATATGTGCAGACCAATGGAAACGACTTTCAAATTCCCTGGTGCTCGGAGCATGCATAAATCAACAGTGAAATACAAGTGGGACCATCCTTTGAAAAAGAGGGGATATATGAAGTCTGTATAGGAAGCAATTTTGTATTTATTGTTACTTTATGCATGGGTATGTTAAGATGGCATGTCCCTAAGGCAACCTTCACAAGGCTTTCAAGAAGCTTAATTAGTTTACTTAAGTACAGTTTTAAACTTACTTGTGTCCATATTGTGTCCAAACATAATGGCTAGTCCAGCCTGTGTGGACTAGACAAAAGCATATTACAAATGAGTTAAAAAACATTTCCCCAACTATAGTGAGAGATATAACACTTTAGAGCATGCCTTGACTACAACAATGTGTAATGGGGTCCACCACTCTGTTCCCAGCAAACAAGGGGCTAAAAGTTCATGCTTTCATAAGTGGCCCATGGATTTGCCATAAAAGTTATTGATCCTGGAATAGGAGGAGAATACCCGGAAGAAGGCTAGGCTTCGATCCCACAGCTATAGGTCTAGGATAAAACCCAGAGCTGGGGAATAATTTTCATTTTTGTTATACTTCTGATGTTTTGTTAACTGCTTTTTTTATAGGTATACGTTTATGGCCACCTAGATGTATATATTCCTTCCACTCCTGACAAAAGGGGCATAATTAGCTTACCCTATCAGTTTGAGATATTTTTAAGCAGTGCTGATTTGCATCGTATGCATGATTTTTAAATCTAGTTTTAATGCAGTACACTTTGGTCAGCCAAGCCTTGTTATTTACGCAGTCATAAGTGTCCCTAATGCTTTTTAGAAAACATTAACAGATATTTGTCCTGAAGAGCTGAAAAAATTAAACTAAACATAACACAGTAAGGTGGAGCAATGAAACAGGACAGTATAACAGTGAAAAGATAATGCAAGATGCTTATTGTTATTTTCAAATCTTGTTTGTTTTATCATTATTAACATATTAAAATCTGGAATGGAGGTCAGCAGTAAAAGGCTACCTGAAACTAAGTTTCACCACTGAGTTCACCGCTGAACTTAAACTATGCTTTAAGTCAAGTTCTTCTCTGAAAAGTGGCTGTACAAATGGTGTTGCAGGGATCCATGTTTGTTGTCTCCATATCAAGTGTGTTCAGTTTACATGTGAAAAATATATATTTTTAAACCATTACCACAGCAAACTCAGCATAGGATCTGAGATTCAATCCTTCTCTCTTGTGCATCAGTTCTGCAGACCAAATTAGGCCCTTAGTGACACCTGTCCAAAACCATAGATGTCAGTGAGGTTGCAGAGATATAATTGATTGAATCTTAGTAAATAATTCTGTTGTGTATGCAGAAGGAGGAATAAAATCTACCCCAACTCTTCCAGAGCTGTGCTAGCTCAGCAGGGCTACCAGGAGCGAAAAGCAGTTTAAAAATGTATCCACTTAAAATAAGCAGATATGACTGAATACACCAAGAACTGATCTGCTAAGAATCCATTTTTGCCATTTTTACATAGTGTCTTTTGAGGACAGCTGCATAAAAAACCTGGTTTCAAACCCTATACAGTTATTTCCTAGTGTTCCCCTAATTACAACATCATGAGCTAATCCTACAATGATGTCAGCTGAACTTTTAGTTCCTGTAGAATATTTGTAAACCAATTGTTCACTATAAATAAACCATAAAGAATAAATAAACTAAGAATTCTGAAACCTCCATATTAGACAATGAAAATATTGTTACCCAAATATAATAAGTAAAGTTAAAGCATGTGTAGGGAGGAAGGAGATGAAGAGAGAGAAATGGCACCTAAAATGACATAGTGAAACATGACTTTCACCTTAGACTAACCCTAGGAGTATTGTACAACACTGGCAAACCTGGCCAGCACTGAAAATGGTCAAAGTTGCTGCCTTCATAAACTGCTATAAAAATAAAGTCAAAATTCAAGTGTAATAAAAGGTCTCTTATATAAGGGTTAACCATCTTTTCACTTATAACTGAGGAATAAAACCATATAAAACAGATGGTCATTTTTTTTCTGTTTATACTACAAGGAGAAAAATAGAACAATTACAATACAAAAATACTGACGGTAATTCAACTGCTGTTGGTGAGTGGAAAATAACTGATTATTCATGTCATATAATTTTGTAAAAGCTGTTTTGTTTGAAGGCCATAAATGAGTGTACAAGTGATTTACATGCTTCTGGATCATAATTTTCACATACTGTTTTATTTTTTTGAATATACATGCTGTATACTATTATGTTTATTCTCTCTGGTATAATAAAAACATAAATCTATCTGATGAAAAATGGATTGCATTCCAATTTCAACAACATAGCACACAGAGTAGCTCCCTTATCATACAATTAGCAAAGATCAATAGTAACTTGAAAATGATTTCATTCCATGTTAACTATAATATATTATCAATAAAATACTCTTTTTAATTTAAAAATCACATCAAATGTTGTTCATCTTTTTTTAAGCTCCTCTCCCTTCCTGAAATTGACATTTTGCGGATGCAAAATAACAGCTGGTAAACACTGGGTCTTCTTGGTTCAGCTGCTATTGTTGAAGAACAACAGACTGTAGAAATTCAGAATTCTACAGCAAAAGTATCAGTGGCTTGTGAGGCTATGATACCATAGCCTGATACCAATCAAGAATATAAAAAAAGTCATCTTTGCCTCTCTCCTTCGGGCCATCCAAAGTTCATAGCTGCAGGTGCTTCTAATTCATGGAACTAGAATTGCTAAAGACAATTTCAACTATTCTTTTGGGGAAAAAAGAAAACTTGAAAATGTAAATTGATATGAACTGTGATAGTGATAGTGATAGTGAAAGCAACAAACAGCTGGGCTCTACTTCTGCAGTCAAAAAACATCCCAACCCTTCATAACACACACTTTTTAAACTGAAGAGGTAACAAAAGACTATCATACACACATGCCAAAATTCTGATGGTGTTCTTCCTGGATGTGTAGCAAATTATACATAACTCAAACTTTCAGACACCTATGACACTGTAATGACATGAACTGGACTTTTCTGAGTATGTAACAAAATTCCATTGATGTCAATAGACTGGAGAATAGCACTACTGAAGAGGACTGTATAGCAACTGTATAGTTGCTAGATTTTCATTATCATCACTACAACTGACACTTGTAAAGATTAAATAAAGTTTTAATAAATCTGTAAGAAATGTATTACCCTTTGTTGAAAACAGCAAGATATCAATGACATAAAACAGTGAGTTTTATCATCTTGACTAACAACCTGATGGTGATCTATAGTTCAGGGAAGACTTGATTCTGTTTTAGCTAGATTAATTTCAACAACAACAACAACAACAACAAAAAAGAAATGTAAAGTATAGCTTCTGTGGGAGCATATTATAAAGGACAGCTGCCTGAATAAGGTGAATAGTTCTGTGAGCAGTGGACAAAGTCCTCCTACCCAGGAGGGCCTCATCATTAAATTACAGAATCCTAAATCACACTTCATCAAAGGTATCCTCTGAAGTCTCAGAAACGCTTTCTATAGCACAGTTGAATCCCTGCTGCATACTTCAAATGTACATGGAGTAATAGCACAATCATTACTGTTAAAAAGCCAATATTTATCCAGAGTGGTATCTAAAATTCCAGTTTCTTCCTCAAAACAAGAAATTACTGTTGTATCAGTGGGTAAATGTTATCTTTTTAAATGGTGACCAGTGTACTTGCCACACTCAGCATCTTTCATCCAAGGATGAATCCAAGTATTTCACAAATATTAATGTATTTAGCCACACAACATCTGTGTTTTTATTTTATAGAAGTGGAAACTGAGACACAGAACTATTGTGACTTGCCCCCGGAAAAGTTCAAGACAGAGAGCAAAGATTAATCTCACTGAATAATTATTCAGAGATTTCACATAGCTGAATTTTGTGTATCTTTTCCGATTAAGAGAATGTAATAGATTTATTCATTTTTCATAATAAACTATTTTATCACAAATATTGCTTTAAAGTGTACTCCAAAACATATGCAAGTTGGAAAGTTTTCTGCCACTATTACAATACAAAAATGTGCTTTAGAATAAGTAAAATAATGGCTTATTTATAAAGAGCAATGATAAAGTCACCTGCTTTCTTCACTTTAGGAAGACATCTTGAAAAGAAACATTATGAATTTGAAACATACGTTTTCTTAAAATCATTCTGATACATTAGAGATTACCCTTATAGTCTATATATGCTGATCTAATTTCATAGCTCTTTTACCAAGAAATAAAACAAAAGTAAAACCTCACCCCAGCCCCAACCCCATGTCTGAGATCTGAGAACACTGAGCACATGTTCTCTCCATTTCTGCATCACAGCAATTTCACTGTTTTCAAGGGCTGTGAAGATTCAAGCTATTAATATTACGTATGCAGAGAGAAACAAATAAAAAGATAGCTAATATCTTCTAAGGCATGAAGAAAAAAAAAAAAAAAAAAACCCAACCT
This sequence comes from Emydura macquarii macquarii, assembly GCF_026122565.2. Taxonomy (NCBI): domain Eukaryota; kingdom Metazoa; phylum Chordata; order Testudines; family Chelidae; genus Emydura; species Emydura macquarii. The sequence continues at coordinate 37,379,469 of NW_027133034.1, read as the reverse complement.
CAAGTATTGGCTGAATTAAGGGAAAACCAATAGTGTAATAACTTTCAATATTCTATGTTATCAACATAAAAAGAGGAAAGGAAACAAATCTTTAAAAAATGTAAATGACTTAATAGTACATTGGACAAAAAGAAAACGTTTAAAATAGTTTACCTAGCAGAATTTTTCTTTATTTTCTCATCAATGTCACTGAGGATCTGTTGAAATTCCAAGTCTCCAGGAAGAATGTTTAACAAACAATCTAAGTTGGAAGAATCAAATGAATATTCACCTCCCCACTCCATTTCCAAAACCTGAAATAAATGGTAAAGAAATAGTAAATATATAAAATGGGATTAAATAATGAAAAAATGTAGGTTTTATTTTAAATATTAAAGTAAATAAGACTTCTGTTTTTCTGAAGTTAATGCTTAGATTAGTAAGGTATATGTAATTATAATGGGAACATTGCACCTATGAAAAATATATATTTTTCATGCTTTTGCATGAAATACTGTTGAGGAGTTGCTTTCAGTGTATCTTAAAGCAAATTAAATACGGCGCTTTATCAGTAACCCACAGTTTAGTCAAAAACAAAATCAGTTAATATTTTTCCTAGCTAATAGAAACAGAAGTTCTTTATATAAAACAACTTTGTGGTAAGCATTATAGTGACAAGTTTATTTGTGTAACAGAACTGTGTTAACAAGTAAGAAGTAATACATCAAAAATTCCAAGAGCAAAATTATGAATTTTAGTGTCTGTAGATAAATGATGATGTTTTAAAATAATGATCAGTGCACTTGGATGTGCACATGCACTTTCATTCAAGTATCTCAAAGCATTTTAAAAAGAGCAGTAACTAGTGTACACATGTTCCTGAACTTCAGCTTATGTACGCAGTTAATTAAAAACAAAAGAAAACAAAACCCCCAAAACAAACAAACCAAAAACACAGCAAAAAGGATATTAGGATATATCAAAAAGGACAAGCAAGAAGGATTTTTGTTTTTGACTGACTTTCATGCTTCACGCCACATATACCTCATCCATTGATCCATCTATATGCATCCAGCCAATCACAGGCATGTTTACATCTGAAGCAGGACATTACCAGCTTCAGCTCTTCTTTCTCATCATCTAATTCTCATACGAGGAATAATTATACATGTTTTTCAACCAACCATGACTAAACACTGCAATCACAAAACAAAGGAAGAAAAAATGGGAATTTCCCAGAAAGCAGTACATTTGGTAGCCAATTATTGGTGGTATTTATATTATAGTGTCTGGAGGCCACAATGCAAATGTAAACAGAGAATAAATAAGTAAAGTCAATAAGTAAAATTCACTTATTCATGTCTGAATATGAATTCTCAGAAGCCTTCTTGATCTATTTCCAGCTTTCAGCACTCGGCAACTGGTCTCCCAGTGATCTGCTACACACCATCTATCTAACTCCTTGCTGGTTGGCCCCTACTACAATGACTCACTGCAATTCCTTCTATGGCATTTTTCTTGATGTCATTTCCATCTCTACACCTGATGTGTCCAAAGTACATAATTTGTTCCCGTTTATTTCTGATAGCAGGGTCTGCTTTTCTCCAGTAATATTTCTAGCATAAGCATTCATCTTTTTTCCACCCAGGAAATATGAAAAAGTCTTCACCAGGTACCACAGACCAACAAAAGCATACATACACAAAAATGCATATTTTGACAACAGAATACACCTTATTTACAGTATTGCGTTTTATGTGGGGTTTTTTTAAAAGGATATTGTTCTATATAGCAAGTTCAGTGCTGACCAACTAAGATCATCTTAAAAACAAAGATCATGAGTTATATGGAAAAGCAGAATTTCACAGTGATTTCCCATCAAATCTTGAACATTCTGAAACTTGGCTATATTTACATAATGAGGCCAAGATTAGGGTACATCAAAAACAGTTATTTACCATGGTGACTGTGATTCTTTGCAAGAGTGTCTCTGCATATTGTGACAAAGTCAGTCCTGACAGATATGAAAGAGAAGTGGAGGACAGACGTATTAGTCCTAGAATGGTGAAGGCCCTATTCATAGAATCATAGAAGATTAGGGTTGGAAGGGACCTCAGGAGGTCATTTAGTCCAACCCCCTGCTCAAACCAGGACCAACTCCAAACTAAAGCATCCAAGCCAGGGCTTTGTCAAACCCCACCTTAAAAATCTCTAAGGGTGGAGATTCCACCACCTCCCTAGGTAACCCATTCCAGTGCTTCACTACCCTCCTAGTGAAAACGTTTTTCTTAATATCCAGCCTAGACCTCCCCCACTGCAACTTCAGACCATTGCTCCTAGTTCTGTCATCTACTACCACTGAACAGCCTAGCTCCATCCTCTTTGGAACCCCCCTTCAAGTAGTTAAAGGCTCCTATCAAATCCCCCCTCATTCTTCTCTTCTGCAAAGACTAAACAAGCCTAGTTCCCTCAGCCTTTCCTCATAAGTCATGTGCTCCAGCCCCTAATCATTTTGCTGCCATTCTCTGGACTTTGTACAATTTGTCCACATCCTTTCTATAGTGGGGGGCTCAAAACTGGACACACTACTCCAAATGTGGCCTCACCAGTGTCGAACAGAGGGGAATAATCACTTCCTCAATCTGCTGGCAATGCTCCTACTACTGCAGCCCAATATGCAGTTAGCCTTCTTGCTGATAAGGTAACACTGACTCATAGCGAGCTTCTTGTCCACTATAACCTGCAGGTCCTTTTCTGTAGAACTGCTGCTTAGCCAGTCAGTCCCCAGTCTGTAGCAGTGCATGGGATTCTTCAGTCCTAAGTGCAGAACTCTGTACGTGTCTTTGTTGAATCTCATCAGATATTTTTTGGTCCAATTTGTCTAGGTCAATCTGTATCCTACCCTACCCTCCAGAGTACTCTCCCAGCTTAGTGTCAACTGCAAACTTGCTGAGGCTGTAATCCACCCATCCTCCAGATCATTAATGAAGATGTTGAACAAAACCGGCCTCAGCACCGCCTTCTGGTGCACTCCGCTTGTTATTGGCTGCCAACCAGAAATCGAGCCATTGATCACTACCATTGAGCCCAATGATCTAGCCAGCTTTCTATCCATTTATAGTCCATTCATCCAACCCATACTTCTTTAACTTGCTGGCAAGAATACCTTGCTAAAGTCAAGGTATATTATGTCCACCGCTTTCCCCATCCACAGAGCCAGTCATCTCTTCATAGAAGGCAATCAGGTTGGTCAGGCATGACTTGCCCTTGGTGAATCCTCGCTGACTGTTCCTAAGCACCTTCCGCTCTCCCCCAAGTGCCTCAAAATGGATTCACTGAAAACCTGTTCGATGATATATCTGGGGACTGAGGTGAGGCTGACTGGTCTGTAATTCCCTGATTCTTCCTTCTTCCCTTTTTTGAAGATGGGCACTATATCTGCCTTTTTCCAATAATCCAGCACCTGCCCTTATCACCACGAGTTTTCAACCACATCAGCCAACTCCCTCAGTACTCTGGGATGCACTGCATCCAGCCCCAAGGACTTGAACATATCCAGCCTTTCTAAATAGTCCTGAACCTGTTTCTTCACCACTCACAGCTTCTCACCTCCTCTTGATTCTTTGCTGCCTCGTGCAGTAGTTTGGGAGCTGACACTGTCTATGAATACAGATGCATAAAAACCCAAAACCATTGAGTACTTAAGCTTTTTCCACATCATCTGTCACTAGGTTGCCTCCCCCATTTTGTAAAGGGCTCACACTTTCCCTAACCTTCTTCTTGTTGCTAACATACCTGTTGAAACCTTTCTTCTTACCCTTCATGTCCTTTGCTAGCTGCAACTCCAATTGTGCTTTGGCCTTCCTGATTTCATTCCTGCATGTTTAAGGAGTATTTTTATACTTCTGCTTGGTCTTCTGACCAAGCTCCCACTTCTTGTAAGCTTCCTTTTTGTGTTTAAGCACACTGAAGACTTCTTTGTTAAGTCAAGCTGGTTGCCTGCCATATTTGCTATTCTTTCTGCACATCAGGATGGTTTGTTCCTGCACCCTCAGTAAGATTTCTTTAAAATGCAGCCAGCTCTCTTGGACTCCTTTCCCCCCATTTCCCAGGGAATCCTACCTATCAGCTCCCTGAAGTTTGCTTTTCTGAACTCTAGGATCCATATCCTGCTGTTCTCCTTTCTTCCTTTTGTCAGGATCCTGAACTCTACAATCTCATGGTCACTGCTGCCAAAGTTACCACCCTCTTTTACTTCCCCTACCAATTCTTCTTGGTTTGTGAGGAGCAGGTCAAGAGGACCACAGCCCCTAGTTGTTTCCTCCAGCACCTGCACCAAGAAGTTGTCTGCTTTCCAAAAACTTCCTGGATTGTCTGTGCTCTGCTGTATTGCTCTCCCAGCAGATGTCAGGGTGATTAAAGTTCCCCATGAGAACCAGGACCTGTAATCTGGAAACTTTTACTAGTTGTCTGAAGAAAGCCTCGTCTACCTCATCCTCCTGGTCTCATGGTTTAAAACGGATGTCCACCACAACATCACTCTTGTTGCTCTTGCCTCTAAACTTAACTCAGAGACTCTCAAAAGGTTTTTCTGCAGTTTCATACTGAAGCTCTGAGCAATCATATTGCTCTCTTACATACAGTGCAACTCCTCCACCTTTTCACCCCTGCCTGTCCTTCCTGAACAGTTTATACCCATCCATGACAGTGCTCCAGTTGTGAGAGTTACCCCACCAAGTCTTGGTTATTCCAATCACTTCATAGTTCCTTGACTGTGCCAGGCACCTAAGATAACTAGCCGATTGCCTTACTTTCTCAGTACGAATCAGGAGGCCTTCTCCGTTGCACCCCCTTCCTTGAGCTTCCTCCTGGTGTCCCACTTCCCCACTTACCTCCAGGCTTAGGTCCCCGGCCCCCAGCAAACCTAGTTGAAAGCCCTTCTCATTAGGTTAGCCAGCCTTTCTGCAAAGATGTTCTTCCCTCTCTTTGTTAGGTGGATCCCATTTCTTCCTAGCAATCCTTCTTCCTGGAACAACATCCCATGGTCGACCACCTGCATAACCATGCATTTACTTCCACAATTCGATGGTCTCTACCTGGGCCTTTTCCTTCAACAGGGAGGATAGATGAGAACACCACTTGTGTCTCAAACTCCTTTATCCTTCTTCCCAAGGCAACAGTGATCCCACTCAAGGGATGCAGTGATCCCACTCAAGGTCATTCTTGGCAGTGTCATTGGTGCCCACATGGAGAAGTAGGAAGGGGTGGCGGTCTGAGGGCTTGATAAGTCTCGGCAGACTCTCTGTCACATCCTGAATTCTAGCTTCAAGCACGCAGTACACTTCTCGAGTTTTCCGGTCCGGATGGCAGATGGATGACTCCATCCTCCTTAGGAGGGAATCCCTGACGACCATCACCTGTCTCTTCCTCTTGAGAGTGGTGGTAGTGGAACCCCCATCCCTAGGACAATGTATCCCATGACTTCTGATTGATGGGGCCTCCTTTTGATCCCTTTCCTCAGATGAATCTTCCAAACCGTTCTCTGCCATAGTATCTGTGCAGAGAGCCTGAAAACGGTTGCTTATCTTTATCTGCACTGACGGTATATGGGTTCTCCTCTTTCTTCTGGAGGTCACACGCTGCCAATTTTCTTCCCCCTTCTTCAGTTTCCCCTGCACTGCCCTCTCTGATTCTTCCGCATACTGTGCCTGCAGTAACAAATCATGACTTCAATCCTGATCCCGATGAGCTTAAAAAAAGGTTATCTTGGGTTAACAGAGACACCTGAGGTCAGTTAAGGGCTGTCAGTGATCTTCAAAAACCCATCTTCTGGCAAGGGAGAGAAGGGGAGATATGAAAGACAAGCTGCAGCAGCGGTAGGGGAAGCAGCAGGAAGGAAAGGCTTCCCCTGGGTGGAAGGCTGTCTCCCCTCCTTATAGGGAAAGAAACTAAGGTAACAGCTGCCTCGGGAAAGGACTGTCAATTGGTGCCAATGTAAAAGGGCAACACTACAGAGAGGGGGCAGGGAAATGTATTTCTGTTTGCATTGTAAGGTTGGGGTTTTTTGCTTTTTGCTTAAGAAAACTTCTTGGGCCTACAGTGAGGCCCACTGTGTAAATAAGAAAAAATAAAACCAGAATGAAGAGAAAGCCCTCTGGAGACTGATTTTCTCCATCCCTGCCCAAGGGAGAAATGCGGAAGCCGATGAAGTGAAGGAGGTATCCTTCCTTAAAGCTTATGACTCAAACTCTTCTTGTAGATGTTACTACAATTTAAAAATGTTGTTTTTAAATGGGAGGTGAAATAAAGAAAACTCTCCCAAATGCTTGAATTGGGCATCCATTAATGCTGATAGCACCAAGATGAGTTCCCATTTCGGGACAGGCTTGATGGCCAGTGGGAGGACATTAATCATTCTTTTAAGTAATATTGAGATAGTTAGATCAGTGAAAACTGAATTGGTACTTTGGTACATGCTGCAGAGAAGTAGCAGAGAAAAGCTGCAATTCATAATAGTTCATATGGGGGCAGAATGTAGTGGCACATTATCTGCTACCAATAGTGAAAACTTTTCCCATTTCCAGAAGTAACTGCCATGAATCTCAACTTTGCAGAGTGCCCCCTTCAGGAGCTATATGGGGAGTTCAAGTCCAGCTAACCCCAACCCTGCTGTCACTGCAGGGTATGTCAGTCTAGTAGGGCTGGCGCTCAACCCTCCAGCTGAGGCCTTCTAACTTCTTCTTCCTCCATCAGTGTGCCAGTTGAAAAACAAAACTGTCCACAGTCAGCAAATGAGGTTAAATAAAAGCATAAAGGAAAAGAAAGAAAACCAGTAAGCAGCAGTCAGGACATTGGAGTCTCTTACTTCAGAGGCTTTGGCAGTATCAGAGTCATCCCATAATCCACTAGGATTCAAGTATAAATCTGTTTCTTTTTCCTTTCTTAGCCCAGGAGATCCAATCTCCTTTCTGCAAGCATAGAAGGACAGTCGCTTGTCAGACCTCCCTCTGGGAGCTGAGGAGCTTGTTCCTTTTCTAGGGTTGCCCCCATCTAAGTGGAGTCTCTTCTTTTTAACACTTCCTCCAGTCCTGTCATGATTTGTATGTGTGGCAGGGTAGAGCACTCTAGCCCAAAGCAATTCCTTAACTCCTTCCATGCTGGTGCACCCCATAACTATATATGGTTTCCTGAGCTGCATTAAAGTATTCAATACCACTACAGAGCAAGCCAAGTTACATGTCCCATGACTTAAGCAGAAAAAAGATGAAACAGTTCCAGAATGACAATGTCTTACTGTGTCAAGGTATGGCAACATTGGTAGATGTTATATAAATTCCTGCATCAAACCAAAGCGGTCAGAACAGTCATAATACATTTTGTTATGTCCTGTTGTATTTTTTACCACAATCATTGGGGTGAGGAGTAATCATATTGCAGTTGCTACTCCAGTCAAAAAGAAACAAATTTTGTAACTTAGTTGCTGTCCTTCCTTGCTCTGGAACAAAACTCGGGTCACTTTGCTTTACTGCTTTTTGCCGATAAATTTACTGATGGATAACTGCAGATCAATACAGACCATAGCATAGCCCACTTATGCTGGGTCTGTAGTTTGGGGTGTAAATTGTCTCTAAGTACATTCTTTTTGCCAGCTAATTGGAGGACAGCAGGTTCTACCCTAAGAGCTAGATGTTAGTATAAAGGGCTATTGCTTTCCAACAAAGTGGTTGGGAGTGAACAATTCCTTGCTTGCTCACATAAAGCACTGCTGTCACATATAAGTCAGCATTTATACAATAGATATTTTAATAGATTTTAAGGCCAGAAGGCACTATTAGATCATCTAATGGGACCACAAGTCATAGAATTTCATCTTATACTCACCCTGATTATTTGTGTTTGACTAAATGATATCTTCCAGAAAGCCATTTAAGTCTTGATTTGACTTCATGTGATGCAGAATCTACCACTTCCTTTGATAGTCTGTTCTAGAGGTTAATAACCCTCACCATTTAAAAAACTAGTATCTTAATTCTAATTGTCTGGCTTTCATTATCAACCATTTGTTCTTGTTGTGCCTTTCTCCACAAGGCTGAAGAGCCTTGTAATACACAGTATTTTCTCCTCATAAAGGTACCGCACAATAAGTCACCTCTCGATCTTCTTGATAAATTAAATAGATTGAGCTTCTTATGTGTTTCACACGTAAGACATGTTCCATCTATGCAGTTACCTTTCTCAACCAAACTTGTAATCTAATAAAAAATGAAATCAGGTTTGTTTGACTAGATCTATTTTTCATAACACCATGTAGACTGCCATTACTTACATTCCTGTCCTTTAATTATGTATTGATTGAATCCTTTATAAACTTCTTCCATTATTTTGCCTGGGATTGATGTCAGGTCATCATGCTTGCTGTTTTTTAAGACTCTCCCTGTCTTCTGGAATTTCTTGTGTATTTCAAGATTAAAAGTTAGTATCTATGAGCTAGAGATATCTTCAGTTAACTCTTTTCGGACTCTTGGGTGTAATTTCTCCAGCCCTGCGGACTTTATATTTATCTTTGGTTATATCCTCCTTAGTTACTAATTGAGTGGTGCTACATGTCCCTCGATTAAAAGCAAAATGAACTTTCAAGGTCACTTCGTGGTCCACATTTTTGGCAGAACAGTTTGGCTTTGTACATTTTCCACTGTCTGATAACTGTCATATTTAAGAAGTGAGGCCCCCAAATTCAGATTGGATACATTGATGCCAACTGATACTAATAGTGAACTAACTATCAAAGAAGAGACTTGAAGGTTTTCCAAGATGATAAACTGTCTACATCGGTAAACTAATTCACTGCCAACTGAGTTTACATAGATTTCTTCTGGAGCTGGATATAGGTGCCATGTACATAAATAAGACAAATTGGCATTGTGGGGAAAAAACTCATTGGGAGGAGGAGTATAGCTTGGCAACTATGCACCAATCTTTTGTTTGGATTGTATGGAATTCAGGACAATCTGGATGAAAGATATTTTCTCGCTAAGCATGGAGATTTATTTCCCCCAGTTTATCGTCAGACTTAGTCACTGAAATCAACTGCATTTTCCTTCTGGGATTCCCCCAAAATGTATATGAGTGTGAGCCTGAATTAGTTAGTGCAACCCTCCCACCCCCATGACCCAAACTTACCTTTTGTGTTCAACCAATCCAGTTGGTTTGTTCAACTCTTCTTATAGATCAGTTACCTGTGTAGTATTTCTTGCATATTAGATATGCACAATATTTCCATGTTGTAGAGTGTCTTGGAATATGAATTCTTAAATAATTCAAAATTCTTAATAAAGTAGCTCTTCAATCAAGCAAAATGTATGAACATTCTGCAGTCCTTACATGATTACCAAACTCAGTGGTTCCCATGCAGGCACCATTGAAGTCTACAGATCATTTACTGTTCAACACATTCCTCATGTGAAAAAAAGTCATTTTGTAAACATGACAGTTTAGTTTTCATTTATGCATTCCTGTAAGACTACTATGTCATATTTGTTCAGTTTACTTGTCAAAACAATGTATTTGCTCCTCTCAGTCTTTCATGATCTACTTGGCTTATGAGAAAAAAAGCAACCTCTGATTGTTTCATTTTCAAATGTTATTGTTTAAAATCACCAGAACTAATTACTCCAAACAGAATTCTAAATAGTTCGCTGTTACCTGACTAAGAAGAAGACGACGAAGAAGGTTTAAGAAAACAAACATGTATTGGTCAAATTTTAAAAAAAATCATCTAATGAAGGATTTTATTAAAAATATGTTTTTATAGTCATGCGAACACCAAACAAACCCAACATGTCTTGCAAGTCAGGTAATTTCCAAATTCTCACCAACATCATTATACTTATTGATATCATGAAGGTACAGTACTCTGTTTTGAAACTCCAGATTCCTCAAATTTATTTTACATAGTAATAACTTTCATCTTCTCTATGTTGGGGGTTAATTTGACTGTTGTTGTCTCGCAGAAATATTACTGTCCCACATCATACTTCCATTTATTATTACAATCAAATAATATATAAAATATAACTATACAAGAATGTATAAAGCAACCTTTCTGAGGCAACCTGTCTTCAGACACCAGTCTCTAAATTCTCCTATAATGCAGTGACTACAGATCTTTCTAAAATGGATTAGAAGTCCACCCACCACCACTAAAAAAGTAAAATTGTCAGTCCATTCAGTGGTTACTGGCAGATTTTACTACACGTAAATTAGCAAAAATAATTTTCAATTCTATATTTTCACTAGTAGATAGTGCTAATAATTCCTGTATTTGCTATAAGAAATACTCATTTTAACACATACGATTTGTACCCAATCTATTCTAGTAGATTTTTGCATGACTACTTTCATTTTAACATACTTAGTTGCAATTACCTCTTATGTAACAATATTCAGACATAAGGTTACATATGATGACACACACACTCAACTAATTTTTTTAAGTATAAAGTATCAGTGTAGCAGACTTTGAATATACTGGATATAAAAAAAATGGACTACACATTGCATTACTAAGTCATGTTTAGAACAAGCTGATTTAATGCAGCCTTCCAATTTTCTCAATTTACCTAATAACCTTGTGTAATTCAGTCAGTGTAGTTTTCCATCCCTTGCACACTAGCATCTCCATCAATTGAGACCCTTGTTTGACTTGGATATCTGGCAGGTGTCACAGGATAGCTTCAACTTCAGTTTGATGGGAGTTGAACTATTCAGAGTTTTCAGGCAAAATGGATTAAAGTTATATGAAACAAAACCAGAAACCAATATAGACTAAATCAGTTTTAGCCTGTGATTTTCAAAGTAACCTACATAAGTCAAACACCCAACACTCACTAAAAGTTAATGGAAACTGGGCAACTAATTCCCTGCGACACTTTTGAACCTCCCCATGTTAAAGTACAGGCATTTTCGTGGTCACAGTAGAATTTAAGTATAAAGTTTAAAAAGAAAAGAAAGGAAACTTAAGGTTAGTCAACATTCTTCAGTGAATTCTGAGAAGACTTTGGGAAAGCATTATTTAATGTAGGAAGGCTGGCTTTGGATTCTCAAGTGTTCTGTGCATATTTATGGTAAAGTCTGTTGCCAGAGAAAATTTATAAAAACCGTGCCATTTTGGCAGACTGCAGTATCACATATTTCTTCTTTACAATGTTCCACTGTCTATATTCATCAGTGGTAAAGCCTCTGATCAACTAATACTTCACCAGCATGTGTCTGCAGAAAAAGAAAATATATATATATCCCACACCTAATGGTTTTAATGTAATTCAAAGATACATTTTAATAAATTGCAAACATGAACTAAAACACAGGATATTAATAATTTCAAAAAAAGTTTGCCAGACATTTAATGGAATGAGTAAATATATGGGCAGTCACAGTAAATGATTGGAGAGAAATGTACTTAGGAAAGGGAGCTAAATTCTCAATACTTTCAACATGCCTAAAACGTAGGACACTGTCAGAGATCTCTCTAAAATAAGAGCATGAATATTAACAAATAATTAATATACTAAAATAAATGAAGCCAAATAATTTTTAACAATCTTTTTTGTTCTGCTTCCAGTTCCTGATACCACATTTCTGATGTAAATAATTTATAAAACAGTAGCAGTGAGTTAAGTATCAGGTTTGTCTTTACTAATTACATTTGGGATAGAGATAAAGGACTATTGAGAGGTATTTCATGCCAAGAGTTTCTTTCAATTTAGCTATGATCATTTAATTTCTTTACTTTCCTTAACAAAGTCTTCTATTGGTTAAAATACAATTTCTACAATTTTTATTCTAACTCAGAAATCTCCATGAAGCATTTTAGTTCAGATTATAGACTGACAGTGACTGGAAATTTATTTTGTGTACAGTACTTCTAGGCTGTTCTTACATTAGAATCAAAATAACTTCCCTTGCTTCTATAAGCCTAGGAATTAATCCAAGCTGAGGAAAAAGGAATTTTGATATTTAGCATAGCATAAAAATCAGTGACTTAAAAAATAAAGTACTGTAAACAACTTTGCATTGAGGTGGTGCCTTATCTGTTCACAGCACAAATTTTAATTAATCCTTTAAATTGTACATTTCAACTGAAGAATTTTAGTTATAGACTTGTTTGGTAACTAATATTATTGGAATAATGCTTCTGGAACCACAAAAAACAGTGCTTTATTATTATTATTATTATTATTATTGCTGTAATGCCTAGAGGCCTCAGCTTTCTAAATACAGTCTCCACCAAAAAGGTCTTATGATCTTGAAGACAAGACATAACAGGTGGATGAGACAAACAGACATTGGGGAAAAAGGGATGTCAACAGTATTTTTGTTTTAAATACCTTTTGTTTAAAACTTATTTTGGGGGTAGGTCCAATCTGGCTGATTTGCACTTATACAAATAAGAGATTTTACAAAGTTTTTGTAGCAGTTCAAAGAGCTTTTCAGTCTGTGGATTTCATTCTGTTAATGCCACGAGTGTCCTAAACTTGCCAAAATGAAAATGCACAATGTCCAGAGTTTTTAGCACAAGATGTCCTTATTTTTAAATGTAATGTTGTTAAATGTTGTATTACATCTCATATAATTAAAATATAACCTTGCAAAATTTATTTTATATTTTAAATTCAAAATATCATATATATTAAATATAGGAATCAAAAAAGATTGTTAGTTAAATCTGAATTTTTTCATTAACTCAGTTATCAAGTTATTCTCCATAGCAGAATTTCATATTACAGCACAAACTGCAGTATCAATGTAGAAGCGATAAACTAAGCCTCCATGGCAACCTCAACTTTCTGGACCATTAGTTTAAAACTAATCTAAATATTTAAAATCTTTTTAAAGCAATATATAACTTCCCCTCTGTGTTCTACACCCTATTCCATCACATTCAAAATGATAAAATAATAAAGAAAATGATTTTCACTAGCATTTTAAAAAAATTGTCAATGCAAATGTGTGACGGAAAAAACGGGTGTATTTCAAACTGCATGGTTACATGTATAGATACAAAAGTTACCTGAATCACACTTTTTTTGGTGAAGTTAGTACCTATCTGATTATGGATTGTCTCTTCACTGAACTATTGTCATTATAAAATGAAAGGGGATGAGAATTGACTTCAAGATATTTCATCACTCATCTAACACTTCTGAACTACCATCTTAACAACGATTCCATTTATTTCTGTCTAGATGCGCAACTTACTAGCTTTGCAACAAAGAAGATGTCATCTGCAATGATACAGCAGGCAGGAACAGATCTGCCAGTGGCTCCAGGTATGACAAATTCAATGTGAAATCCCTACTGTTCTGAACTTCATATCATATTCTCAATATTTTAAATAATTTTTGTGAATGGAACAGAGATCTTGTATGAAAACTGAATATAAAAATTATAGTTTACTTTGATAAAGTCAAAGCCTTTCATCCAAATGTGTGTGTTGATAATTCTGTAGAAAGTTGTAGCAGGTGACTAGTGGTGAATGTGTGTGTGTGTGTCCTGAAGTCACATAATTTATCGATCACTTTACCTATAATTTGGGCAGACTGTCTCAAACATGTAGTCTAAATATAAATTTCAACCGGGGAGTGATTTGTCCCTCCCTGTATCACCCATTTGGCTGGAATATAAAAATATCAATTGGCACTGAGATTGACAGTGCACTGTTAAGTTATTAGCCCTAAAAGTAACAAGGTCTGCCTCCTTCCAAATTAATTAGACAAAGATTATAAGGAATTGTTGGTTTATTTGCTATGGTTTAATCAAACTGATAATTAGAATTAATTTGGTGATTTTATACTAACCCACTTTCCTTTAATTTGATTTATTTGTATTTTATTTTATGCTTGGGTAGTTATTTTGTTTAGTTAATAAATTATACATTTGGAAATCTGTGTGGATTGATGTTTTTTCCATAGATGCAGTACTAGGCCTTGACAAGGACCTTAGGGTGGATAATAAAGACAACTCAACAAGCCATCCAGTGGTGGTTCATTGACCTTGCCTGCCAAAGTCCTCGTATTTCAGTATATTTAATTCTTTTTTAACCTAACCCTTACTCTATTGCCACCCATTATTAAGACTTGAACTGATAAAAAATTTTGGAACTTTTTTCTGAAGCCAAATTAATAGACTTGATCAATAATGTTTTTATATACATTTCAATAACAACTCAGTCTTAAAGATCAGCTAACATATAAAAAACTAGATAGAAATACTCTACTTATATGTCTTCTCTATTTACCATTCTTATTTTTTTTACAAATATTTGCCAAGAAAATGTATGACGACAAAAGACTAAAAAAAAATAAAAAAATAGAACTGTAATGTATCTAATTTCTACAACTATTTCTTTGGGGAATTCCAGTTCTTCAGTACACTTGGCAGGTCTGCACTGAGGAAGCTGAATGCTTTCCCCAGCAGGATTGTGTAGTGCTACAAATAGTTGTATTTGTTTTCAGATACAAATACTTGAATAATGCAAGCATGATTTTCTGAAACAGATAAAGGACACCCAAACATTTCTAAAATATTAGGATTCCAAAAATATGGAGAACAAGCTTCCCTGGCCAGTGGAGTTTTTAAAACTTTTCACCAACTGTGGAGGGTACATCTACACTGGTAAAAAAGACCTGTGGCACTGCCACAGCTTGCCCAGGTCAGCTGACTCAGACACAAGGGGCTTAAGCTGCAGGGCTAAAAATTGCTGTATAGATGTTTAGACTCAGGCTGGAGCCCAACCTCTAGGACCCTCCTCATTCACGGGGTCCCAGAGCTCAGATTCCAGCCTGAGTCTGAACTTCTACACAGCTATTTGTACAGCAACACAACCTGAGCCCTGCGAGCCCTATTAATCTTACTCAGGCCAGCTGTGGGTGTTTAATTGCTATGTAGACATACCCAGAGTGGCTTCCTAAAGCCAGTTGGCTTCAAAGAGTATGCTCAGGAATAAAAAAAGGCACAGCCCCAGCATAGTACAACTTGAAGCAAACAACCAAATTTCAGCTAACGGAGGCTTGGCTAATTAAAGTTTGGCAAAATCAGCTGTCCTGAATAATTTTCCCCACAGACCTTTTGCATATGGACTGTCCCCATTCTTTATTAAGCTAAAATAAAACCTGGGACCCAGGCTTGAAGGGTCTTGCAACCCACTCTCCAGCCACCAAAAATTAAAATGCAAAACCTTGTACCTCCATTAAAAACAAACTCTCCCTCCCCACTCCTCCAGACTCTTTAACATTGATGCATCCAAATTCCCCAATGGCCTAATGTGGAGTTGTACTAACCACCTGGCCAGTAGCAGAGAACTAGATTACTATTTGCATTAGCAGCTGGAACAGACTTCAACATCCTTAGCTACACTTGTTTAAATAAAAATGTTTGATTGGAATCCTGTCCAATGCATGCCTATAAGTTTTAGTTAGGTAATTCCTTAGAGATGGACGTTACTGGATGTCACATGAAGCCACTGAGAAACTGGAGGAAGATGGGGGATTAAGGATGTCATGTTACCTACATATGACCCTAAGGAAATGAGAAGTTACTCACCTTGTGCAGTAATGATGATGTCCCTGAGCTGCTGATCAGAGAATTTCGGTAACAGTGTCCATTAGGCTCGCACATGCACTGTCTCTCCTTGTGCTGTGCCACAAGGCTAGAGAGTTCACATTGATTAACCCGCCTTTAGCTCCTCTCTACCGCAGAGTCATGGACAACAACTCTGAAGTAAAGGGTAGGAGGGTGGGTTGTAGAAAACTCACAGGAACACACATCTTGAAGAACCATTGTTACTGCACAAGGTGAATAACTTCTTCTTCGAGTAGTGCACCACAGTAGGTGACTCCTGAACAGTGTCCCTTCAGAAGGGCTGAGACTTCGGAGTTCTTGTCAGTTACAGATGATAGCACTGTGGAGCTGAAGATGGCATTGGAGGTGGAGTCTCCAGGGATTGCATAATGTTCTGTGAAGGTGTGGACTGATGCCCATGTTGCTGCTCTACAGATCTCTGAGATAGGGACATTCTTGAAGGACGGATGAGGAGATCAACCTTGTGGAGCATGTACAAATAGCATCTGGAGGGATCATATTGCGAACTTGGTAACATTGTCAAATACAGTTTGAGCCCTACTTGGAGAGTCTTTGGGCTACTATGGCTGAGCTCTTGGATCTTTTTGCAATGGAGTGCAAAAGTCTAGGGGACTTCCAGAAGGCCTTCATCCTGTCCAGGTAGAAAGAGATCTTGGAGTCATGTGGATAGTTCTCTGAAAACATCCACTCAGCGTGCAGCGTCAGTCAAAAAAAAAAACTAACAATGTTGGGAGTTATTAGGAAAGGGATAGCTAATAAGAAAGAAAATATCATATTAGCTCCTTATAAATCCATGGTACGCTCACATCTCGACTATTGTGTGCAGATCTGGTCCCCCATCTCAAAAAAGATGTATCGGAATTGGAAAAAGTACAGAAAAGGGCAACTAAAATTATCAGAGGTAAGGAAAAGCTTCTGTATGAAGAGAGGTTAATAAGACTGGGACTTTTCAGCTTGGAAAAGAGACAATTAATGGGGGATATGATAGAGGTCTATAAAATCATGACTGATGTGGAGAAAGTAAATAAGGAAGTGTTATTTACTCCTCCTCATAACAAAAAAACTAAGGGTCACCAAATGAAATTAATAAGCAGCAGGTTTAAAACAAACAAAAGGAAGTATTTCTTCATAAACTGCACAGTCAACCTGTGGAACCCCTTTCCAGAAGATGTTGTGAAGGCCAAGACTATAATGGTGTTCAAAAAAGAACTAGATAAATTCATGGAGATTAGATTCATCAATGGCTATTAGCTAGGATAAGCAGGGATTGCTGTTTGCCAGAAGCTGGGAATGGCTGACAGGATGGATCACTTGATGATCACTTGTTCTATTTATTCCTTATGGAGTACTTGGCATTGGCCACTGTTGGAAGACAGGATACTGGGCTAGATGGACCATTGTTCTGACCCAGCATGGCCATTTTTAGGCTCTGCAGGGCCCCAGAGCTGGCCTCTGATTAGCTTTTTGGCTGCAGCCCGGGCAGAACAGCTGATCAGTGGTGATGGGCGGAGGGTGGGGGGAGGTGTGCTGGGCCATCAAACAGCTGATTGGCAGCTCTGGGTCTGCTGCTGATGGTGTGGATGCCAATGCAGATGTGGATACAGATAATATACGGAGTGCAGATGGCGACTTGGATAAAAGTTTATTCTGATGGATGCAGATCCACATTTTTGTATCTGTGCAGGGCTCTAGCCATCACAGCTGTTATCTCGCCTAGTCTATGGTCGAGGTAATCGCTGTTAGGAAGGCCATTTTCATTGAGAGATACATCAGCGAACAGGTGGCCATGGGTTCGAAGGGAGGCCTAGTCAGTACTTTCAGTACCAGGTTTAGGGCTCATGTGGAAGTAGGAAATTGAAGTTGTGGGAATAGGTTTACTATACCCTTGAAGAACCTTTTAGTGGTTGGGCGTGACAGCACTGAGTATCCCTATACAGGTTGGTGGAAAGCTGCTATAGTCGTTAAGTGTACTCTGAGGGAGTTTAAAAATAGCCCCAAACTTTTTAGGGTCAGTGCATAGTCTCAGATATGTGGAAGAGTCGAGCATGTGGGGAGATTTGTTGGGAAGTACATCAAATCTGAAACCTGGACCATTTGTGCAGGTAAGTACATCATGTCGAGGACTTTCTATTGTGTAGCAGTACTTCTTGTAGCACCTTGGAACAGGAGTATTCTAGGTGATGAAACCCAACAGGAGCCATGCTTTGAGAAGAAGAATCCCCAAGTTGGGATGTAGGGTACATCCTCTGTTCTGCGAAAGGAGGTGCACAGTGGCTGGGAGAAGGATTGGCCAGCATATCACGAACTGTGACAGGTAAGGGTGCCAGGTCTGTCTCAGTCAAGTAGGAGCAATCAGAATGATGTGAGCACTGTCTCTTTTTATTTTCAGCAGAACCTTTGACAATAGGGGAAAAGGATGAAAGGCTTATAGAAAGTCCCTATCCCAGGGGAGTGAGGGCGCATGACCCAGGAAATATTGTCCCAGCACTGCTCTGGAGCAGAAGCATAGACATTTCCAAGTGAGTGGTGAATAGGTCTGTGAATGGTGTCCCTCATCGTGTGAATAGGTTGTGAAGTTGGGTCTATCTCCCACTCACGATTGTGTGGGAATTTGTGACTGAGACTGTCTGCTATCAAGTTTTGTGTGCCCAGGAGGCAAACTGTGGACAGTGTAATGTCATGAGAGATACACCAGTCCCATAGCCTTATCACCTCTGTGATTGACAGGGCGACCTGACTCCTCTCTGTTGACTGATATAGTGTATAAAGGCTATATTGTCTGTTAGGATTTTTATGTGTGATCCTTATCAGCAAGAGGAAATAGGAGCAAGCGTTCCTGTCCACTCTTAGCTCGAGGAGGTTGATATGAAGGGATATCTCCAGAGATGACCACTTGCCTTGTGTTGTGAGGCTGTTTAGATGTATGCCTCACCCTATGAGGGATGCATCAGCGGTGAAGAGCAAGAATGGTGAGATTTGCGAGAAGGGGATCACTTTGCAAATGTTGGCTCGGTCCTTCCACCAGTCCAAAATGTTTTTGATCCTGTTGGAGAGTAACAGGGTTTGTTTAGTCTGTCTCTGGTCTGTAAATCGAACTGAACCACATTTGGAGGCATCGCATGTGAAGCCTGGCATGTGGTATTAATGCTGTGTCCGCTGCCATATGCCCCAGGAATTGGAGGCAGCGTCTGGCTGATATTTGTGGGCTCCTCTGGACGGTCTCTATGAGAGTGACCAAAGATAGGAACTTATGTTGAGGGAGAAGAGCTCTAGCCTGTAATGAGTTGAGATTAGTTTCTATGAATTCCAGGTATTGCACTGGAACAAGGATTGATTTCTGTGCATTGATCTGTAGGCCCAGTTCTGAAAACAAGTGCATTGCAGCTCTGGTGACTTGGTGAGCCTCCTGGATAGCCATGGCTCTGAGGAGACAATTATCCAAGTAATGGTAAATAATAATCCTTTGGGAGCATAACTGTGTGGCCACTATGAAGAGAACCTTGGAGAATACTCTCAGGGCCAATGATAGTCCAAAGGGGAGTACCCTGGACTGGTCTTGTCCTAGAGTGAATCTGAGAAATTGTCTGAGCGCCGGTAGGACTGAGATATGAAAGTAGGCGTCCTGAAGGTCGAGGCCTGAAAACCAGTCCCCCTGTTCTAAGGCTGGAATGATAGTTGCTAAAGTGACCATCTTGATTTTTTGAGTCTTGACAAATTTCTTGAGAACTCTGAAGTCTAGTATGGGTCTCCAATCTCCCTTCCTCTTGGGTATGTAGCCAGAGACTTTTATCTTGATCTATTTGAATTTGCTAGACAGAATAATCAGGTGAAAAGGGTTGCAGAAAAACCTCAAAAGGGGTTTAAAATTAAGAACAAAAATAAAGTAATTTATTAACAAATAAAGAGTGGTATCAGTCTTTGGGCATTCTGTGGTATTGATAAGTTTTGGGAAAAGGATCTTTAGGATAGGAATTAATAAGTGAATCTGGCATTGGCAATTAGAAAATAGCTCCCCTCTCTGTTCACTCCTAACTCCCTCCTCACTCCTAGCCCCTCCATATCCATTTTGACATTCTCACTCCTAACATAAGCCCTCCCCTACCTGAAACTACCAGCTATAAATATAGCCAACTGTCAGCAGGCAGTTTGTAGAGATCTGAACATTGAGGAGAACAAGAGAATGGACATACAGAAGAAAGACCTCGTGGTGAACATCTAAGCAGTGGTGAGCATTACCAAAGAAAAGGTGCACCTAAGGCTTTAGACAACTGGGCTAACTAAGGGTATGTCTATCCTGACAGCGGCAAAGTCACTGTCGTCAGATCGACCTATCTGGATTGATTGAGCGGTCAGTGAATACTCGCTCAGTTGATCCAGAAATCGATGCTGGTAATCCATCCCCTCAAGTGGCATAGCACTACGTCGACAGGAACGCGATTCCCGTCAGTTCAGCGCAGTGAAGACAGCACGCAGAAGGGAAGCACAGCAGTCAACAACAGTTACGCAAGCTACTCTGTGTAGCTTCCGTAACTCCCATTGAATCGCCAGGTAAGTGTGGACCAGGGCTGAGCCCCACTCTGTGTCTAAACCAAGGTAATCCTTCCGTTAGGAAGCCACAAAGATGCCTCTGGGCTTACAGACAACCGGGCTGAATCCCCGCTCTGTGTCTGAGCCTGAGGTAACTCTCTTAGCAGTCTTTGGACAGAGCAGAAGGACCTTCCCTGATGAACAGAGGGGATGTTTTAAAGGTTGTGTAAGTAAAGGTCACCTGAGTCTGAATGTCAATAAAGTTGGATGCTTGTGGTCTGAGTGAGATTCTTCCTTTCTACCCATCCAGCAACCACCTAGCTAATGCTTGCTGAATGATAGATGTTTAAGTATAGATGTTTATGGTTCACATTGAATGTTAAGTATATTACTGTTAGATGAATAGTGTCAAGTATTATAGTGTTAAGTATTAATTTATATAATGTTAAGAATATAGATGTATTATTGTTATGGTATTTATTTCTAACTATCTTTTAATGTCACCGTTCATTTCTAAATAAATATTATATCTGTTTTCGAAGTATCACAGCTTGTGTATCCTATCTTGATCGGAGGACATATCCGTGTCCTTTCAAGGGAAGGCAGGTTGTCTCCCTGGAAATTCCAATAGGGAGGACCACCAAACCAGCATTTTTTAGGGGTAACACCTTAATCTAAATTCTCCTGGTAAGCGGTATTAGGAAATAATTAGAGTAGAACCACTTGCTTCATAGATGTTGAAGTACTGGTTCTATGGCTCTTAACTGGAGGAGACGATCTACCTCTTGTCATAGTAAAGTCTCGTGAGAAGGGTCCCTGAAGAGGAACGGGAAAGGGTGTTGTGAAGGGGACAGGTAGGTAAAATGGATAGAGTACGCATTGGAAACAATCTCTAAGACCCGTTGGCCCAATGTTATGCACTCCTAGGTGCTGTGGAATACGGCCAGCCGGTAGCTGAAAGGGGTGGGTAGCAGTGATTGGTTGTGGGGAGAGGTCTGTCAGCACCTCGATCAACATATTAAAATTGCTGTTTAGACGTGGATAGCTGGGGCAAGGAAGATTGTGGGCCGGAAGATTTACATCTTGCAAATTTTGTTTTCTTCTTCTGTGGCTCATAGTAGCATTGAGTCAGGTATTGGGAGGTGCTGGCTTATGCTGGGGCTGCGGATTGAATTTTTTCTTCTGTCCTGGTATGTAGATGCCCAGCCAAAAGAGAGTGGCCCAAGAATCCTTCAAGGTGTGAAGGGAGGCATTGGACTTCTCCATGAAGAGCTTTGTGCCCTCATCAGGAAGATCTTCGACAGTTGACTGTAATTCCTTTAGGAAGCCCAACAGCTGGAATCAAGAGGCACACCACATCACCACCACTGTGGAGATAGGTCTAGCCACAGTGTCAGCTACGGTCAAGGGAAGATTATAGCATTGTCTTTGTTATTAGCTGTCCCTTGTGAATGATGACCTTAAATTCATTGCAATGCAACTCAGGCAGCTGTTCAATAAAACCATTCAGTTTTGAGTAGTTTACATAGTGGTAATTTGCCATGCAGGCTTGGTAATTGACGAGTTAAAACTGAAAAGTGGCCGAGGAGTATGTCTTCCTCCCAAAAAATTCCAGATGCTTCCAGTCCCTATTGCAGGGAGTAGATCTGGTGCTGACAGCCACATGAATTTACAGCATCCACCATGATGGGGTTAGGTGTGGAGGTGGAAGAGGAAATCTGTCTCTCATGCCAGGACATAATACTTTTTGTCTGCCCACTTGCAGGTTGGTGTGACCAATGCTGGGGTCCTGCCATATGGTTTTCTCAGGATCGAGGAGAGCCTTATTGTTAGGGAGGGCAACTTTTGAGGAGGAAAATGAATGAAGGATGTCCAGAAGCTTGTGGTGTGTGTCCTTGATTTCTTCCAGAGGTATCTGTAGAGAGTCCTTCACTCTCTTCACTCATATGGCCAGTTGGGTAACAGTGGCATAGAGCTCGGTGGTGGTGCCCATGGTTGACCGTACAAAGATGATGGTAATGGTGCCATATGAGGGCATGCCCAGGAGCCCTGTTAGTACCGGGCACTGTAAGGAGCCTGGGAGGAGTACTGAGATACCCCTCCCTCTGGTTCACTATCCGAATCTGCACTAGAGAGCGGGGGAGTGGGGCAGGGCAGCGGAGAGGTCCTGGTACCAAGGAGAGACGACTCCAGTGCATCAGTTTTGCAGAAGTCCTGCAAGTGCCAGAATTGCAGTGGTGCCGATATGGATGGTGTCAGTGGCAGAGTTGGGAGATTTGCCTGTACTGGATGTTCTGGTGCTAGATGGGGCATCACATACTGGTAGCACTTTCAAGTGTTTGCTCTGTCCTCCTTTGGTGCCGTTGACTTGGTGCTGCGTCAATGATATCTGCGGTTGTCGATTTTCCTGAGCCATGGGTACTGAGCGTGATTTGCCTTGGTGCTGATGGTACCAAGCATACAGTGCGTCGGGGATAATTTGTGGTTAGCTCATGCCTTACTGTGGGGACTTCCCGCTCTCTTTTTTCATTTCTGAGGGAGGTTGGCAGCTGATTTCTTCACCCCATATCCCCTGGATGTTGACGGCTAAGGGGAAGATTCATGTCTGTTGGTGACTCTTGGGATGGGTCCAAAAAGGGTCTGAGGGCCACTTCCATTAATATTATCTTCTGCCTCAGTTCTCTGTCCTTGTGAGACTGAGATCTAAGCTGCTGGCAGAGAAGATGAGAGACGTGTCCTTCCCCGAGGCAAAGAACACACTGTGAGTGTGTGTCTGAAACAGGGATAGCCTTGTTGCATGAGAGGAAATTCTTGAAGCCCAGAGAACAGGGCATGCTCTGCTGAGAGGGGGGGGACGGGCCCCCAACGTGAAAGGACGGGAAGAAAATCAAATGTTTTTTGGTTTTTTTTGAAGAAAATAAAAGACACTACACTATCTACCACTAAAACTAAGCTCTAGGCTATAAAGGTAGGATGGAGATAACAGTCATTAATGAACTGCTAATAGCTCCATCTCAAGCCAGGGATGGTTGAGAAGGAACTGAGAGGTGCTAGCCTGTGCACGCTGTCTAGCCTTGTAGCACAGCACAAGGAGAGACTGTAGGAATAAAATTGTAATTGTAACCCTGTAGATTAATTCATAGCTTTTAATTGTAATTGTAACCCTGTAGATTAATTCATAGCTTTAAATTCATACCCTTATTTGTGTCAACCTCTATATGGTTATTATTGAAATCATGTAACATTTGAACTTCTCTCAGTCATATTCCATATTGTGAATGTAAAACCCCATTTTGACCTATGTACTCCATCTTGTGTAAAAACCCCATTTTGACCCTATGTACTCCATCTTGTGTCAAACCCTTTTAAACCTTTAGATGAATAAGATAGTTATCTGAACAAGGTATGAATGGAGGGTGTATGTGTGTGTGAGTCAGACCCAAACTGCCAGCTTGTCCTGATGAAGTTGTCCTGATGAAGTGTGAAGTCCATCCTAGGCTGAAGAGTGTGAACATAGCCCCAAAAAGCAAAGAAGGATCCACCCCAGAAAAACTTAACCAAACTTAATCAAGACATCAAAGAACAAGCTGAAAGTCACGTCTGCTATTGTACCAGCAATCAAGGGTCACAGAGAAGCGACGTGACACAGCAGAACTGAAAAACCTATAAAAGACTAGGTGAGATTTCAAGGCTTTCGGGGGAAAAACAGCGTTCTACACATCATCTAAAGAAGAGCGTCGGTGCGCGCCCGACAAAGACCCTGCTCTCCTCGTGCCCAGCTTCCCTGGCCAGGTAGCTGCCACGAGCCACGAACTCCAGCAACGAACCCTAGCTACGATCTCAAGCCACAATCAGGACTGGTAGCTATATATAACTATAGAACGCTTTCTGGTACGTTTGGGCGCGTGTATGTGTATATGTGTGTGTGTGTGTGTGTGTGTGTGTAGGTTTAAGTTAGTTATTACTTTAGTTTTTGTCAATAAATGCGGCATACTGCCTTTTCCCCTTGAAAAAATCCCGAGTGCTTAATTTTGCACAACAAGACAGCACATGTGCAGGCCTAACAGATATTGCTACCAAAGTTCTCCTCAGCACAGGGACACAAGCACACCTACAGTGGAACACCATAAGGACACTACTCGAAGAAGAATCCCTCTTTTTAGAGTTTTAGAGTTACAAGATCTAATTAGACAACCAAAGAAATATAGAAGGAATCGAGATGCAAGACAGGTTAACTCTCCAAGGAGTGCCACACCACCACAGATGTTTCAATCAGGATTATGAAGACATAGTAAGTAAATAATAAATAAAGTTTTTCAATGCTGAAGAAGACTTATGGATTGTTAGAAAGTGTAGACAAGTACACCTTCTCTCAATAAACCATGGAGCAAACAGAGGGTTATACCAAAGAGCCACTGTAGAAACCAATGAGACTGAGGCCTGGTCTACACTTATCGTGAAATTTGGCGGCAGTCGACAGAAGATACGCAAGCTACGTAGAGTAGCATGTGCATCTCCCATCGACTTCCTAATTTCTAAATAGTGCGGTGTCCCCACTACACTGCGCCGACAGGAAATGCCTTCCTGTCGACTCAGCGTTACTCTTTTTCCAGGGGTGGATTTATTCGGTCAGCTTCCAGATCAATTGAGTAGGTCTCCACTTCCACTCAATTGATCCCGAAGAATTGATCTGACGGCGGTGAATTTGCCACCATCAGTAAAGACATACCCTGAGTGTAGGAACTGCCTCCCCATCCCTAAATACTGGTTTTGTTTTCAGTTTTTCCTTTGTATTTAAGTTTTTTTTGAGACAATTGCTACAAAAATGCAGACTCCTGTATTTTTTCCTTAAAGTTTCACTTTATTTAAAATCAGCGTGAAAATACTGTGTTTTCCACCTCTCAAGAATCAGGTGAAAATGTGAATTGCCACTATATTGTTTGCAAATAGTGCAAAACTCCCACAGCTTTATTATTCTTTGTATTAAATACTCTAAGTCAAAATCTTTTAAAATGTCATTTTCAAGTGATATAACTAATAATTTATGAGACATGTTGATTGGTATTCTACCAGATCTGCAAATCCTTTGGACCTATTATGATAATGGCATTTTTACAATGCACACATTACTAGAGAAAAACCTATAAAAGCAATGAAATCCTGCATAGTATCCTTGCTATAGATATATTTTATAATGTATAGAACTCTGAAGTGATGTAAAAAACATAGATTAAAAAGTTATCAAAAAGTATCTATGCACTTAGCAACTTTTCCAGTTTACAATAAATAATGTTGAAATTGAAGGTTAGCAGTAATATGTCTTACCCCAATTTCTCTCTGCTGTCGGTTTGGTATTAGTTGAAATCAGTGGAAGAAAAAGAAGAAACAGTTGGAGAGTTTGTATTATTTTTTTTTTAAAACTAGCACTACAATAATAATAAAGTGTCTGCAAAATTATATTCCTTTAAAAAAAATCAAGCTTCTCCCTCCTCCCCACCATGAAAAACAGTGACTAAGTATTTTTTAAAAACTATTTTAAAATGGCCCAACAGTAATTACTGGTAGAGCTGGGCAGGAAACTGTTTTCCTGTCCTGCAAGGATTTGAGATTCTGAAATGTTTCCCATCTTGAAACAGGACAAAAATTTAAAATCTCCAAAATTTTCACAAACCAACAATCTGACAAAATTCAGATCTCATCAATTGAAATGTTTCGTTTTGATAATTTTGAAATATTTCGTTTTGATCATTTTGAAATATTTCATTTAGCTTTTGACATTTTACAATTTTTAACCTTGTTTTCAGTATTAATTAACTAAAATTCCTAAACAAAGCTTTCAAATAAAAAATAATGAACCAAAATAAACTGAAATGAAACTAAACTTTTTTCAAAACTGTTTGGATTGAGAGATTTATTTTAACAACCCAATTCCTCTCTGCCCCCAATCTCTCTTTAAGACAATATATAAACTACATTTAGCTCCATTTATAGGCTAAAGCCTTCTATCATCAAGGTCCTGTGTAAAGTCACATATGTGCGGTCTGAGGCATAATCAATACATCTAGAAGAGGAACTTCATATTTAGTGAAACGGGAGGAACATTCACCAAGAAGAGGCTGTATTACAAAGCATGCACAACAGAAATACAGTAATATAATGCAAGGGTATTTCACCTTGCCTAGCCTTTGTATTTAAATTGTGCAGACTATATGAATTGGGAAGACAGGTTCCTAACCCTAACATATTTAATTTCTATATAAAAAGCCTAATACAGATTTTATGTTTACACATACATATTAATCAACAGATGATGATAATAATTTAAGGTTACTTCCCTTCTGGAATATGAGGTAATAAATGTATCATGAAAATAAGCTTTGAGACTACAGTTTTTATAACAAAGAAACTCTGAGTCCTTTGGCCTAGGCATTTATTAGACCATATAGGTATGGTATTACCAAAAAATACCTTCCAATTATTTTACTGAAATGAAATATTCATACGTTAAATTTAAAATAAACTACAGAAGTGTGCTGTTAAACAGCTGCTAACATGTAAGTTACTTTTCAAAGGCAGAAACCATTTTAGTCTTTCCTTTCTCCACCACTCTATGCTCTCCCATTGTTTCTGAATTTAAGACAGTTTGTGAATCTGAATGTCACTTGTACAAAAATAATAAACAGTACTAGTTCCATTATGGAGACTCCTTGAACCTTGATTAATATTCATAGCCAATCTAATTTTTTAAAATTTATAGTCACTATCTTTAAACATCCAACAATATTCACATCATTTTATTCTAATTGCTCATTAGACTTCAATGCAAGATTATATGCAAAGGTTTACTGAAATCTGGATACAAAATATCCTCTATATTTGCTGTTTCTACCAAATTTATAAACACACACATTTCAATTAATATGTCAAAAGTGTGAATCAGGTTTGCCTAACATAATCCGTTCATTAAAATTTCATGGAGTACTTCCTACTGCTTATTACAACAGTAATGTATCTTCCAAATCCTTACAGAGATACTATCTTACTACAAAAGATTTTACAAGGTACTGAAGTTATACTAACTGGTCAGTCAGTAAGCACCAGTGCCCTGCTCCGATTCTCTGATCTTCCAACTTCTCTCAATTAGTTTATTTTATCTAGGCATTCTTACATTTGTTATTTAATAGTCCTTTAAGATAGCTTCCCCAAATCCATATTAGTATTTGATTTTCAACTCAAACTTTTCATTAGAACTTCTTTAAACAAAAATAAATAAGGTTAAGGCAAAGTAGCTCTTAAATATTCCAGCCATTTTTGAGTGTTCAACTACTTCATTCCCTTTAGTAATTACGTATCTTCTATTGTTATGTTTCATATTCAAACTGGAGTAGCATCTAGAATGTGCTAGACATTTTACAAAACATATAGGGCTCACATTCTAATAGCAGACATGATAGAAGTGAGCATTCAGTATATCTGAATGTAAAGACATTATATATGCTCTAGCTGCCCACCTCCTATATGGATTACTGCATGTAGACCTGGGTAAATAATAAATGTAACCAAAAATCATTTCAGGTTGATCCAAAACAAAAAAAGTTTTAGAATTTTTTGGCAAAATGAAAAAGTTGATTTTTTGTTTTTGTTTTGGATTGAACAAAACATTTAATTCAACCAGATGTGAAACACTGCATTTAGTTTTCTAAGTTTTTAACCTTTTAAAAATAAAACAAACAAAATTTGAATTGAAAAGTTGCTTCAAATCAAAACATTTTAATTCAAAAAGGTCAAAATAAAACATTTTGACTTTTTTTGGGGGGGAGTTTTAGGTGGGGGGAGAGGGGGAGGTCCGTGTTTTTTCCACTCACGACAATTTGGTGAATTTGACACGAATGTGCAAAATGTTTCAGTTGATTCATATATACATTTTTTGAGAAAAAATTCACTCAGCTCTAGCTGGCATCTGTTCTCAAGTCCTTAATATGGTTTCCAGTCAGTTTCAGATGCCAGTTTTACTCCTAATCTTCAAAACAATTAATGAATCACATTCCAGATACGTTAAAGACTGTTTTTCAATCTATGAAGCAATGAGGCAGTTGCAGTTCTCTTGGACAATGCAGATTACAAAGTCCAGGATGAAGTATGCAAGTGCTAGAACAAACCATTCTCCATGGAGAGAATCTAGCAACGAATCCAATTTCCAGAGGAGATTAGGCTAATCCAGAATCTGACCATCTTCAGGAAATTTGAACAAGCCTTTCTACCACAGCACAAAATGACACAACATTGACAATCCCTTCCAACCTAACATATTCCCCGTTAGTGTATCTATAATCTTATCTCTTTTAAACTATTAATAAAATTGTGTCGAGGAAAAAAAGAATGATCTGATACTCATTCTTTTTGCTTAACCCCTTTTCATTTTTATGTTAATTACCTTTCATCTCTCATCTCTAATCATTCCTCTGTGCCAAAAATCAGTTTATTACTCATCCTGTTTCTCTTTCATGGCAGAACTGTCCTCCATTATGCTTCTTTAATTGCTTCTTTTATGAGACACCTAAGTCTTTACCTCCATCGTTTGATTAGTTCCATCATTTAAAAAAAATTGTAATGTTATTTTTATGTAGGCCTATAAATCTTTACAGAAATACGAAGATACAATCCCTACCCCTGAGGATCTCAACATGTTACTCATCCATGAAATAATGGAGGGCGGGAGTATGGCAGATGGCATTTAGACCCTGATTCTGAGCTCACTTGGTGCCCTACTGAATTTGACACGGCTTCACACAGGTCTACTGATATAGATCAGATTGTGGGACTGGGGCCTTTGTTAGTAAAATCCCCACTTGGTTACATCAGATTATAATTTCTGAGTTCATGTTTAGTTTACTAACTGTTTAAACAAATTTTTGGAGCCAGGTGACCAAATGAATTTTCATGAATATCACTTCAATTTATTGGGTAGAATACACAATTAAAAAACCTTTTTTCCAAATTCCTCTATCATTTCCACTATCTAATGAATGCACTGACTTGTCCACTCTGATAATGATGCAGTTTTTCTCTCTCTCTATATATATATTTTTTTAATATTTACATAAATTTCTTTTAGATTATAGAGGCTGGGCTATGAAACATGACAAATTAAGTCCAATTTCCTTCACTGAAGTTTACTGAACCACTCCCGAAATAGTCTATTCTTGGTCTTGTATTCATGACATGACCATATATCATCAGATGATTCCAGCAAACTCTGGCCAGTTCTTGAAAAAGTTTGAAATTCAATCCAATGCTTGAAGTAGCTGAAATGCTACAGATTTAGTGTTCACTGGATCTTACCTTTCATGTTAGTTGATCAAGCTACCACCATCCTTCTGCAGTTCTTCCTTGAGTTGCTATAAAACTCATTTGCCAAGAAGTCAAAATAACTGAAATAATCCTGTTGTTTAAGAACTAGACTTTCCACTCTGATGTTTCCTGGATTTCCAGGAGCTGATCATATTTTCTTTGGATTGTCAACAGTTGAAATGTAGCCTAGATAGGAACGCATCCTCTATCCCACGTGAAAACTACATCATCTATGTTTTTTTAATCTATTTGAACAGTCAATGCCAAATACTACTTTTCCTCATCAGAGAGTAATACACACTGTGATCTTAAAAACTGTTAAGGTACAAAAAGAAACTCCAAACCTGTTGAATGTCCTTTACACTCACAAGTCAATACATTGATTTGTTTATTCCTTAGACTGCTGTGCTCACCACGGATATACACATTATCTGCAAAAATCCAATTATAGAGACAAGGTGGATGAGGCAAAATTTTCTGTTCATGAAAAAGACAAACTTTTGAGCTTACACAGAACTCTTTTTCAGGTCTTGCTGTAGCTTGAAAACTTGTCCCTTTCACCAGCAGAAGTCAGTCCAAATAAAGATATTGCCTCACCACCTTGTCTCACTAATATCCTGGGAACAACACAGCTACAACACTGCAAAAATCCAATGATATGATCCAAAATACCCATTACTCAGTAAACAGCATTCCAGCAAACAATCAGAGTAAAAATGTATTTTATTAATTCTCCTTTTTTGCATCATGGCTTAAACTGATGCTTTGATCCCAAATGTCTCTCCTTCTTCTAATTCATGTCTTTGGTCTGGGAAGCAATAGTCTAAAATAATAATTTACTTAATGCTGTTCTTGCTCTGATGAGCAATAATAATATTCTTTACCAGAATGAAGGAGAATGCCTGGATTTTGATAAAAATTGAAGTATTCAATAAGCAGAAACTCATTAATCTGCATTTCAGCAAATCTGCCAATCTATACTGGATCTATATTGCCAAATTTTCCCACAAGCAACCTCATACTTTCTTCCATTCTGGCCTTTACAGGAAAGAGCTCCCTGTAAAAATCTGTAAAGCCACTACATTACTCTGTTCAAATCTCTCCTTCTGCTCACCTATGCAACGATGTCTACAAAACACTTGACAATGACTAGATAGCCAACAAACTGTGAATGCTGCTTATTACATTTATCATAATCATCTCACTGTTAACTTCTGCTCTCCATACCAGTTTCTTGAATCCACCTGTCGAGGAAGTAAGGAGATTATAGACTCCTTAGGACAAGGGACTTCTTTTTGTTATGGATGGGGCCTTAATTTCTGACTGAGGTCTCCAAATATTACCTCAATATAAATAATAAACATTTATCTTTGAATCTGCAGTTTACTGAAACACATGCTAGTAAGGTTACGGTGTTGGAGCAGGGGTGGAGCCAGTACAGACAGCATATTTCTTAAAGGTCAGTAAAAGAATGTCACACCAAATAGACTCAGCTATTGGCAGTCATAAACAGAGTACTGGAAGAAAGCTTCTCCACTTACTATGACTTGTTCTCTCTTCCTGCTGTTCTGTTGACAGAAGGGGACAGTAAGTGGGCCAGTAACTTATCCCTCAGCAAGTCTGCAGGAAACACAGTAAAAGGAGGTATAGAATGGAAGTCTATCAGCAGCCATCTGGTTATAGCATGGCAGTGACTCTTTTAGAAGGGCTTCCTCTTAATTCAGTTCCTGCCATTGTACTCCATTGAACCAAGCCACATGAGAGAATACTGCTGACAACTCTTTTGAAAGGAAGGAAAATCTTCCCCCATGCCATCTCGAGTCATCATGAAAAACTTGGTGTATAGCCATCTACACGTTGCTATGTAGTTATGCTAGAGAAAGGAAGGTCAACCAAAAGTGCCTTGCACTTGGAGCAGAAGATGGTGAGGTTTGTGATGGTTCTTAGTTCATGGGGGAGTTTATTCAATAGTCTCTGATCAGACCACAAGAAAGTTCTCTCCTCCGCATAAACAAGCTTTACCCTTATTGTAGAGAGTTCCATTGTATCAGAGATGCAAAGCTGTTGACCCTGAGATTCCTAGAACTCAGGATTCCTGAGTCTCAACATTCCCCTATTATCAGCAAATACCTGTGAATCCCTCAGATAAAAATGTCTCTCTCTTTCCCTTCTAGTGATTGGTTTACATAGAGGATAACAGCCTGCTACCAGTTATTCAATTAATTTGAATGGTAGAAGCCCACCTATGGTTCTAAGTGTCCCAAACCTGGTAATGAACCCTTTGTGGGTATGTATGGTTACGCATAGTGGAATTTGTTGTTTTCAGATTTTTTTTTAATTTAGTAATTTACATAGAAAAAGACAACATTAAAAGGACATTAAAGCTGCAAGGTCAAGCACTCAGAAGTTAGGAAATGTCACAACAGTTGCCTGGGCAACCTTAATTCAGTCAGCTTGTTGTGCATATGCATTAATACAGTCTTTCATTACTTGATAACATGCTATTTTTTCCACAGGACTCCTAAATCATTCAAATTGATCATGCTGAGGGAATATATCAGGGCTATGTAGTAAAGGATGCTGTTATCTGTAGGATCCCTGCTTCATAGAATTATAGAAATCTAGGCCTGAAATGGTCTTGAAGAGGTCATCTAGTTCATCCCCCCTATGCTGAGGCAGGAGTATACCTAGACTATCCCTGACAGGTGTTTTCCCTTCATAATATTATATATATCTATAAAACATGTCAGAACATTTTATATTACTATATATGTTCTAAAACAAACAAATAAGCAAAACAAAAACACAAGAGAAATGCTTGCACTCAACAGCATTTGTTAGTCTCATTCATGTATCAAAAATCAAGGATCAGTTTAACTCTGCCTATTTTAATTTCAAATTTCTATTAAAGGTGTTTTATTTTTAATTCAATAGCTAAATCTGAATTTGAGTGGTAACAGTCTTCAAAAACCTGTGGTCAAGAGTCTGAAATGTAGTGAGATGTAGGCACCATAACTATAGGTCAGACCGTAAAAGGTCCAATCCAGACTTATACTGAGACAGCAGGTGAAGTTAACATCTCACATTCTGGTGATGGTCTTAAAGGTTGACAAACATTTCTTAATTATTAAAAAAAATGTGACTTATACTGAATAGAAAGTTGAAAGTATGTTTTAAAAACCAGAATTATTGATTAAAACACAAAAGGCACCAAAGGCCATTATAGCATTACTGATTGCTTTTTCTTTAGTTATGTGAAAAATTCATTTCAATCATCTCTTTTTGTCATGGAACTCTAACATTACATTTCTTCTTTTGATTTGCTCCCATTGGTTTTATTTCCCCAATGGCCAAAGGTTTTGAACTTAAACTTGTGCTGTCTTATATAATGTACTGTTTTCTCTCAAATTGATATTTTACTATATATTTTATATGCCTACTCTGTGATTTCTTAAACCCATTTTTGTTATTTTTTGTTTTAAAATATTTACTTAAAGTATAGCTCATTTTTTACTCCTGCACTACTAAGAATTCAAATTAAATTACAATCTGTAAATACTTTTTTGCCTTTTTTCCCCCTACTTTGCACATCAAATCATTTTTAACTTCTAGACTTTGTTCTATCAAGGAAGAATACTTGATCATTAGAACTAATTCAGTGACACTTTACATTTTCAGGGTCAAAAGATCAGATTAAAGTTTGAGTATTACGGGGTAGCCTAGTGACTCCATAGTTGAGATGGTGATGAGATTTACACTTAAAGCAGGATTAAAATCCTTTCATTTCACACTTTAAAGACTGAATTTAGTCTCCAAATTTCACAAAATACCTCTTGAGAGGACAACTGAATTTTCCATAATTTTGGTAAAAGATTTACTAACTTTGGCAGAGGAATCATTTTAAAATGATCTTTTTTTTAAACTTTTCCTTTGAGTCTCAATTTTTTTTCAGTCCCTCTAACTAAAGAACTGTTGTCATCACAAACTCCAAATTGCACACAAACATTTTCATACCATATGACTGGACAATTTTGTCCTTACAGCATATTTAATCATAACCTAAATTAGCTATGGTGACAGATATGCCAGTTACTTCTGTCCTCGGATACAATTAAGTCTGCTTACATCTCACCAGCTATGTTCTTCACATATAGCCCCAACACTCCTGAATATGGTGAGGAAGATAAAAACGCTTGTCCATAGGGAACCCTACCCTCAATACTGCTCTTATATCCCCACTCACAATGAACCCAATCAACAGTGCTTTATGGCCTTCCCAAAGCACTGCTGCCTGGCATGCCAGGTAGCACACTCTGGCTTTTATAGAGTTAGAGGGAGACAGGTTGTGCATGGGCTGGGCGGAGGAAACTGTGATGTATGAAGAGGTTATAGTTTAGAGCGCATAGAACGGACATGGTAAGATGGAGAGAAAAGTGGGGCCTTGGAGGATTTGTGGTCTGTAACAAACTTGCAGTGGTTCTTCAGAAAGGAGCTTCTATCTGACAGACCATAGATATTTATTGGAGTGCAGCTCCCCTCAAGGCTTACTTTCTTTCTGAAGTCAGTAGAGGCTTGGGAAAGTATAAAGGTGGGTAAAGTGGTAGTGGAGCAAAGCCCCCACACCAGCTCCATGGTCCTGATATTCACCCAGGACTATTGCCTAGCCCTCATTTTAATGCCACCATAAACAACCTACAGAAAACACATCCACTTCCTGACAATCATACCCAAAGGCACAGCCTTAACTTTGACCTCAGCTATATTAGGATATATATACACTAAAGATATAGACATAATACCAAGCTCTATAGTGTGTCTATTGCATGAGAAACTGAGATCACAGTTGCTATATATGTTGGAATAAAAAGTTTGTTTGCTGTGGAGTGAAAGAATCTGTAAAAGTTTGGGAACCATAGAATTCATACGGTAAGTCATATGAATGAAAATTGGTGTGGATGTAAATGTTGCCTTAAATACTGACTGCTTGGATTTTAAGTGATTGTGTTAATATGATTGTTCAAATTCACTTCTTAACTCCAAATTAAGAAGCTTTTTTGTACAGGTGCATTTGTAGCTTAAGTAGTTAAGGTAAGAGAGCCTATTAAAATTATACTTTCAGCAAAATTTGCCTTTTGATTATTTTGTAACAGGACCGAACCAGATTATGTTTCAATCAGAACAATTAAAAAAAAGTGATTATATGCACAACCTGCATTATTATGATATGATTATGTGCACAACAAAATTTTTACTTAATAAAACTGAAACTAGTGAGTGGGAAAAATAGAAACTATACATTAAAAGCAGTTTGATGCATTGCTATAGCTCAATACAAATTTACTTTGTGTGATCCATAGAGAGACTGTATGGACATTGGACCAAAGCTAACACAGGATAAAATTTCCTGTTTTATATTCCTCTACATGTATTTAAAAAAGAAAAAAACCCTAGTTTTGTTTGATACATATAAGGCTGATGGATAACACTTCAATCTGGCTTTATTGCAAGAATGAACTAGCCCCAGAAGGACAAATAAAGGAACAGTGGATTGTTTGATTCCCCACAGCCCACCTGGTATTATGTAGGATTGGAAGTGGGAAGTCAAAGAGGAGATGGCCCAAACAGATTATGCAAGCTAAGCAGGCTACGAAGGGAATGGGGGAAATGGGTCACACAAAACTAGGGTGGATATATGATGCAATGCCTACATGATCATTTCAGTCTGAACAAATGAAAACCAAACTACGAGGATAACAAAATACAGTCACTTCCTGGAACTGAAATACATTGGACTGAAAAGAAAAAGGACTGTTTTAGATAATGATACAGAGAAATGGCAAAGGAGTGATTCACTCAGTTTGAGAAGTAAGTCAAATGAAATAATTCCTCTTGCCAAATCTTAGAAAATACTTCCCTTCCATACTTGGTAACCTAAGCTCATTGCCCATCTAACAATATTTTTAGAAATAGTAGGCTTAGAAATATTTACTTTTAACCATTATTTTAGTGTAAAATTCTCCCTCCTGCTTAACTTGATTTTGTTTAAGACAACCTAAATTGTTATTAGAAACGTTTATTAGAAACAACAAATGTTGGATCCTCACAAGAGATAGGTCTTTTGAACTAAGGCATGAGTACTGGTTACAGGTAGGAAAGGACCTTTGTGATCATGTTATCCATCTATATGTTCTATATCAATATTATCTTCTACATTAATTTGAAATGTTTTGACTTACTTCTTAATACCTTAAGTGTTGTAGCCTTAGACATTTTGCTTGACAAATTCTGTAATGTAATAGACCCCATTTTTAGATATTTGCTCCTAATAGTTAACTTGAATTCTTTTACTTTCAGGCTGTTATTCTTAATACCCTTCAAACACATTAAATAATTCATCGTGATCAACTCATTATCATTAATATTTTTATAGTTTTATCTTTCCATGGACTGTACCTATTAAGGCCTTTACCTTACTCTTTTCATAACTTCAATACGTTTTAGATCAGGACTCTGAGGATATATTCTGGGATGTGCAAAGGAACCTCAATTTCCATTGACTTCCAAATCTACCACTCTACATCTAAACATCTCCCTCCAACCAGTCCTGCATTTCTGACTCTCTCTCCAACACATCAACCTGGCCGACTGACACCAACAAGCACAACATAGCCAAACAAACTCAATTTCCCCCTCTTTTGAACTTCATTTTAACCTGTTTTTACTGCTGTGGTCACCCACCACTTTTTTTTACTGTCAAGCATACAGCTCTGGGGTCATCTTTTACTCACCATTCTTCTCCCCATGATAGTATCAGTTACCAACACTTGCTGCTTCTTTCACCACAAAATATTGCACATTCAACCTCTTCTCTCTGTTACAATGGTTAAAACATTAGACCTCTTTACTTGATTAAACCACTTCACTTTCTTCTTCAAATCCAACAGCATCCCCCTTTGTAGTCTTTCCCCATGCTAGTCTCCCTGCCTTTTCCAACTTTCTTTCCTTCTGTCTATCTGTCCTGTCTTTCACTTTGATATTGTTTAGAGCAGTGGCTGTGTTTTCCTCTATGTCTGAAAAAAAATCTAACAACTTGGGTGCTAAATAATAAAAATATCTTTATGTATAAAATGACCCAAGGCCCAGTGCACTGGGCCTTTACGCTCTCTTAACTGAAATCCCTCCTGAAGAATCATTTCTTCCATGAGACCTATAAATATTAGCTTAATAAACATTAAGTGCCCTTGCTCCCCCAACATTTTATTTACTTATATGAAAGAGACATATGCACACCCAAATATCAAAGACAGAAGTAATACATTAAGCCGCCCAGTGTTTTATATTACTAAGTAGAAGAATAAGATTTTCTTAAGACAATTTATGTCAAAGGGACTCTGAGTAGTCAGATTCTATGGTCCATATATTGTGGGAATGTTCAAGAATTATAAATATTTTGGCTCATGGTTGAAGAGCATTACAACTTATTCATAACTGAACCTATTGTTTATCTTGTACTTTAAAAAATCCTCAATGCCCAGTAAAGTTAATTTAAATTAATCTTCATATAATACTCTATTAAATGTTTTTGTTTGTTTGCTTTTAAGTAGGCAACAGCCTGGATCATCACTGCAGGAGAAAGACTAATGCTTCCACCCTCGATAAACGGTTTATAAAAATCTGGGAAAAATTAGTTGTGGAGGTAGAAGAGAGATTCATACCATAGATTTATGGACATAAGGCTCCTTAAGAAAAACAAGACCACATAAAACAAATTGAGGCTGACTTTTGTTTTCATCTATTCGCCTTTAAAATATGTTTCAGTTAAAACTTAAATGTGTATTTTACTGTACTAAAACCCCTTTATTTATTCTATATTGCTGTGATATATATGTTCAACCTCCCCTTTATAAGCCTAACCCAAAAGCCCACTGAAGTCAATAGGAGTCTTTCCATTGACTTTAATGGGCTTTGGAACAAGATTTCTTGGTATCTTTTATATCTGTGAGAATGTAACTGTTCACCTGTGCCTACCATTTAAAAAATGGGGGAGGGAATGAATTAATTTTGAAGTCAGTGCTATTCTCTAGATGGTTGCAACTGGAACAAGATATTTAATTACAAACTCTGTTTATGCTATGAAATTAAATTATTTTATGCTATGCAATTAAAATAAGAATATTAACCATGTGCCACAGGAATATGTGCAAAATATGAGACATCTCTCTCAAAAAATGATCAGTCTGTCATTGGCCATCAGAGGGGCAAAGCCAAAAAATGTTTGCCCAAAATTCAGGCTTTGTAAAATTTAAAAGGCCAATAAAATGTTTCCATGCTTTTAAAAACAAAAAAACTCAATACATACATTTTTAAAACAAACACTTCCCTACAGTATTTGCAGCCTAAACTTCAGAGGTTGTTACTAGCTTTTGAAAATCAAACAGTGAAAATAGGTAGAAAGGCCCATATCCTCAAAGATATGCCCATTTGCCTGAAATCAATGGGAATTAGGTGCCTAAATACCTTTGAGGATCTGTGCCAAACTGACTGGTCTGTTTCTATTGTGTAATCAAGGAGAAAGGCAAAAAGCAACAAGGTAGTATAAAGAATAAGAAATCCAACAGACTAAATTTTTTATCTTCTTAACCTTAGGTTTATTTGAATGGGCATAACTTTTCTTTCATTTTCTTTTATTTTTTAAATCCCACTTTTTAATCTTTGTTGTCTTTTAAAACTGGGATTTTTTAAATAAAGTTTTACTGTACATTTTCTCTACTTTCAATTCAAAACTTGCAACAATAGTGATTAATTTATTTAAGCTAGAGAGAATATTAATATCATCATGTTTTCATTATTCTATTTTTTGTTTAAATTTCCTCCTGTTATGCCCATATCTTCTCTGAAGTTGCCATAAAGGCTTGTGGATAATGTGGATAGCATTTCACATAATTGTAATCTGCCCCAGCCTGTAGCACTTTAAACACTTATTTTCTAGATATATTCTAGATATTCTTCTCTTCATTTATTATGGGTGTGTTCCTTGTGCATGGGTAGTACTTGGGAAGGCCTTATTTCTCACACACCCCATGGCCTGATTGGTCCATTCATGGATCACAGGAGCAGGTTTCTGGTCTAATGGCACCTGCGCAAATAGTGGTGCAACAGTTTATATTGCTTTCCTGAGCATGGGCCACCCTTGTTTTCTTTGTCTAATCTGCCCTTTTCTTGTGTTTGTTTCTAATGCTAGATCTCCCACTTTGTTCTGGGTTTTGAACAGCACCCTTTTTAAAGGCCTAAGAAGAACTTTTTCCCACATTGCAAAATAGCAGCTAGCAGTGTGTGGTTTTGCCTTCCTCAGAGCACTTGGAGGTTTGTCAAGTGAGCAGGTATTATATTACTGATATTGGTCATAACCAGGCAGGTGGACATTTGCTGTGCATTGGATGGAGAGAGAAGTGCTGCAGTGTCCTATGTAGAAAGAAGCATCCTTCATTTAACCCCTTTTCCTTTCATAAATAAAAGTGTGGAGGAAAATCTGAGGCCTTCCTGATCCTGATCCCTGAGTGGATACTACAGGAGGGGGCTTGCAGTAGCCTCTTCTTAAAAATTGGTCTGCTTTTGCAGGTGTGTGTGTGTGTGTTTTGTGAGCTACACATACTTATCTTGTTGGGGAGATTGTTTGGGGAGGAGCCACATGTGCTATTCATGCCTTAGTTGCATTATGTTGTACCTAATTAAAGATTCAGCTTTTGCTCTAACACAATTTTTTCTCAAACTGAGTGAATCACTCCTTTTTGTATGTGTGCCAAGAGTTATCAGTTTGAAGAATGACCACACACAGTACATTCACTTGGAAAATGGATCTCCAATGCCCTTCAACAGATGACCCTTCACAGATTTACTACAAAAGACATTCCAAGAAACACTATGAGCCAAATCCTAATTCCACTGATGTAAATGGGAGTTTTGCCATTAACTTAAATGGAAAAAGTATTTGGCATTATGTAGAACAATCTCCCAAAAGAACTGGTGAAAGCCTTAGGACACTGAAAACAAGACTAAGTAAAGCTCTAGAAGTACACAACAAGGAACAATTCTGAGTTGGCAAGAGAAGGGACTAAATATACTGAAAACATCTTTTCCATCTCTATTTTCCATTATTCTACAACTTCAGGATTTCAAGGAAACCAACACAGGAAGGGAATAAAAACAGTAAAATTATTTTTAAATTTTCTGACTTCTGAGACAAGGACTAGGTTATTAATGCTACACACAATATCCTGGAGATGAATACATGGGCTGGTTACAATTATGTGAAATGTCATTCCTATAATGCAGGCAAAACACTGGGATCGCCTGATTCTCCAAAAAATCCTTCATCATTGTGGGGTCTGTGGCTTGGAATGTCTTTTGAATATTGTACAAAGCTAAATTAAAAGAAAGACACCACGGAAAAGTAGAATCTTTATTTAAAAAAAAGAGGGGAGGGAGGACAAGTAAAGAATAGAATTAGGAGGACACACAAAAACTTCTGTAGCACTCTGCAAGTTCAGGGAATCTTTGTATCCGTTTCTCTTTGGTTGGAGAGGATGAAGCTTTTAAGGCCTGAACTGATGAGTGGTCTCCAACATGCATTAAAGGTAGATAGTTTCATCCTTTCCTGTTTTACATTAGTGGCGTTTGCTGTCAACCCAGCTTCTTCCAGGGATTTGAAGATGGCAGCTTCTTGATTTAGATGGGTCTCCTAGTCTCAGATATGAACTAAAGTCACCCATGTAAGCGGAGTCATACTGGTCACCTGGCTGGAGGACTGGTCCATCAATCACTGAAATGTTGCGGGTACTCTACGAAGGCCAAAAAGCAGTCTTTTCATGGGATACTGGCATAACAGGGATCTGCAAGTATCCTTTTGTGATATTCATACTGTCCAGTAGTTTATCTACTGTGGGCAAAGGGTATCCATGAATTTTAGAGATGGCACTGACTTAGTTAAATTGATGTAAAACAGAATGGTGCCATCTAGTTTGGGTATCAGTACAACAGGACTTCACTCACTATGGGGTTCTTCAGTAACTCCAACCTCCCACATGGTTTGGAGTTCCTGTTTTAAAAACCTCACACATTTTCCTGATAAGTTGACAAGGTGTTTTCTTGACCTGTTGCCTTGATTTCATCTCAATATGGTGATACGATAAATGAGAGTGGAGAAGATCATGATTTGCTACACCTAGGCTTTTGGCTCTGATAAAAGGTTCTCACCTATTTGTACAAGCCCTGTAGCCTGAGAGGTGGACACCTGGGATCCTAACTCTGGCTCAAGCAGGTAAGAGGCTATGAACAAGCTCTCTCGGGTTGTTCAAAGTTTCAAGAGGTTCACATGGTAGACATGTACCCTTCTTTTATTCAGGTACCCTAAATCCATACTTTACTGGCCTCATCTGGGAATTATTCATAGAGTCCCTGCCACGTGGCCAAAAGCTTGGATTCCACTGTGGAGAACAATAGGAGTACTTGGTCACAAGTTTTAAACACACACGAGAAGCATCTTAGTCATCGTCCGCTGCGCCACGTTAAATGGCAGAACAAGATCAGCAATGAGGATATTCATAGCTGAATCTAGCAACTGCCTCCATCCCAGTATAGGCAGCTTTCTTGGTACACACAAATTATTAGGATAGAAGACCAACAATTTACAAAGTGTATTTACCAATAAATGGCACCATACAGTCCATGATCATGTGACTGCCAAAAACTTTGCTGGTGTAATAAGATCACCAGAGATGGAGATGGATTGAAGATCTCCCAGACTGTTCTAGAGAACTTAGTTACAGATCAATCTGGGTGGTGCTCAATCTGCAGAGGCTACATCCCTTTGGGACTTGCCTGGGAAGAGAAGAAGATGGCAAGCACCCTTGTTATGTGCTTGTTTCTGGGCATAATAGGCATTAAGGAGATTCTCTTTCACAAAAGTAACCAGGGCCTCAAGCTCTCAGAGTTTGAGTATATACTGTACTGGGTTCTCTGCTCTGGGCCAGTGTTCCTCCCACATTTCCCATTCTATGTCTAAGATACCCAGTGCTGCCTCCCATAAAGGAGTTTGAAGGGGGAGAAACCAGTGGATGATTG
This sequence comes from Emydura macquarii macquarii, assembly GCF_026122565.2. NCBI lineage: Eukaryota > Metazoa > Chordata > Testudines > Chelidae > Emydura > Emydura macquarii. The sequence continues at coordinate 37,337,853 of NW_027133034.1, read as the reverse complement.
GGGGACTTTCCGTACAGCAAATAGGAGGGGTAGGAGCAACTGGTCCCAGGGGTGGGGGTAAGTGGTAGTGAATTTCCTGAGCATTCTTTTTAAGTTTTGGTTAAAGCACTCCACAAGACCATACATATTTGGGTGGGCCACAGAGGTTCGGATGCACTTGACGAAGTAAGTATGTAGCCTACTAAAAATTATATGCTACATAAAATTGGTCTTCTGGCTGCTTAAGATCTCCCAGCCACACCTCTGCCCTGGCAAAGACTTCTATCAATGCAGTAGAAATGGCTTTTGCATTAATAGAGCATAAAGGAATTGCTTTAGAGTATCTAGTAGCTCAATCTAGTATCATAAGAATAAACTGATTACCTCATTGCACTCTTCTCCCGGTCCATCCCTCTTCTTTCAAATGGGATGTCTACTAAGGAGGTTTTGAATCTCCTTTAGATGTAACTAGCTGACAACTCTGTAAGAGGCACAGAAGTCATTGATTTCTTTATGAATTCTGGGCCTAAAGGAGCGAGCTAAAATTCTGGACTGGGTTTTCTCCTTCTCTAGGTGCCCTGGAAACAGTATGGCATGAGCCAATCACAGGACTTCCTGATGATACAGCCATGGAACTAGGATCAGTGCCTATACTTCTCCCATTTGGCTGTCCTTCTCTGGGCAGTAAAGCTACTCAACTTGGAATTCGAATTGTAGATGTCGACTGGCTTGATAGAAGTTTATTACATCTCCATTCATCCTAAGCCAAACTCAGGATCTCATCTCCCTGTTATGTTAGAATGTCTGACCCATGTTGGGGAGCTACTGCAGGCTCCTTGCTTGGTTGAAAGATTAAAGGAGCCTACTCTTGGCCAAAATTCTCTTTGCCAGCCCCGGGTCCTCACTTATCCCTACTAAACATGATCTAGAAATGTATTATTAAAAGTAAAGTTTGGTTCTGTTCACCATGCCTTAAACAGATCTCCAGTTTGTATCTCCAATTTAGGTGGGTCATGAGATGGCACAACTGAAGGATTAGGTGACCTTGCTCTGAAGTGAGCCAATGATTGGGATCTTGAAGAGTGAGAGGCACCCCAAGGATTCCCAGGGGATGATTGAAGAAATGAAAACAGTACAGGAGGCCAGTATGTGCTGGGCCAAGAAGTTCTGTGTCTGCTCCGGGAACACTGTCAGTCTTGGTGTCGATGCTGCTCCTCCAGAAGTAATCTAGAAAACTTCTATGATCAATACCTGGAGAAGTAAAGAAAAATTCCAAACCAACTGCGAGGAATCCTCTGAATAATCCACAGGCAGCGGAGAAGCCAGACCTGCAGGGGCCACCAATCATCCCGATCTTCCTAAAGTCTAGTGAGAAGACTGTATTGGTACCAAAGACAGTACAGTATTAGGTGCTTCGGATACCACTCAGGATTTTGAAGCCACACTGAAAGCTGTTACCGAAAAGGCCATAAATACCAATGCAGATGTCAGTGCCCTGTTCAAAAAATGGCTCCTTACTGAAGACTGAGACTGCTGCGGTCATTGGCTGAAGACGATATCGATACTAAAATAGGGTATCTTAATGCTGATGATAGGACTGGAGTCACCTTTTTAGCAGGCTTCATAATCAGTACTGAGGAAGACACCAGTAACACTGCACAGTCCAGAGTGACCAGTGACTGCAGAGGTCACTTCCCCAACTGAGAACTCCTGTATTAGAGGAGACTCCAGGATGTAGAGACAGAGTAAATAAGCTGCTGCCTGATGTTCCTGTGGAGTCAATTGGTGTCAAAACTGATGTTCTTTGTATCAGACTCAATAGACATCCTGTTGATGGCACCGGACTCAACAATATGGTATTTATCTGTTATCCCCTTAGTCAGGAAGAGGGTAGATGGCCCTGCTCCGTCTTGGGCACTTGAGGAGCCTTGGTGATGCTCTGCACTCCTCTTAGAAGAAAAAGGAAGAATCTTGCTGAGCCCTAGCTCTGAGCAATTTTGTAAGTTCTCTTCCTCAGAGGTCCAGAGAAAGGAAAGCAGTCCCTTCTCCTCTGAAGATAAGAATCTGAGTCTAATGGTCTAACAGGAACCAGTCCCAGCTCTGAAGTAGTTTGAGGGGCTGGATGATCTGTGAAAAGATCCTACAGCTAAAGTGGGTCTCACGGGTTATTCCATGCGGTGTTTCTTGAGGAGTAGGTCTCTGGGAACTTGCAATCTCTTTTTGAATGACCAGCATATTGCACTTTCCTTTAATGTGCCCTCTCTCCTCGGCACAATAAGCACAGAGTGTGGGGATCACCGTTCCAGATAGCCACCTCACACAAAGGATAGTGTTTAAAGCCTTGTGATGTCACACCACCAGATTTACTAAAGTAATAAACAAGAGAAAGTTATTCATCTTGTGCAGTAACTGAGATTCTTTGAGATGGTGTCCTTGTGGGTGTTCCACTTTAGATGTTAGTGTGTCCCTGCACCTTTGATCAGAGAATTTCAGCAGCAGAGCTCATCTGTGTTGTGCATGTGCTTTCCCTGTCCCACGCCATTGTTGGTGCCTATCTAGCATTGCGTGAACAGACCCCACTCAGTTCCTTCTCTACCACTGAGTCCACAGCTTGAACTCTGAAGTAGAGGGGAGGTGGGAGGGTAGTGGAGCACCCACAGGGACACCATCTTGAAGAAACTCATTTACTGCACAGGGTGAGTAAGCTTCTCTTATTCGAGGAGTGTCCCTGTGGGTGCTCCACTTCAGGAGACTTTCGAGTAGTGCCCTCAGTGGATGGAAGGGGCTTTGGAGCTGTGTGAGTAACTGATGATAGTACAGAAGTCCTACCAATGCATCTGATCTTGAGTACTGATTTATCACAGAGTGTTTTGTGTGAGGACACCCAGGTGGCTGCTTTACATATGTCCATGCTTGGTATGTTGTTGAGAAAAGCTACCGAGGTTGATAATGACATGGTAGAGTGGGTTCGGATCCCCAGTGGGGGTTGTGTATCCTGCAATTGGTAACTAAGGTGAATGCATCCAGAAACCCATTTGGACAGTCTCTGCTTTGAAATGGAGCAACTTTTAGAACATTCCAAAGTTGAAATAAAAAGTATCGATGACTTTCTGAAGATTTTGGTTCTCTCAGGGTAGAAAGCTAGTGCACCTCTCATGTTCAGAGTGTGTACTATTGTGTCCCATTTGCTCCCATGAGGTTTAGGGAAGAACGAGGGAAGATGGATTGATTGGTTCAAGTGGAAAGAGGTGGATACTTTAGGTAAAAATTTTAGAGAGGAATTTGACTAAATGATATAGTGTATGATTAGATGCCTAAACATACATACACTGTGCAGTTAATATGTCTTCAACAACTAAGAATTCAGCAGAATGAGTAAAAAACAATTTGAGTTTTAAATAATATCTGAAAGTGGTAGAAAAGATTGCTATTTAAAAATAACATGATGCCAGTCATGAAAAATTAATCTGCAACAGACAACCTTTAATATTTGAGCTCATTTTATTATTTTATGCAAAAATATTTATGCTATAAATTTCTTACCAAAATTCAACTCAGTATAGAAAAAGAAATTTTATGACCTGTTTCTTCAATTTCTAATCCTCAGTTTTATTCCCTTTGAAGTATACTTGCCAGCTCTATGAACTCAAAAGAAAGATAAAGTGTTGTTGGTTAAGTCGATTCACAAAGGGAGAACTGAAATTCTCTCTCTACTGCCCTCCCTCCCCCCCCCCCCACACAAAAGTGGAAATACACAACTGGCTCTTTTAGTGTTAAGTCAGAAAATCAATTACTATAACTGCATTTTACGATATTTGCTGCTTAACATATAACAGTGAATCTAACATTTAGAAACCATCATATCATCATAGTCATCATGATCCAAGCTGCAAATAATAGAGAGTGTCAGTGTCAATTTTGCTTTCTCACACTTGCTTCCCTTCACTTCATCTGATTTTAATAATCCCTGTCAAACCACAAACAGTCCAAATTACCTTCTTGACACAGAAGCTTTCAAGGAGGAGACAGAATCTCAACTTTCATTTAGTGACTACAAAAGAAAGCTGTCCAGCTGGACAAATATTATTTCCACTCTTGACAATCTCTACAGTAAAACACACATTTTAATTTTAACTGAAGCTGCCAAGAGTTTGATATGAGCTTCTTGTTCAGTATAGATTGACGCTCAGGATTAGCAGACCAACAACTGTAGTTGTGTTAAAAGAACTCAACATTTTCTACTAAAATATAAATCATAAACTGTATCTAATGGACCAAAGGAACATGCAAGAGATGACAAATGCACTTTATTAATTAACCACCCCCACAAACTTAATTAGGAAAAAAAAAAGAACGTAAAAGAAGTGGTTGCAGGAGATGAGATTTCTGATTTCGTATTTCTAAAATTCACTAACTAAATGCTGCTTAAACTCAGAGACAAACAATGAAGTAATCAAACTTGTAAGGAACATAGAACTTATGTTTTCACCCACTTGAACAATAGCCTAAGAAAGCTGACCATTTGACTTCTGAAAACATGGTCCAGACAATAAGCTCCGACAAATCATATGATCTGCAAGCTTTTTCCCTGACTGACTTGTCTTCAAAGTAAACTTGGTAGCACAATTCACTGTTTCACATGGATCAAGTTTAAAAGTAATTGATTTCTCTGATGCACCACTGGATTGTATAATCAGCATTCTATTTAAAGCTTATATGAGTCAATTAAAACATAATATGAAAATGTACATAAGGAAAAAAAGTAAATTAAGATACTAAGAAGCAATGGGCATCTGGATATAGCTGTTCAAGATTTCCAAGAAAACACCAATTCATGAAAACCGAAACTGCTCATAGATTCTTTGATTCCAAGCCCAGAGGGGACCATTGTGATCATCTAGTTTGACCTCATGTACAACGTATGTCATAGAACTTTCCCTTCCTGTCCACAGGAAAAGGTTAGTTTTGAAAAATTTCCTGTTTTGAAAAAAATTTGAATTATAGTTTGAAAACTGTCAAAAAGTCCCATTGTTTCAAAATGAAAAAGTTCCATTTGGGGTTGAAACAACTTTTTATTGTGAAATGAAATAATTTATAGTAAAAAAAAAAAAAAGGCAAAATCATAAAGCTTTTCAGCTGAACCAATTCAATTTTTTTTAATGAAACTTTTTGAGATTTTGACTTTTCATCCTGATTTGGGAGGGAAAAATTTTGATATCTCAAAAATTCTCACAGAACAGGAAAATAGTTTCCTTCCTAACTCAGCTTCTGGGTAATTAAAGACTAAAGAAAACATATTTTGTATAAAGCAGTGTAGAATTTGAAGTGTTATTAGCCATTATGAATGAGTATGAAGCAACTATGGCTCTCTTTATTAGAAGTCTCAAGTTGTAAAATACTTTTGAAATACAATGTATGATATTTGTCTTTCCCATGATGTTTGACTTAGCTCCATACACAGGACAAAGTAACTTTGATTAACTTTAAATGATTCTACTCTAACAGTCATAATAAGCCAAGATAATAAAACAAAGGAAGATGATCATTTCACATTACCGTGTTGTTCCCTCATAGTAGAGCTTTCTAGTGACATGGTAACACATAGAGCACATATATTTTATCGTGAAAGTCTACACCATATTGATGTATTCTATTATAGTAGCTCTCTGTATTTGATTTAATCTCTACTCAGCATTTTAACTTTTATCCCCAATACCATATTACATGTAAAATATACCAAACCTCTTTTTTTCCTGATAGATACTAAAATGGCTACTAATAATGACAGTGTTAATGTTCATAAGGATAAAGAGGCCAAATGAAGGTACTGCAGGAGTTGAAATCAATTTGGTAGTAGTAACAGAGATAGTGCTTCACGTATGACTATGCACGTTACAAAACATTCACTACTCAATCCAGCATGATTATCAATCTATGCTCCAACACAACCAGGATTAGTTTAGGAGTGGTAAAGCAGGTCATAACTGAGATGCCTTTATAGAGCTGTCATACGGGAAAAGAGAAAGGACAAGATTACATAGCATCTGTCTACATATGAACAAATAGGCTTAGAGTTAATTCTAAAAGATGGATGGAAGCAGGGGAGTTCACACTTCCCAGAGTTACTGTTTCAGGCTGTCTGTAGACGCAGACAGACATCATTGCATTCTTTTATACTTTGTTCACATTTACAAAGTGATATTTACAACCATGAATACTAGAAATTTACTGTTTTGCTTTTTAAAAGAAAGCTTGCAGTCAATAGAACCTGAATATACAACAGTGGCCACATCAGATGGCCAAGATCTAGCTCTGTGCCCATCCAGGAGTTTAATAAGGATGCTCCTATTCAGACCACTCAACCAAGTTCTATTGTAAATACACAATCCTTACTAAGGAAAAACTCCCATTAAGTCAATGACACACTCAATCTATATGTCTAGTTATAGCGGTTAGGGAACCACATCAACTGCAATATATTCAATTCTCTACTCTCTTGACAGTTCACTCCACTAATTATATAGCTAACTCTTCTTAGTCTGCCTGAAAGATAGTTTGCAGCCACTTAGGAGTCCTTAAATATTCCAGGACAGCGTTCTCTGCTGTTTTGCCTATTATTTGATATGATTTTATGGATTAAATCTACTGGTCCCCATTTTATATCATGTCACCAACTACCATTCATTATATGCATATATGCATTTTTTTTCAAGGAGAGAGGTCACAGTCTTTCTGTTGCATTTGATTTCCCCTTCAACAATATTTGATATATAACAAGTACAACCACTGAATTTACCATTTTCTGTAACCACTTACAATGATTACTGCCAGCTGGCTACTGAAATTTACACATGGCCCCAAAGGGCATTTGTCCCCAAGCATTGATCCTACCTCAGTATCTGGCCACACAGCAAAAACTTTAGTATTAATTATTTTTACAGCACCCCAACATACAGTAGGCATTAACAGATAGGTGGTCCCTGTCTCAAAATATTTACCATCAAATTTTACCATGCTTCATCCAATTTATCTGTGCTCTGTGTTCTGAGAATGGACCATGTATAAACATCGCTTCTCATATCCAGTCTGCCCAACACTCTTCCCCACTGCTGCTTTTACTGATGTTGGAGTCAGGGTTTCTTGTACATTTTTTAAGAAAGCCAGAGATTTTTTTTCCTGGTAACTAATACCTTCACTCCCAAACACATAAAGACAGTATGGCATGTTAGGAGGCAAGGCAACCACCTCCATAATATGGTACTCAAGCATAAATATGCTTATTGGTATACGAATGTGTGCGTTTATACAAATAAAAGCTTCTTTCTAAAATGTGTGTGAACCAAAATAGTTGCCCAAATGATCATTGAACAGCAAATAAAAACTGGTGCAAATTTTGACGTGACCATTATTTCAATTCAGATGTCACATATACATTTATGAATAATTTTTCCAAATATTTGCTCTGCAGAAGTCTATCTTCCCACAGCATTCCCATTTGTAATCTCATCCTGCTAGTCTTGTCTCTTAACAGTTTACAATATAAGTTAAGATTCCATCTTTATTTGTGGATGGTACTCTTTTCTTAAATAGCACCATAGATGTTTTGTAATGTATGAAATAAGAATTTAAAAAAAAAAGAAATTATTCGTGACTTCTTATTGCACTGCATCTATGTGTGTGTTAAATGTGCTTGAGAAGAAATGAAAGAACAGTTGTCAGGTGGCGCTTCTTTAGTCCCAAGGCTGTCCCTAATTGTGCTTATCCTCTTCTCAGGAGAATTTTATGGAGATAGCATTTACTGAAATTTACAGGAAGTTTCTGGTCATGAGGCAACTGAAGAGTATTGCAGCTGGCAAACCCTTCAATCTCAAGGTCAAAAGGAGAATTTATACTTTCTACTGCGAGAGTGTTTCAGGAAAAGGTGGGAAAAGGGCTGAATAATCCCTTAAGTTGCACCAACTCCATATAAATTTTGCTAAATGTGACAGGAAACCTTGTAGGAACAAAATACAGTGAAATGCCATAGGAAAAGGCAGAGAAATCAGAATTTTAAATCCATCTCAAGCTTCCATTTTCCATATCAGCAGATGAAGGAAGTATATTGGAGATAATTCCCTCAACTTCAGAGTGGAATGCTTCATGTAGTATTAGGACAGCAATGATTTGAGTATGGACCAAGGATATTAATGAGGCCCTCAACTGCAGGAAGTCGAGGTATGAAGAACCCCACTACAAAGAGGAACAGAGCCGCAGTAAATTCCTATTTGGTGCCAATCAGCAGCAACTCCTCCTCCCATTGTAATAAAAAACAGCAATAAGGATATTATATGAAATTCTGTAGTGCATAGGCACTCAGCCTTTGGTTTCATGCCTAAAAGAGTGAGTATTCATAAATATCTTACAACTGAACATCATGTCGTGTTATCCTTACATAATTACAAGCCTCAAGTGTACTGTGCAATCACACAAAGTGCAACGGTGTAAACAATGCATGTTATTTGTCTTCTTACCATCATAAGAAGAATCTTTTGCTTCTAAACAATTTTGTATTGTAAATTTAAGTTTCACCTTAAAGAAAGAATATATTTAAATTTCATAATGGAAAGGGAGGAAGAATTGATAGAGGAAAGAAAAAAGGCAGTAAAAGCTTTCCCTGCACACTGCCATTAATGTGTTCACAAATTTCTTTTTCCTTGAATTAATTTTATTGCATTTTTACAACTTTTATATAAAAGCAAAACATTACAAGCCACACAAGACTCAAGAAATAGGATGATGAGGTAGCTGGGAACTTACATTATATTCAAGATTTTAAAAGCTTAATCAGTGTGTGTGGGTTGGTTTTCTTTCTTTCTTTTTTTTTTTGTGGTTTTTGTTTGTTTGTAATTTAACTACTTATAAAACTGAGTGCAATGATAGCTCTGCTGTATGAGTTCCAACTAAACCTATTTTTAGTTCAAGTGTTCCATTACAGTATGCTTCCCCTAAAGTGGCTACTCCATGCCGTATGAAAGGTAAATCTTTTGGGGTCTGATCTAATCAGCCTGACATCCAACCAGCAGCAGACAGCCTACGTAAGTCAAGGTCTCCTTCACTGGCTGGAGTGGACAAGCCCTGGTGGTGATATCAGGAGCAGCCTCAGTAAGACATCATCAACCCAAGCAAAACCTCCAGTGACATTACCAACCAACAATACATATTGTGAGTAGTGAGGAGTCATCCTGGGGAAGCTTCTATTGAACTGAACTGATTTTCTTTTAATCAGTGGCAGGACCAGTCTGGGGGCAGCTGGCATCACTCCAGCCTGCCCAATGCCCTCTGAAGGCCAACACAATTCAGACTCTTAAAGGCACTTCAATGGTTGTTTCTACAAATACTCTTATATAACAACATATATTTGGAGTATACATCACGGTACGAAGTAGTATATTAGATCACCTAATTTACAACACTAAGAAAGTGAGATTGGAGTCTCTTATCATTCCACTTTAATCTTAGTGTGTACTGCTGAAAAGAATTATCACAAAAGCCTCATCACACCATGTCAAGATCCACTCTTTCTTGACTGGTGATGGGTATTTCTCTCCAGGAATAGCAATGCAATATCTAATTACAAATTTAATAAAGTGATTGGCCAGATTCTTATCTGTGACAAGAGACATACTTGGAACAGCTGGAGGGAGTACCACATCTGCAGTCCCGATTCCTTAAGCTGCTGAGAGCTCTTTTGATTTCCAGTGTAACTTAGAGCAAAGCTAAGCTTTCTTTAAATTCACCGGGAGGCTGTTGCACTAGTTTTGAAATGCCAGAGCCTGGTATACAACAGCCAGGCACCCACTGGTGAGGGGGTGGTGGGGATGGTGGGGGGCGGGGGGGGGGGGGGGCAGGGGAGGGAGGGAGGGACGGGCGAGGAGGGAGAAGGAGATATTCTGGCTCTGACAGCCAGATTCTCCTTTTTGAGGATGTCTTTTTGGTTCCTTTGCACTACTCCAGAAACATAAAGGGGACATGATTTGATCTGCTGCTTTTTAGAAATATTTTTAATTTTAAAGCAATGTAGAAGAACTTTTAATGTAGTATAACCTTAGGTTAAGTAATTCAGTGTTTAACATTTCATATAAACAACTTGCAAACTAACATCAAAATAATTATGTCCTATGACATGTACCATATGACAAAAATTAACAGAGTATACTATTACATACAAACAACTACATTGCTCTGACCTGTTTACATATTATATCACAATAATCTAAAGTATATTCAGAGTCCAAATCTACCTATTTCTCCATGGTCATGCCAAGTACATCTGGTCCAGCTATAAGGCTCACCATGATCAAGAACACTTTTAACTTTTCTTTTAACTTAAAATAAAGAAAAAGAAAAGTAAAGAGCTGAAATTCAAAGTCAGCAGTTGTTACCTGGTTCTCCAAACAAGTGTTTAAATAATAAAATTTCACACAGGTCAGATGGTTCTAATCAAGACTATATATCAAAGAATTTTAAAAATTCTATCTTTCTATATTATAGATATATATATATATATATATATTTCTATCTAAAAACCTATCTTTTCATCCTTTGTTTTTGTCAATGGGAGGAAAATTATGTTTTGAATGTCATAGCTTTCATACATGTGTAATTATCACACTAGATTTTCATAAACATATATAACTTATAATAGGTGAATCTTGGAAAATATCCTCTGTCAGATACATATGTACTAAGTACAGTACCTTCAACAAACAGATTTTCTTTGTAACATGACCTTGTGGTCTTCAGCTTTAAGAGACTTCATAAAGGGCCATGCTGAATTATAGCACTAGAAGAAGTTTTTAAATAGCCCTATGTAAAAAAACAAAAACAAACAAACAAACCCTGGGACTTTCCCTATAACAAATGTGAAAAATCGGAACAGGGGACAATAGATGCCTGTATAAGACAAAGCCCTGGGACTGTCCCTATAAAATTGAGACATCTGGTCATGCTAAATACACCTCCATGAAAAGAGGCTTCTTGCCTCTTTTGAGTCAAGTAATTTTAAAAAAATGAGTGAAAATTGTGGAAGGTTTTAAAAACTCATTATTTTGTATAAAGGAATGAACTTCTTCTGGAGTACTCTCCAGGATGGATCAGCTGTGGCAATGGAAAGAACTTACAGGCAAATAGCTGGGATGTAAGTTGGGAAACACTAATACCACTACTAACCCACAATTAAAACTTTAACTTTTGCCAAAATATGCATTTAGCAAATAGACCAAAACTACTGAAGAACCCATTTCTGTCTCTTAGGTACAAAACCACAATGTTCTTTTAAAGACATAAGTAGTAAAGGAAATGCAAAAACCTATATGAAAAATGACATTAAGGTTGTGACACCAGAGAACAAAAGCCAAGAATTTAAAGTTAAGCTGACACTCAGTCCTTAAATCATGCTATTGTGCTTCTTTTTAAAAAGCAACAATGTGAGTTAATAACAAGTTGTCAGCCTTAACTTTGAATTGCCTGAAGTTTGTCATTTGGTGTTTGTGTCACAACCTTAATGTTATTTAAATGTAGTTTTTAGTATCTATTATTTAAAAAGGTCTACTTTAAGACAGCAAAAAGCTTTGATGGAGTAAACCTCAAAGTACACTGCATTGCTGGTATGCCACTTCATTAGAAGTAGTGCATAAAACATATGCTGTTGACAAATCTAATTCATTAAAGTTGAGATAGATGCACTTTAAAACAACTGGCTGGCATCATTATCTACAGTTCCTTTTATAAATTATTCCTCTTTTTCCTTCTTGACTGAACTTGTCACTGTTCTCTTTTCTGAGTGTGAATGTTATGCCTTAAAATTCAATACTTTCAACATGTTTAGACAAATCATAAGTTAAATAAAGTAGTTTATTTGCTAAAAATAAGAGTGTAAGCAGAAAAACATACACTGATTATTTCATTGATTTTAACTGAAGACAAGTAAAATTAGGAAACAATGTATAGCCATTTCAGCTTGATCAAAAACATAAAATAAAAATGTATTGCATAGAAGAGAGAATTAAAAAGTAGAAGAGAGCGCCATTCTGGCAGCTTTGTTGCACTGCCATTTAGACGAGTTGAGTTTAGAATTGAATTGTGCTCAGCAAGAGAGAGGAGATCAGGCACATCACAATGTTGACAGGTGGCTGACATACTTACTTTTAAAGGGAAATTGCTAACTGTATTACTTTTGGAAACCAAAACACAGTCCAGCATTATGTTGACTGGAGGAAGCTATAAGCTGGCAAAGTACACTTTAGAATTAGATGTTCACCACTGGTCAATTAAAAGGTCATCCCTCTTTGGACAGTACGTGACGGCAGTTACAAAGCTCACCTGTAAACTTCTTCAGTGAGAGAAGTGCACTTTTAGTTTCTTTCAAAAACTACATAATGCTATACACAACTGGGAAATTGTTATGAAAATTATTTAGTCACATAAAATGCATCTTAGTATTTGTATATGCTGAATCAAATACTTTTAAAGGGCTGGTTGGATCAGTAGACATGTAACTCAGAAAAAGTTAAATGAGCAATTTTTTCTTGCTGTGTCATATACACCTACCAATTCTTCATTAAATATCAGGTGTCCCAACTAATTCCATAGTTTCTTTTTCCTATGTTTTGGATAAGGCCAAAAAGATAACTATTTTTTTTTTTTTTTAAGATTTATTAAACCTCAAGTTCAATTAAGAGTGAACTCTGGACATATACCAGGAACAATTCTTTTCCTGATGAAAAATGAAGTTCCTGATGAAAAATGAAGTTCAGCTGACAGAAATCTTTGTGAAGACAAGACAAGACGCCAGGAACATGGTTTAACTAGATCACAACTTTATTAAGGAACACATTTGGAACTATCCAGCAATAACTCGTCCTGTGCAGGTCACCCTTCCTTTGTAATCCATGCCACCTAGTGGAGGGCTGCTGTCAGCCTCTCCCACCCCTCAATCCACCAGGCGCCAGCACCATTGTTGGAACCATATTACCTTTTCCCCATATGAGAGTTATGGATGGGTTGAAAAGAGGTTGTCTCCTCACTTTATTGGACATTAGGAGCCCTAAACCCAGTCCTCACCTTCTTTAGGAGATGCCTTCTCCTAATCCATTTTCAATTTGAGTTTATCAGTGAACCAGACCCCATATTGAACCGTTCTCAGCACTGGGCACCTGTCACCAGAAGGTGTCAGAAATTTGCTTGGTTGCCTCCTGACCACCCCTGCTGGATTCCCAGATTGTTAATAATTTATGATTCTCATAGACTCAGACTCTAAGGTCAGAAGGGACAAATATGATTATCTAGTCTGACCTCCTGCACAATGTAGGCCACAGAAACTCACCCACCCACTCCTGTAATAAACCTCTAACCTATGACTGAGTTATTAAAGTCCTCAAATCATGATTTAAAGACTTCAAGGTACAGAGAATCAACCAACAAGTGAGCCTTGCCCCATGCTACAGAGGAAGGCGAAAACCCCCCAGAGCCTTTGCCAATCTGCCCTGGGGGGAAATTCCTTCCCGACCCCAAATATGGCGATCAGTTAAACCCTGAGCATGTGGGCAAAATTCAACAGCCAGACACCTGAGAAAGAATTCTCTGTAATAACTCAAAACCCACCCCATCAAACATCCCATCACAGGCCATTGGCATATCTACTACCACTTTTTGGGCCAATGTCAGTAATAAAAAAGTTAAATAAAAATTGTTATCAAGACTGATCCCTGAGGAACTCCACTTGTAATGTCCCTCCAGCCTGACAGTTCACCTTTCAGTATGACCCGTTGTAGTCTCCACTTTAACCAGTTCCTTACCCATCTTACAATTTTCATTTTAATCTCCGTCTTTTCCAATTTAACTAATAATTCCCCATGTGGAACCGTATCAATGCCTTACTGAAATCTAGATAAATTAGATCCACTGCATTCCCTTTGTCTAAAAAAATCTGTTATCTTCTCAAAAAAGGAAATCAGGTTGGTGTGGCACAATCTACGTTTTGTAAAGCCATGTTGTATTTTATCTCAATTACCACTAATCTCGATGTCCTTAATTACTTTCGTTTTCAAAAATTTTTCCAAGACCTTGCATACTAATAGGCCTGTAGTTATCCGGATCACTTTTTTCCCTTTCTTAAAAATAGGAACTATGTTAGCAATTCTCCAGTCATACGGTACAGCACCTGAGTTTACAGATTCATTAAAAATCCTTGCTAATGGGCTTGCAATTTCATGTGCTAATTCCTTTAATATTCTTGGATGGAGATTATCCACCCTCCACCCCCTCGATTTGGTCCCATTAAACTGTTCAAGTTCTACCTCGGATGTGGTAATTTCTACCTCCATATCCTCATTCCCTTTAGCTACCCTACCACTATCCCCAAGCTCATCATTAGCCTCATTAAAAACAGAGGCAAAGTATTTATTTAGATATTTGGCCATGCCTAGATTATCCTTAACCTCCACCCCATCCTCAGTGCTTAGCAGTCCTTCTTCTTTCTTTGTTTTCTTCCTATTTATATGACTATAGTATACTATTGGTTTTAATTCCCTTTGCAAGGTCCAACTCTACTTGGCTCTCCCAAACTGGAGAGATGTACAACCTCTTCCTTGAATAATTCAGGTATTGAATATGCATTTTTATGATGGGCAATCATCAATTTTTCCTCCTCACATAATTTAGCTACCCATTGATTTTAATCCAGTCCTGGCCTTGCCTACCTATGGAGGATAGACAACTCCCACATCAGCTTTTCCGCTGCAGCAGCTCAGGCTATGTCTAGACTGACGCCGTTGTCAGATCGATTTTTCCGGATTGATTGAGTGGAAGTGGAGACTCACTCAATCGACCTGGAAATAGACACTATTAATCCACCTCCGGCAGGTGGAGTAACACTGCGTTAATGGGAGCGCATTTCCCATCAGTGCAATGAACTGAAGATACAGCAGTAAGTAGGATTTAGGAAGTCGACAGGAAATATGCAAGCTACTCTACATAGCTTGCGTATCTCCCGTCGACTGCAGCCAAATTTGGCAGCAAGTGTAGACATAGGCACAGGCTAGGTCAAAATTACCCCTGGGAAAAAGACTTAGTTCCACCTCTAATATCTTAGTCCTAATCCTTATCTCTACTCTTTTACTAAATGCGCAAATAGTTTCCTACCAGATACACACTGATCTATTCACATGGCCCCTCCCTGGCCAATGAATGTAAGAGGGGCATCTGCTATCCATCGCGTCTGCCCCTCTATCCATGTCAACTAAGAGCTGCCTCACCACTGAAGCCCAGTTTTGAATTTCCAGAGAGAACTGGCCATGTGCTTGTGGGCCAAGTGCACAATACTGTGCCTCCACAACTAGATACCTATTCCTGAGACCTATTCTCTTGATCCTGTAGGAAGGGATAAACAGGAAGAATATAGCACATTTATACCACTGAATAATCATCCCAGAAGGAGACTTTCAAACCCTTGTATTCATTTGGATGTCATCACTCATACCTGAAACCATCCCCTGTGGACCAGCACTGTGGGGATGAGAGGGATGGGAATAAGACGCTTTGCCAGTGTGTTCCATAGATACTTGTTGACAGCAGAGAAAGTGAGATTCAAGAATCTTGAGTTCCATTCCAAGCTCTAGAGTCAAGAGTACTCCTGTGGCCACAGTCTCTGTTGCTAATTACTGCCAGGCCTGATCCCTTCTGCCCGCCCCCTCCAACCTGTTCCAGTCCTGCCTCTTGGCAAATCTGGCAAAGTGTTGGGTAACCTTAATAATAGGCAGTGATACCAGTCCCACCTATAGTCAGCCTGGTCCACTTAATTCCCTTACACACTGGAGCCATCAATCAAATTTCCTCCAAATTGGCCCATGCCAGAGCCCTAACTGTATTGTTGACCCAACAGACAATTGGTTACAGTCTGACATTGTTGAGCCTTCCTCCAAATCTCTGTCCAATAGCATGCCTGCACATCTTCGGTGGGAAGCATGCCCACCTTTCCCAGATCCAGGTTAGTCTATTAGTTTCCATATCCTCCTTTTCTATCTCTGCCCCTACATTCCTTTCACAATTAGATTATTTATATATATTGACCTTTAAATATAATCTCTATTGGTTAGAGAAGAATAATCAGAGCAGATACTCCTGTTTAAACTGAAAGATTGGGGACTGTTAACTGTAGTGGCATCCATCAACCTATATACCTACCTCTCACTCTCAGTGCAGGGGAAGTCATCTCAATGGCCTTGGTCCCTGTCCCTACATCCCCTCTGAGTTAGATTCAAAGGTAACATTCTGCCTGCTGGAAGGACTCATGCTCCATTGGTGGCTGCCACTGCCACTGCCACAATCCTGAACCCATGTAAGTCACGCATTGATGCACTGCCCAGATTCCATGGCAAGGAGTTGTTTTGCCTATCCCTAATGTCTGGGCACTAAGATCCAGGAAATCCACAAATCCGTTTTAATTTGGCACCCCAGCTGTTGACAGAATATGGAGCCTGTACTACAAATGGGTGCTAACTCCTGAAGAATCCAGGGGAAAAGAAAACCCCTCCAACATCTGATCTTTGTATAGAGGAGATCTTTACCCCCCTGCCAAAGTGAAACCTTAGGAGCACTCCCAAGTTCCATGAGAAGTGACCATCTAGTCCCCTCTCCCCCACCATAAGTGAGTGATTTCAGACCCTAGGGAATTCTCTGCCTTTCCCCTCTTTTTCTTCCTGCCATATTTCTGTGGGACAATTGCTCAGTGAAGGTATTGACCATGTTGCCTCTTCAGGGCTCACTCATCCACCCCCAACCAACAAGAAACATCCTACAACTGCCATCTTCCTCTGTCACCCGCACAAGGAAAAGCTCTGGCTCCTACTGTGTGCAAATGGTCTGGCCCTGGACAATTGCTGTTGGCACACCTGCTGCCACACATGCTTTCTGTTGCTGTAATCCTTGGAGTGATTTCCACCCAGTCCTTGCTGGGACCCAGGGACTCTTGGAGTCAATCAATAGAGGATGTGACAGGGATCCCCTGGGTCAAACAGTTCACCAAAGGGTGGCATGTGAGGTCTCTACCAAGAGCCAGTAGTCCACTTATCATAATTATTGCAAGATGTTTATATGGGAAATATTTTAAGAGATGTGTAAAATATTAGGTTCCAAAACAGTTGACGTAAAGCTTGTCACCTGAATCGAGACAAGACTCAGGGCTTATTCAATCCATGTATTGGACCATGAACACCTGCGGAGACATGCTATGTTTAGTGCCAAAGCCAGGTGTAGGCCTGAGGATTTATAAAGACAAAGGACCCCAAGATAAGACTCTGAAGAGGGGACCCCTTGGTCTGTACCTGCAAAAAAAAGGGGGGAAGGAGCAAGATTTTATCTTTCACCAAAGTGGCAAGCTGATAGCATGAATGGTGGATCACAGCCAAACCCGTCTGTAAAATGCTGAAAGGATGTTGGGTGAACATTGCTCTAGAAGACATGTAACTATCTAGTAAGTAAGTCTAGTTCAGAATGCATGTCATGATTATTTTACATGTAACTATTTGCTTCCAAAACTACTTCTTGCTATCACTTGAATCTCTATACTTTGTTAAATAAACTTTTACTTGTTTTCACAATAAACATATGCAAGTGCTGTGTGTCAACTGGAGGAGTGATCTGAGGTGGAACTGGTAAGCAGGGGCTGTACTGTTTCTTTGGAAGCAGTGGTTCTATGAATGCTGTGAGTGTCCAGTAGAAAGGGGATGGACATTCCAATGAGATGGTCGGAGGTTGGAGTGACCTACCGCTAACCTGTAAAGAACAGTGTAGCCTGTGTAGGTCTAGAGAGGTGTGCTTATGGAGTAGGGGAGCTGACCCCAGCAGGGACAGACAAGGCTTCCTCATGCTAAGGGCAGGTAGTAGCAAGTTGCCTCACAACCTTGGGTACTCCCAGGAAGCATTACAGACCACACTGGTGATCTTGAAGCTCTTGGGGACCTCCAACCTTGCAGGGTAGAGTGGGGTGCCCTGGCTATACATAACCACAGCAGGCTCTTCTGCTGCCTGACACCTTACAGAAACTCCACCTCCTTCACCAGGTATAAAATAGTGCTCCTGTGCAACAGGAAAGTATTATAAATTCTCCCCTTGGATGAAAGGCAGACAATAGGCTTTTGTTGCACCCTTGTGTCGAACCAATCAGCCACAGAGCACTTCTCACATCCACAAAGGGAGGGGAGGGGATAATTCTTAAAGGGGCCATGTTTTTTCTTTTCCAGCTGGCCCAGGTAAAGCCCAGAGGCTGGAAATGGTGCAGCATGGTTCCAAATCTAGTATAGCTGATCAGGATTTCTCTCTCAACAAGAAATCTTAAGGTTTTAATTTTCAGGTGTGCTGAGCACTCACATTTCTTACTAAAGTCAATGGCTGTTCAGTACCTCTAATAATCAGCTTTATGCTAACCCCACACCAACACACCCTTGAAATCTAACTTTTGACAGAAACACTCTTCATTCATTGGCATCCTTAACAACACTAACATGGCTTTTTCTCTGCTATGGAGTCTTTACTCTTTTCAAAGTCAATAAGACATTATCTTTTTGGCAAGTACTGCTTGCTTCATCTACCTGCTGGTCAAGTCTTCCCAACTGCCTCTAATAAATAAGTTACGTACACATGCTAAATATATTTTAGAACATACTGTTGCTACTATTACAAGAGTCTTTGCGAAAAGTCTCAAGGGAGTTGACAGCCCAGTACGACAGATTTGGTACTGGTAGTGACTTGGAAATCTTATGCCAAAGATGAATGAAAGCGTGAAGGTACAATACACATCTGTAAGATTTTTTGATGACAGGAAATATCCTTCAAATTGATGAGAGGATAGACTAACATGTCCATGATAAATCTCTTCTTGTATCTTACGAACAGCAGTTAAAAAAAGTTACCCACTATATACTAGCTTCAGGACTAAACCTACTAACCATGTAAAAATTAAATATCTGGGCACTAATAATACATTTGCTAGCAGCCCTAATAACATAAATGAATAACATAGTTGTGTAGTGTATAATTTTAACATACTGTTAGTTGTTTATCTTTTTAAAAAACATACCTTGGTAATACTCTTGCCTTTGTTATACCTTTTTTACCTTCCTGACTTTACTTTCACCCTCCTCCCTCTTTTTTTCTTTTGGATCACAGTTCATGGTATATATTTTCCTGTATTGCTTTTCAGCATGCTTTCTTTTCTCTTTCTTTCCATAAGCTTATACTTCTTCATCTTTCTTTTCTTTCATCCAAAGCGACCATAGATGTAATGAGCAGTAGGGAAG
This sequence comes from Emydura macquarii macquarii, assembly GCF_026122565.2. Lineage (NCBI taxonomy): Eukaryota > Metazoa > Chordata > Testudines > Chelidae > Emydura > Emydura macquarii. The sequence continues at coordinate 37,318,540 of NW_027133034.1, read as the reverse complement.
GCAAGGAGTATATGAGGAAACATGTTACCTCAGAGATTGCATCACATCTGAAATTATTTTCTAAGTTCTGTGGGACAGGGTTCACATTTATCTGTATTATGTGGCATCAAAAATGGTGTTAGGCACGGCTTAATAAAAATACAGCTTTCTGCACAGTAGTGTTTATCTTTTGTGAAGAAAAACAAATAGTGAAAGAATAACTGCTTTGTTGGAAATTATAAAAAAGACATACATTTGTTTCAAAATGTAGTCACAATTATAGAGCTATCATTATGCACATGCACCAGTATACTTGCAAATGCTGAGGGAAGGCTCATGCACAACGGGAATAAATAATTTAAACAAATAAATAAATAAAATGAACTGATATATTAATTGAAAAGGTCCTGTGGCCGTGACAGGAAAGGATGGGAAGAGTAATTTGAACAACGAAAGGGGCTGCTGAACAGCTCAGGATGGGCACTCTACATAGGGCAGGCAATATTAGAAGGCCATGAGGAAAGCAGACCAATTAAACATTCAAGGCTGATATCACTGATTTAGGTCAGAGGGACAGAAAGGCAACATGATAGGAAAGATGAGTCAGACAGTCAGGGAAAGACTGTGTAATGCACAGTCTTTAAGGCAAGGACAAGAAGCTTGAACTTGATCTAGTGGTGAAAAGAGACCTGATGGAGAGATTAAAGAACTTTGTCTACATTAAAATAAAAATATGTATCAATAGTTGAGAATGGGCATTAGTAAAAGGTGCACCTTACTCCTAAAAATGGTTTATCTACAAGTGTATGCAGAACCAAACTGTGTTTAGCACCATTTCAAAAACCATGGTTTAACTGAACCCTTTTGTTCTGTCTAAACTTGTAGACAAGCCATTTTCTATTTGAGTGATAGATTGAGCTCCTTGAGTCTATTTAGATTAACAAAAAGAGAAGGTTAAGTGGTGACTTGATTACTGTCAATAAGTATTGACATGGGAAACAAATATTTAATGATGGGCTCTTCATTCTAGCAGAGAAACATATAACATGATCCAACAGCTGGAAGTTGAAACTAGATAAATTCAGACTGGAAATAATGTGTAAATTTTTAAGTGTGAGAGTAGTTAATCATTGAACCAATTTATCAAGGAACATGGTGGATTTTTCATCATGGACAATTTCAAAAGCAAGACTGGATGTTTTTCCAAAAGATATGCTATAGGAATTATTTTGGGCAAGTTTTATGGCCTGTATTATATAAGGGGTCAGACTAGATGATCATAGTGGTCTCTTCTGGCCTTAGAATCTATGAAACTATGAGCACTAGTTCAGCAGCACTCAATGATGGCACATGTTGTCTATAGTGGGTTTGTTATGGAGAGCAGACAAACTAATGAGGTCAGACTGATCTGAGAGGGTGATGATTTTAGCAGGTTTTTTAATATGAACTGACAGGAGACCACATGGGTGCAGAGGCCAGAGAGAATGAGATTTCAGTAGTCAGAATGGAAGACGATTAGGGCATATATAAGAGTTTTGGTAATGCAAGATGAAAGCAAAGGAGGTATCTTTGAAATGTTAAGGATAAAGAATTGTCAGGATGTTAAAATCAAATTATTGGGGCTGTCAAACGATTTAAAAAATGTGATGCGATTAATCGCGAGATTAAAAAATAGTTGTGATTAATTGCAGTTTTAATCGCACTGAAACAATAATAAAAATACCATTTATTTAAATATTTTGGATGTTTTCTACATTTTTAAATATATTGATTTCAATTACAACACAGAATACAAAGTGTATAGTACTCATTTTATTGCTGATAAATATTTGCACTGTAAAAAAGATAAACAAAAGAAATAGTATTTTTCAATTCACCTCATACAAATATTGTAGTGCAATCCCTTTATTGTGACAGTGCAACTTACAAATGTAGTAATTTTTTTTACATAACTGCACTCAAGAACAAAACAATGTAAAACTTTAGAGCCTATAAGTCCTACTTCTTGTTCAGCAAATATGTAAGACAAACAAGTTTGTTCACATTTATGGAAGATAATGCTACCTGCTTCTTATTTACAGTGTCACCTCAAAGTGAGAACAGGTGTTCACATGACACTGTTGTAGCTGACGTTGCAAGGTATTTACGTGCCAGATATGCTAACCATTTGTACCATGGACATGCTTCCATGCTGACAACAGGTTCTGCTCAATAACGATCTAAAGCAATGCAAACAATTCATGTTCATTTTCATCATTAGGAGTCAGATGCCAGCAACAGAAGGTTGATTTTATTTTGGTGGTTCAGGTTCTGTAGTTTCCTCATTGGACTGTTGCTCTTTTAAGATTTCTGACAGCCTGTTCCACACCTCAGCCCTCTCAGATTTTGGAAGACACTTCAGATTCTTAAACCTTGGGTTGAGTGTTGTAGCTATCTTTAGAAATCTCACATTGGTACCATCTTTGTGTTTGGTTAAATCTGCAGTAAAAACATTCTTAAATCGAACAATATATGCTGTGTCATCATCCAAAACTCCTATAAAATGAAATATATGGCAGAATGTGGGTAAAACCATGTAGCAGGAGACATACAATTCTCCCCCAAGGAGTTCAGTCACAAATTTAATTAATGCTTTTTTTTTTTTAAATGAGTGTCATCAGCATGGAAGCATGTCCTCTAGAATGGTGGTTGAAGCATGAAGGGGCATATTAATGTTTAGCATATCTGGTATGTAAATACCTTGGCAACATTGACTACATCAGTGCCATATGAATGCCTGTTCTCACTTTCTGGTGACATTGTAAATAAGAAGCGGGCAGCATTATCTCCAGTAAATGTAAACAAACTTGTTTGTCTTAGCAATTGGCTGAACAAGAAGTAGGACTGAGTGGACTTGTAAGTTCTAAAGTTTTACATTTTTTTGAAAGTAGTTATGCAACAAAAAATGTCTACATTTGTAAGTTGCACTTTCATGATAAAGAGAGTGCACTACAGTACTTACATGAGGTGAATTGAAAAATACTATTTCTTTTGTTTATCTTTTTACAGTGCAAATATTTGTAATAGAAAATAATAATATAAAGTGAGCACTGTACATTTTGTATTCTGTGTTTTAATTGAAATCAATATATTTGAAAATGTAGTAAAACATCCAAAAATAATTATAATTTAAGTTGGCATTTTATTATTAACAGCGTGATTAAAACTGAGATTAATTGCAATTAATTTTGTAATCAAGTTAATTTGTTTTGAGTTAATCGCTTGAATTAACTGCGATTATTTGACAGCCTTAAAAGTTATAATTGAGAATTAAAATCAACAAGGTTCAGAAAACAATATCAAGTGTTGTGAAAACTATTCTGCCACACTGTGTATGTGCATCAAGGCATGAAACATACTGCTACATTTAGCAGTGCAAATGACTACATTTATGGAAGAGGAATTAATCATTAGGTGAACTATAACTTTTGCATGTACTGGCTTCTGTGCATTTAACTTTTTAGCTACAGCATTTCAATTTTCTCTTTTGGACCCTCAGTTAACATGCCACCATACTGAAGGATGCCACATGTTATATTCACTGTGGAAGTGCTGGCAATGGGTCAATCTTAAGGAAGCCTTATGAAATGGCCTTAAAATGAGACAAACTTATGTTTACACGCAGGTGGTCTTTCTGCGTGAAATTTCATACAATGTTAGTTTTTATATCCTTTGATTTATCTATGTAGCTTCTGATTGATTTCCTTTAAAAAATTTTTAACAGAAAGTGTTTGAATTTGGGCTGTGACTGAAATTTGTCCATGGCAATCCAACATGTATTTAGTCGAATGATGTTCATTAAAAAAAAGACTGCCCATCTGCAAAAACGTTGATAGAATGGGTAGGTCTTGTGCAACAGATACGGTTTTTTATGTAGGATAAAATTTTCTTCTCATCATATGCATCAAATGTTCTTCATTGGATAATTTTTTTTCTTTCAGAAATTACACTTTTCTGAGATTATATTTCACAAAAGAGCATGTTTTGTACAGTGCACTGTACACTATCACAACTATCACACACCACTTATTCATTAAAGGAAGAACTGGTAGCGCCTCTAGTTAAGGTGGCTGGATACTTCACATTATAAAACCCGGTTTTCAGTTGCTTATGACTGCTGAACTTTAACTGGGCTGAAATGTAAATGCCAGATGTTTGCCTCAGACTAAATTTTTTGGGGGAGAATTTCACTTAAAATGGTTCAGTTGCTTCTGATAAACAGTTAGGAAAAAATACATTCTTTTTTTTTCCCCCTTTCTTTTTACATATGGTCTGTTGACAAGCTAGTTCCTCCGTTCAAGGGAGCAGGCACTTGAAATCTGGCTGGCTGGAGGGGTAAAAATTGCCCAAAATTTGTCTAAGTTATAAGTTTCCAAAAAAAAAAAAAAAAAAAAAAAAAAAAAAAAATAAAAAATCAGTTCACACATACTTCATAGAGACTAATTAGAGTTTGGAAGCTAAATTATATATAAATTCTGTTTGCATTGAGCACCAACCCCTCACAGCTCCTAGATGCCGATCAGACTCTTCACGTGCTAACCTGAATAGCAACTGAACACGTTCCATCCTGGGACTGTAGGGGCTGAGGAGGATGTTTCCTGAAATTGTGCCTCCAAATAGCAGGGGAGCCATTCTGATGCTGAGCATGGGAACAAAGAACAGGGATTATCTATCCTGCACTCTCAGTGCTCCCACTCTGGCATCCAGGGAGTATGCAGGAGGAGGAATCAGCCATACTGGAATATAGAAATATGGTGGGAAGGAGGTTGACAACTGCAGAAGCCAGGCAGGGGGAGGAACAAGAATGAGGGAGCAAGAGGCAGGGGATAGGGGAGTGGATAGGAACAGAGAGTGACAGGTGCTGGGGGAACGTATAAAATCAGATTGGGAGTGGGGAATGAGACAGGATGAGGCAGATAGGAGCACAGAGGGATTGAGACAGGCTAGGTTCACTGGAGCAGAAGAGTCTATACCTACTAGAGTACATTTCCCTATAGAACTTGGAACTGAGCCCAGGATTTTTGAGGTAACTTTCCTTGGCTGTCAAAAAATATCTGTGAAACCCACTGCCAAAGTGCATGTTTCATGCCCCCTCTCCTGACTTGTACACTTAGAGAATAACAGCCTACTATTGTTATCAGTTATTCCATTAGGTCAACTAGTAGAGGTCTGTGCTGTGGATTCCATCTATACAGATGACTCAAAGTGGGAGTAACTATGGTTCCAATTTGATTTTAAACCCCCGCACCTCAGAAATTACATAAAACATATTAAAATAATGTTTAGATGATACAGTCAAGCACTCAGGAGTTAGCAATGGTGTTAAGGTCCCTTTGTGTGTACACATTATGACAATTTTAATTATATAATTACATGCTATTTTTTTCCCACAGAACACTTGCCTCATTCTGTGAATGGGCAGTTATTTAACATTTCCTTTTATATTCCACATTCAATGTGTGGCCCCCAGACTTTCTGTATTGTTCCACACCCAAAACCTGCATTGAATACAAAATTATTAATTTTCTCATGGGCATTTCAGTGATGTTTTCACCATAGTATCCATATGATTCAAAAACAATCTTTATCTTCACAATACCTCTGTGAGATTAGAAAGCATTATTATCCCCATTTTATATCTGTAGAACTGAGGCAAAGAGAGATTAAGACCAACATTGTCAAATCTCCACTAATTTTTGGGGCACAACTTGGTACACCTCAGGCCTGATTTTTCAGTATTTAGCATTTTATAGCACTTTATATGTTCAAAGCACAGATATACTTGACCTCAGCTGCAGCAGTGAGTACTCAGCACTTCTACAAATCTGGCCCCAGATTGCTCACATTGGGCACACAGGAAATAAGGAATTATTAGTGGCCAATGGTTCAAAGTTTGGTTAAAAGTGACTTGTGCAGCATCACATAGGAACTGTATGAGAGAAGTGGAGATAGAATCCAATTCCCCAGGGTGGCATTCAACTTTTTTAATCAGGAGACCATTCTCTACTTTTTCCTGCAACACCATATGCTTCATTCATTACACTTCTTCCAGCTTCTGCAACAAATGAAGTACGGAGTCCTCCAGACAACAGCCTCATTCACTACACAATCCTGATTCATCCCCAGAGCACAATCTATCCTGTACACTGAATAAAGGCAGGGGTCCTACGGAATGTGATAATGTAATTAAAGACTGTATCATAACATGCACAAAAGGGGCGCACATTAAAGTTATATAAGCAATCTCAATTCTGGTATTTCCTAACTTTTAGAGTTCTTTACTTTCCAACCTTATCTTTTAATGACGTTTTTTAAAATATAATTTTATATAGATTACACTCCATTATTTTAGGTGCACAAATGTGCTGATAGATAACTGATGATAACATCACATTAGATTTAGATTAACAAAGTATTGAGTTTTTTAAAATACATCAAACACTGTGCTATTAGTATGGCCATTAATATTGTTACTTTGAATACACCATTCCCCTTGGGAAACACTACACTGATTTGTTGTTTTAACAAAACTATGTAAAATTCCAATAATGTTACAAAATCAGTGTTAAGAATATTTTAAAGTTAAGAGCTATCTCAGTCACCTACTTTTCAATCAAGGGGATTGGAACAGTAAGTAGGTCAAAGGAGGCAAAAAAGATTAAGGTTATATTGGTGTCCTCTGATAAAGTAACAAGTATTTTGGGAATGTATTATACTGTTAGATGCATTTAAGGGGGTGGAGGAAGTCTTCCTTCTCCTGTGGAGCTCTTGCACAAATAGAACACAAAAATCTGCCACTGATTGTTGACATACATTTTATGTAAACTAGGGATTTTTTTAAATTATCATATTTCATTAAATAGGCTAAAATATTGTATTTTATTTGAGACATCTATTGTAGTATTTAAACAGAGATTAGTCATGGAAATTTTGTCTATGTATAAAAAATCATGTGGCAAAAACTAAGATGTTCTGCCTGAAAGTTGGTCGGGTGTAAATTAAGTTGGCGTGTAAAGGGAACAATGAACATGACTCTGAAGAACAAATATATCTTTCAACAGCAAAAATGAGGCTATAAATATCTGGTTTATAAAAAGGTAGCACTTATACAAAATCAAGTTTGAGACATGACATAGGTGAGGAACCAGGAAGAAGAACTGGAAAGAAATTTGGACCATCAATGAGAGTGGTCTCCTGTGTCTACTAAGATTAAGGTGAATTGTTTTATGCAAGAAGTACAATATATTATGAAATGAGAGACATTTAGCTACTATAATCAGAACTCAGGTAGGATGGATATGGAATGGGGAAAAATTCAGGATTCTCATGAAAAAAAACATGGGAAAACATTAGAAATTGTTAGACTGAATGAAATGCAAGAATATATTTCATGTTCCTTAAAAGTTTCATTTAAAGAGTAATTATTTTATATCTTTACACAACAGTGTGGTCACTGCAGTAGCATAGGATCATCATGTAAGGAATGTTTTGATGACAAATCTATGGTCCTGGGCCCATACATATTTTATGTCAAAGATAAGAATAACATATTTCTATATAAAAATAAATTTAAAATAAACAAAAACTAGAGAACCTAGTAAACATATAAAGATCTAATTACCATCACATAAGAACACAGTTTCATCACTATTGACAGAGGATAAAATAACTTTCTTTTTAATTAATGTATTGCACTTTCAGCTGTATAATTATAATCTCAGAGTTATAGAAATTAAACCTGAGAAAAGATCCAAACTATTAATAAACCCCCATATTACATCACTTGCATCTTTTGACTTTAGACTTAAGGTATGTTTCTTTTTTGATGTTATGTAGTTTAAGGGAATATGTTTGTTTACTGTTTAACTGGGAGTGCATTACTGGGGTGTGTGCCTACTCTGGCCTTGCCTTTAGTATTTTGTAGGTTGTGTTATCTGTGGTTTTGTTTTCTAATTTATGAAATTATGTGCCTTTGTAGAGCCTCATGTAAAAAAAAAAAAAAAAAAAGTACTATTAAAAGGGACATGATAGATGAAAACGTACCTGAAAGTTAGGTTCAGTTAAAGCACACTTTTACCAAACTTAAAAAGCTCCAGAAATATTGCCACAATTTTGTTTTCTACATTTCAACAGAGACAGTTATTTTAAAAATGTACTCAGTGTTACCAAATGTGGTGACTCTTTGTCTGGATAGCAGGAAAAAGAAAATGGGGCTCTTTTAAGGGATCCTACTACATTTGGATTACAACAGAAGGGAAAAGAGAACAGACTTACTTGACCAGAACCAAGGAGAGAACAGGAATTGACTTAACCAGGTGGAGGCACTGACTCACCATGCGCACCAGGCTAAGGGGAAGGTATTTATACCCTGTGCATTCCAGAAGGAATTCTGTCTCTCTTAGTCACTGATCAGCAATACCCACCTGCAGAATCAGAGCAGAACCAAATTCTATGATCTGCTGTGGGTTTGTACTTATCACCTCTTTTTTTCTTTTTTTTTTTTTTTAAAAACAGGGTAGGGATTGGGAAAGAATTTTTCTCTCACCACCAGATTGCTGAGACAGGATGGATTTTTTCACCTTTCCCATAGCACAGAGGTGGGGAACCTTTTTTATGTCAAGGGCCTGATGGTGGCCCTGGCGGCAGGGGAGAATTCGGCAGCGGCACGGTTTCGCGGCGGCGGCGGGGTTCCGTGGGGGGCGGGAGCCAGTTCCCGCCGACGAAGTCCCCCCGCCGCCGAAAAGGGGCAAACGGCAGCAGAGTTTCGGCGGCAGACACTCCCCCCTCCCCCCACCGCCGCCGTGAAACCACACCGCAGCCGAATTCTCCCCCGCCGCCGAATTCCCCCCTGCTGCCAGGTCCAGAACAAATGATTTCGCGGCCGCGGGCCGGACATTCCCCACCCCTGCCATAGCAGGTCACAGACCTGGTAAGGTAGGTTAAGTCAAGATGTTGCAACTTATGTATGGCAAGTGTCCTGTGCAGGTACTTAGGACAGAAGGGAGATGGTTCCCTGATCAACAGAAGTTGGAAAGTTCCAGAGGGGTAGCCGTGTTAGTCTGTATACTGCAAAAACAATGAGAGTCCTGTAGCACTTTAAAAACTAACAAATTTAATTTCTACAGGCATAAGCTTTCGTGGGCTGTAACCCACTTCATCAGATGTAAGGAATAGAAATCACATAGGAGGTATATATATATACATATCCAAGGGTAAGGAACAACAATGGGGAAGGTAGATATAAGCAAAGTCCATTCAGTTAGAGTAGTTGAGGCCTATTCACAACCATTGATTAGAAGGTGAGAATGTGTGAACAGTGACAATTACTTCTTGTAATGAGAGAGCCATTCCAAGTCCCTATTTAGACCCAGTTTGATTGTGTCAAGTTTGCAGATGAGTTCCAGCTCTGCAGTTTCTCTTTGAAGTCTGTTTTTGAAGTTTTTTTTGTAGAAGTATGGCAACTTTCAAGTTGGTTACAGAGTGTCCTGGGAGATTGAAGTGTTCTCTGACTGGTTTACAGTGTTGTTATTTTTATGTCTGATTTGTGTCCATTTATTCTTTTGCGTAGTGACAGTCCGGTTTGGCCAATGTACATGGCAGAGGGGCATTGCTGGACTTGATGGCATATATTACATTAGTAGATGTGCAGGTGAATGAGCTCCTTATGGTGTGGCTGATGTGGTTAGGACCAGTGTCACTAGAGTCGATAGGTGGGCAGAACTGGCAACGGGGTTTGTTGCAGGGGTAGGTTCCTGGGTTAGTATTCTTGTATGGTGTATGGTTGCTGATGAGTATTTGCTTCAGGTTGGGGGGCTGTCTGTTAGCAAGGATAGGTCTGCGTCCCACAGCTTGAGCGAGTGAGGGATCATCTGCTAGGATAGGTTGTAGATCCTTAATGATGTGTTGGAGAGATTTTAGCTGGGGGCTGTAGGTGATGGCCAGTGGTGTTCTGTTGTTTTCTTTGTTGGGTCTGTCCTGTAGTAGGTGATTTCTGGGTACCTGTCTGACTCTGTCAATTTGTTTCTTCACCTCTCCAGGTGGGTATTGTAGTTTTAAGAATGTTTTATGGAGATCCTGTAGGTGTTTGTCTCTGTCTGAGGGATCGGAGCAAATCCGGTTGTATCTTGGTTTGGTTGGTTGTAGACAATGGATCATGTAATGTGTCCAGGGTGGAGGCCGGAAGTAGATTTAGGGGGAGGCATTTCCTCAGGAAGCCAGAAAAAGAGGGGCTGGGGTTCCTAACATCTGGGACAGCAGGGAGACACCCCCCTCTTTTCTGGCCCCCCTTAACCCACATATGAGAGGATTGTAAGGTCCCAGCAACAGGCTGTCTGGGACCAGATTGGGAAGGAGGAGGGCTGGTGACAGCCTTCCCAAGTAGGTGGAAATGACTAAGGAAAGAATGATGATCTGCACTGTATGATTTTATGCAGCCTAATTAAATCACACCCATTGCATCTTTGTCTTTATTCCTGCATAGCTAGGATAATAAATGTACACTTGCCTGCAATATTTGCAACCCAAAAAGTGACAATGTAGAAGTGAAACTGGTAGAGTGAATGTAACTGATTTTCATTGTCCAAACTGAGAGAAATGCAAGTAGTAAGATTGAAAACTGAAATACTTGTTTAAAGTAGTGAGGTTGCAAAGTCAAGCACTCAAAAGTCAAGAAACGCCAGAATAAAGGTTGCCTAAGCAACATTAATTCAGCCCCACTGTGCACATGCAGTATGATTAGGCTTGGAAGGACTGGATTTTTAATCAGGAAATGTCGATTTCATCATACACACACAAACCAACAAAGTAGTTCCATTGGTAATAATCAAGATTTACAGATAGGCATGTAAGAAAAATACTGTTTGATAACCAAGAGTTAGTTTTACAAGTATTTACTTTGAATATTTTGACATGTGATATTGACAATTCGTATTTTAACTGTTATAACGCTTTACATTTTTGAACCTCAACATCTACGGTCATTAAATATTTATAATCTGATCCCCTGCCACAATTTCCCATAAATGTTAATATATACATTGATAAAAATTAAAAAATGCTTAAAACCCATAATTTTGCAAAACTGTGAAAATGTAAATACACTAAAATAAGAAAAAAATACTTAAAAATAAACTGATACTATTTATCAAAATTATAAAAAATAATAAAGATTGAATTCTGCCAAACCTAATTAGGACATGGTCTTTCATTAAATGATCACATACTGTTTTTCCACAAGACCCCTGCTTCATCCAGTGCACAAATGGACAGCACTCACTGATTAGATAACTATTCAATATTTCTTTTTTATCTTCATCAATGTGTGACCCCATGTCATATATATTGCATAATATCCATACCTTACACTGAATACAAAATTAATAATTTCTTCATTTTTTTTTTACACTCATCATCATAGCATCTGAAAGCTTCACAAATATCAATTATCAGCACAATACCCCTCTAAGTAGAGATAGTATTACTGTCTCCATTTGACATATGGGGAACTGAGGCACAGGTAAATTAAAGGTCAAAATCATCCACTAACTTTGGGTGTCAAATCTGAGGTGCCTACAGCCTGATTTTTCAGAATACCTAGCGTTTTATACATTCAGAGAAAAGCTTCTACTAACTTCAGTTGCAGTTGTGAACACTCAGAAATTCTGTAAATCTGGCCTCAGGTGTCTCAAGTTAGGCACCTACAAAATGAGGAAGATAAAATTAGTGGCCATCTGTGAAAAGTTTGGTTTAAAATGACTGTTCAGAATCACATAGGAACTCTGTGAGAAGAGCAGGGATAGAATCCAGTACTTCTGGGTGTAATTCAACTGTCTTAATCACAAGATCATCTCTTATCTTCCTGCAATCCCATGCCTCATTTGCTACATACCTTCCATCTTCTCCAATAAATGAAGCATGGGTTCTACAGACAACAGTCTAATTCACTAGATGACACTAATGGATTTCCTGCCCATCCTGTCCATTGAGACAGAAGGGTACTCTGGAAAAACTAATATGTGATCATGAAAAGAAAAACTGGATCATAATGCTTATGCACAAGAGAGATGAATTAAGATTGCACTTGCAATCTTAATTCTGGCGTTTCCTAATTGTTGAGGGCTTAACCTACAACCTTAATATTATTTAGTGTGTTTTTTTAAAACTGAATTTCTGGGGGGGAGGGTGGTTTCCTTTTTTAAAACTAAGGATATTTCATCATGTAGAATTATACCGGTCCTCATATGGGTCAACAGTAGGGCTGGAGCTGATAGCAGAGATTTTTCAACTGTTCTATTTGGTATCCTAAACACAGCACTAAGAGCATCACTTTGCCACCATTAATTGATTATAGGGGAAGAATTAAAACAAGATTAACTAAATTAGCAGAAAATAGGGTGGCCACAGCAGACCATAATGTTAAAATACATACTGTATGTATCCAATTGTCAGTTTAAGGATGAGGTAATTGTTTACAGTTTGGTATGTGTGGAATGATAGCATGCATCCAAGTAAAAGATGAGCATGCTCAGCAAAGAGCTAGACCTTAGGTCACCTAAGTAGGTCAAACAGGCTCCATGTAAATACAGGATAATGGTTACCGGCCATAATAGTACAAACCATAATATTCAGCAGACCATAATGGCCAAAATGTTATATAACAATGGCTCAGCAAACAATTATCACTTGATAATGAGGGAAGGAGGGAAAAAGAACCAATAAAGAGACTGGAATGATTGGAATGCAAGCATGCTCTGAAAAGGTCTTCTGGCTGGCAAAACTATATCAAAGACAGATTTTCAGCAGGCAAAAGTTAGTTAGGAGGAGGAGAAAGAGTTAGTAAAGACATTTGGAGAGGGAGAAGACTCAAAGGAGAAGATCAGGGTCAGAACTCCAGGGATAATTTTTGCAGCAGAACAAGCAACCGCTGCAAGCAGCACCAGCACCTGCAGCAACTGTGGATACAGCACCATTGACGGAACAGGACAGATGCTGACAGAACGGAGAATAAGCATGCTAGTTATAGTGTAAATATAGAATAGAAATAGGATTCATGAGTATGTTTGGGTTAATAAAGATGTGAGTTTGTACATTGTTTTATATGTATAACATGTAAGATCTAGGATTGCTGTCAGCGACTGCACATTGCTAATCACTGTATGCAGGCGCAACTCTTAGGCTTGGTCTACACTTACCTGGTGATTCGGCGGCAGTCGACGGAGTTACGCAAGCTACACAGAGTAGCTTGCGTAACTCCCATTGACTGCTGCACTTCTGTTCTGCGCGGTGTCTTCACTGCGCTGCCCCATTTGAGGAGGTGGTTTTAGTACATCAACTTCCTAATCAATTGAGTAGGTCCTGATCAATTGAGCTCAGTCGATCCAGATAAGTTGATCTGACAGCGGCAACTTTGCCGCCGTCAGTGTAGACATACTCTTTGTACTATTCTAATTGTATGACATTGCAGTTGGGATATTTTAAAATATGTGCTAAGGAATTGTGTTGCTTAGACTATACTGTAGCCATGGATCATCAGTGTGCTAGAGTAATACAAGACACTTTGTTTTGGAAAACAAAACTGTGTTTCAATCAATTTTCTCGGAAGGCTGTATCCGTGTCTCATAGACTTATAGACCATAAGGTCAGAAGGGACCATTATGATCATCTAATCTGACCAGCTGCACAACGCAGGCCACAGAACTTCATCCACCCACTACTGTAATGGACCCCTAACCTAAGAGCTGGTTTACACTTACTGCACGATTTGGCGGCAGTCAACGGGAGTTACGCAAACTACACAGAGTAGTCGACTGCTCTGCTTCCCTTCTGCGCGCTGTTTACATTGTGCTGACGGGAACAGCGTTCCCGTTGATGCAGTGCTACGCTACTTGAGGGGGTGGACTTACTCAGTCGACTTCCTGATCGATGAGCGGGTCTCACTGACCGCTCAATCGATCCTGAAAGATCGATCTGGCGGCGGTGATTTTGCTGCTGTCAGTATAAATGTAGCCTAAGACTGTTATTGAAGTCCTCAAATAATGATTTAAAGACTTCAAAGTACAGAGAATCCACCAACAAGTGACCCATGCCCCATGCTGCAGAGGAAGGCGAAAAAACCCCTAGACCTATGCCAATCTGCCCTGGGGCGAAAATTCTTTCCCAACCCCAAATATGGCGATCAATTAAACCCTGTATATGTGGGCAAGACTCATCAGCCAGAACAAGAAAGAACTCTCTATAATAACTCAGAACCCACCCCATCTAACATCCCTTCATAGGCCATTGGCATATCTACCACCAGTAGTCAAAGATCAGTCATTTGCCAAATTAGGCTGCCCCATCATACCATCCCCTCCATAAATTTATCAAGCTCAGTCTTGAAGCCAACTTAGCTTCTTGCCCCCACTGCTCCCCTTGGAAGGCTGTTCCAGAAATTCTCTCCCCTGATCGTTAGAAACCCTTGTCTAATTTCAAGTCTAAACTTCCTGATGGCCAGTTTATTTCCATTTGTTCTTGTGTCCACATTGGTGCTGAACTTAAATAACTCCTCTCCCTCCCTGGCATTTACCCCTCTGATGTATTTATAGAGAGCAATCATATCTCCCCTCAACCTTCTTTTGGGTAGGCTAAACAAACCAAGCTCTTTGAGTCTCCTCTCATAAGGCAGGTTCTCCATTCCACGGATCATCCTAGTAGCCCTTCTCTGCACCTGTTCCAGTTTGAATTCATCTTTTTTAAACATGGGAGACCAGAACTGTATCATCTGTATTTCAGATGAGGTCTGACCAACACCTTGTATAATGGTATTAAAACCTCCCTATCTCTACTGGAAAAACCTTGCCTGATGCAATCCTAGGACTGCATTAGTTTTTTTCACAGCCACATCACATTGGCAGCTCATAGTCATCCCGTGATCTACCAATACACCCAGGTCCTTCTCTTCCTCTGTCACTTCCAACTGATGCGTCCCCAGATTATAGCAAAAGTTCTTGTTATTAGTTCCTAAGTGCATGACCTTGCACTTTCCCCAATTAAATTTCATCCTATTTCTATTACTCCAGTTTACAAAGTCATCCAGATCTTGTTGTATGATAACAGAATCATAGAGTTGGAAGGGACCTCAGGAGGTCATCTAGTCCAACCCCCTGTTCAGAGCAGGACTAACCTCAGCTAAATAATCCCAGCGAGGGTTTTGTCAAGCCGCACCTTAAAAACCTCTAAAGATGGAAATTCCACCACCTCTCTAGGTAACTCATTCCAGTGCTTCACCACCCTCCTAGCTTTTTCCTAATGTCCAACCTAGACCCCCCCCCCCCTGCAACTTGAGACTGTTGCTCCTTGTTCTGTCATCTGCCACCACTGAGAACGGCCTAGCTCCATCCTCCCTGGAACCCCCTTTCAGGTAGGTAAAGGCTGCTATCAAATCTCCCCTCATTCTTCTCTTCTGTAGACTAAACAAGCCTAGTTCCTTCAGCCTCTCCTCATAAGTCTTGTGCTCCAGCCCCCTAATCATTTTTGTTGCCCTCCACTGGACTCTCTCTAACTTCTACACATCCTTGTTGTAGTGCGGGGCCCAAAACTGGACACAATACTCCAGATGTCACCTCTCCAGTGCCGAATAGAGGGGAATGATCACTTCCCGTGATCTGCTGGCAATGCTCTTACTAATGCAGCCCAATATGCTGTTAGCCTTCTTGGCAACCAGGGCACTCTGCTGACTCATATCCAGCTTCTTATCCACTGTTATTCCCAGGTCCTTTTCTGCAGAACTGCTGCCTAGCTCGTCAGTCCCCAGTCTCTCTCTGTATTAGCAATACTTCCCAACTTTGTGTCATCCACAAACTTTATTAGCACACTCCCATTTTTTGTGCCAAGGTCAGTAATAAAAAGGTTAAATAAGATAGGTCCCAAGACCGCTTCCTGAGGAACTCCACTAGTAACATCCCTCGAAGGTAACTGGTCTAAAATATTCTGGGGAGTTTTTCTAAAAAGGGAACCTCTAGTAAACCCAGATAATTTCTCTAGGACAGGCCCTCTTTCACCCTGCAGAAACAGATTAATACGTTAGCAGGCTATCTTTAAACGTGGGAGCAGGCAATAGATAAGCTATTCTGGGGGTACGGATCTGATTTTGGGGTAACAGAACCTTTAGATGCACCACATAGACCTCTGCCATGTGAGCTAACAGAGTAACCAACAGCAGGAACAGGTTGTCATCCACTATGTGGATCAGCCTTTAGAGGGGGATGAGACACACTTGGTTAGTCGGTTTCACCGATGTTTACTGGCAGCAGAAGTATGTTGAAACTCAGGAATTCTGGGATCTTTTGCAAGTTCCAGGAAGTAGTATCCTCTATGACAGGGGACAAAGACCCTGTCCTTCCTTCCCAAGCCTGAGCCATTCTGCCTAGTTCCCTAGCATGTCCCTCTGTGCTTCTGTACCCCACCAGGCTGTCATGTTTCCCCTCTAGCTCCTGTCTCTATCATTTAATAAACTCTTCTTTAATAAACTCTATTGAGCAGGGCAAACTGTGATTTTCAGAGGCTTATAACTCAGTCAGGTTTGTGTGGGTTTTCATGGGGAAAGCAAAAGGTACCTTTTTGCCACTAAGATGAGCCCCCTACCAAAATTCTACTCACTACTCCACAATACGTTAGACCAGCGGTTCTGAATCAAGGGTATGTGGGAGTACACAGAAGTCTTCCAAGGGGAACATCAACTCATCTAGATATTTGCCTAGTTTTATAACAGCCTACATAAAAGTCACTCATGAAGTCAGTACAAACTAAAATTTCATTCAGATGATGACTTGTTTATACTGCTCTATATACTATACACTGAAATGTAAATACAATATATATATTCCAATCGATTTATTTTATAATTATATGGTAAAAATGAGAAAGTAAACAATTTTTCAGTAATAGTGTGCTGTGACACTTTTGCATTTTTACGTCTAATTTCATAAAGCAAGTAGTTTTTAACTAAGGTGAAACATAGGGTATGCAAAACACATCAGACTCATGAAAGGGATAAAGTAATCATGAAAGATTGAGAACCACTGTATTAGACTCTAAAGGTGCTCATTGAAATGGTTGCAATAATTTAACATTGCCAAAACAATGTATTTTCCCTTAACTTTTTCTAAAAAACAGCTGAACTGTTTTTGTTGAAACTTTCCAGAAACATACAACCTGAGACAGAGATGCAGCATGGAAAATTTCAGTTTGAATTAACATTTGGCAAAGTTGTAAGCAACTAAAATGCTTATTACAGCAAGTGTTAGCCAACATTAACTATCGGTGATGCGTTGAGTTCCACCTATCATTTTCATATATTCCAAGGCCAGAAGGGCCCATTGTGATCACCTGGTCTGACCTCCTGTATCACACAGGCCATAGAACTTCCCCTAGAGCATTTCTTTTAGAAAAAATATCCAGTCTTGATTTAAAATGGCCAGTGATGAAGACTCCTCCATGACCTTTGGTAAATAATTCCAGTCGTTATTACTGTCACTGTTAAAAATTGACACACTATTTCTAGTCTGAACATGTCTAGTTTCAATTTCCAGCCATTGGATTGTTTTATATCTTTCTCTGTTAGACTGAAGATCCCATTATTATTCGTTCCAGTGTAGGTACTTAGACTATAATCAAGTCACTACTTAACCTTCTCTTTGTTAAGCACAAGGAGCTCAGTCTATTTAATTTATTAGTATAAGTAGGCTTGGCAGAATTCAAATTTTACTTTTTTACAACTTTGATAGATAATATTGATGTATATTTAAGCATTTTGTCTAATTTTTATCTATTTAAATTTCGAAAATTGTGCAAAACTTTAAACCTTATGCAAAACGTTGTACTTATATATTAAGCATTTTTCATCCACTATTACCTATAATTTTTCACACTTGTGGGAAGTTATGGAGGGGGGCAGACAAAAGGGGGATCAGATAATTATTTAAAGACTGCAAGGTTGAGATTCAAAAAGTTAAAGTTTTATAATCATTAAAACACAAATTGTCAACATCACACTTATATTTTGACATACAAAGTAAATATCTTAGAATCAAACACTAATAAGTTCTCAAGCAGTTTTTTTCTTACTTTTCCTATTTGTAAATTTCAATTATCTTCTATGGAAACTTTTTTTTTTTTGGTGACAGTGTGTGTGTGTACAGTGAAACTGACGCCAAGCTAACGCTTCAAAGCCTAACTATAAGGCAAATTTCCTAATCTTTTAATAATTCTTGTGGCTCTTCTCTCAACCCTTTCCAATTTATCAACATCCTTTTTGAATTGTGGACACCAGGGCTGGATGCAGCATTCCAGAAGTGGTAACACCAGTGCTAAATACAGAGGTAAAATAACCTCTCTACTCCTGTTTGAAATTCCCCTGTTTATGCCTCCAAGGACTGCTTTAGTCCTTTTGGCCACAGCATCACCCTGGCAGCTTATTATCCTTCATAACCCCAACTCTTTCATAGTCACTGCTTGGCAGGATAGAGTCCTCCATCTTATAAGTATGGCCTCCAAACTACATTCTTTGTTCCAAGTTGCATACATTTACATTTAGCCATATGAAAACGCATATTATTTGCTTGTATCCAGATTACTAAGGAATCCAGATCGCTCTGTATCAGTGACATATCCTCTTCATTATTTACCACTCCCCCCATTTTTCTGTCATCTGCAAACTTTATCACTGATGACTTTATGCCTTCTTCCAGCTCATTGATAAAAAGGTCAAATAACATGGGGGCCAAGAACTGATCCCTGTGGGACCCCACTAGGAATACACCTGCTTGATGATGATGATTTACAATTACATTTTGAAACCTATCAGTTAATCATCTTTTAATCCATTTAATGCGTGCTATGTTAATTTTAAATCTTTCCGGTTTTGTAAACAAAATGTTGTGCAGTACCAAGTCAAACGCCGTATACCAATGCTATTCTCTTTATCCACCAAACTCATAATCTCATAAACAAATTACATAAAGTTAATCTGACAGGATCTATTTTCCATAAACCCATATTCATATTGATTGGCATTAATTATATTACACTCTTTTAATTCTTTATTTATGGAGTCGCATATCAACCGCTCCATTTTCTTGCCTGGGACCGATATCAAACGAACAGGCTTATACCCAGCCATCCTGTTTACCCTTTCAAAATATTGGATTAACATGAACTTTCTTCTGGTGTTCTAAAATTTCCCCAGTATTCCAAGACTTATTGAAAATCAATATTAATGATCCAGTGAGCACCTCAGCCAGCTCTTTTAAAAGTCTTGGATTCAAGTTATCCAGACCTGCTGATTTCAAAATGTCTAATTTTAATAGTTACTGTATAACATTCTCCTGTGAATTCCAGTGGAATGGAAAGAGTGTTATCATTATCATGACTATGTCATCCATTTTCCCCCCTGCAAATACAGAAGGGAATTATTTACTGAACACTTCTGCTTTTTCTTCATAATGCTACCATTTTCATCTAGTAATGGACGAATACCAATTGACCTAGTGAATACTAGAGACACTTAGCATTTATAGAGGACTTGCATTTTCAAAGCAGCCATTAATCAAACTACACAACTTCTCTTGTGATGTAGGCGACTAAGACCTACCCACCAAGTGGGGAAACTGAGTCAAAGAAGGTAAGTGATTTGCTGTGCCAGGTCACAGAAGAAGTCAGCAGCAGCAGCAGCAGCAGCACCAGAAACAAGACACCGCCGTGTCCTGACTTCCAAGCGCTGCTCCCAACCACCAGACTCTGCCGGCTTTAAGCTATGGCACCACCACCACCACTTCGGCAAAAGGAATAAATGGTAGCTGCAGCAGCCTGGGGTCGCCCAGCCGCGGCAGACGGTGGCAACTGAGCGCCGTCAAACAGGGAGGGCGCCGGGCTGGGCAGCCAAGTTAGTTACTAACAGCTACGCGAGTGTGGAAGGCGCGGGTGGACGGGGACTAACGGGCACGGCAGTCACAAGGCGCGTCCTGCTGTGGGGGACTCGAGGGGAGCCGGGCCCTGGGGGGGCAGGAGAGGGACTAGCGGGGCGGTTCGGGGGGCCGGCACAGGAGGCGCGTGTTGGGACGCAGCAGCCCGGGGAGAGCTCCGCTCCGCTCCTCTCCGCCCCGCCGGGGCTGAGCTGAGGGCACGGCGACACACAGCAGCGCCAGGCAGGCTCACTTACCGGCCGGGCCCCGCTCGGCTCCGTGTTTACAGCCCCAGAGACCGGGGAGCGTCAGTGACAACGTCCCGGAACCGCCGGGCCCCACATCCGGGGGCGGGGCGCGTGGGCGGGCGCCCGCAGCCGCATTAAGCAGCCGGCGGGAAAGTGGAGTTGCCGGGTCCCCGCCTGCCCATGTAGCGGCTGCGGCGGACTCAGGGGTGGGGGGCGGCGTCGGTTCTTCTACGGCCCCCGCGCCCTCCCCGAGCAGCTAGAAGGAGGGTTTGATTCCCCCTCCGCCTCGCTGTGTGAGTGTGATCTTGCGAGGGAAGGTGAGCTCTCCGGGGTGACCGAGGGTGGCCTCCCGGGTAGGGGTGGGAGCCGGGGACCCCCCCCCCGCTACACGCCCTAGGCCTAGCAATGCCATGCAAAGGGTGTACTAATAGCCACCTAGAAATGACTGGTGGAGCCTCATGGAGTACGGCAGCGGCGCTGGTTCAGCTTAATTGAAAATGCAACAGGCGCCATCTCCATTCAACAGCGTCTCCTCCTCTGCTCCACTCCTATTAAGGTTGCCCTGGGGCCCTTTCTGCTACAGCCTACCTTGCCTAGGATAACTGGTTTCACTCTGCTCCTGAACCCTGTCCCCACTGGCTGGTCTGATTCCATCTATCTGCACCTAGGGTTTTGTTTAGGGAACAGGTGGCTTCTTTCCTGCAGCAGACCTAATTGGCAGGTCTAGTTCTCTTTTTCTGAGGTGGGCAAGCTGGCACACCAAGGTGCAGAACTGGGAGCAGGTACTTCGCCTACAGCTGAGGTTCTCAGACTATGGTCTGTATAATGCTATTATCTTTAATGTACATTAATGCTACTTACTAATGATTTTTAAATGGCTGTGTTTTGTAGAATCTCAAAGAAGTATTACTCTAATAGAGTCATTTGCTTATATAGCAATACTAAGTCTTTCATTTTATCCAAAAATGGAAAAGGAATAGAAAGTTCAAATAAAACTGTACAAAGAGTTTATGTATATCCTTTGTTTCCCAAAAAAACACTTACAGATGGCAAGTACTACTCAAAAACAGAGAATCCAGCTAACAGGATTTAAGAAGGAAGAAAAGGAAGCTCTAGTTGAATTACTACTTAAACTGGACTGTGTTTTTATTGATACTGAGGTGAGCGGATACCTTCTGTTTCATTCATTAAATTCACAGAAGGAGCAAGAGGAACTAGCAGATAAAATGGAAATTTACAAACAAATAGACTGGATGATGGCCTAGATCTGAGTCTATGGTAGTAGCTAAAAATTAAAAAAAAAAAAAAAAAAAAAAAAGCCATTTCAATAACTTTTTTTTCTTTTGTTAGCAATACAGAAATTGCACACATCTTATAGCAAAACAGTTTTCCAAGAGTGAAAAGTTCTTAGCAGCTTGTGCAGCAGGTGAGTAAAAATTGGGGTATCCTCTTTAACTGTATCAGTTAAATGAACAAACGATTATGAAACAAGATGAATAAGGTTATTATCTTTGCTACTAAAGAAGACTTATGGTCACGGTTGGATTTGTTTCCTCTGCCCTTATCTCTTCCTGTTACTTGACTGAAATCAGTTAGCCAACCTTTTGGTGGGGTAAGATAATAGTTAAGGCTGAGAAGTCCTACTCAAACCATGGACACTTATACAAGTTATTTAAGAATAAAAATTATAGGAATACTTGCTGTTGGTACTATACAATTCTGACACTATACTTCACCCACACCATTAACATTTACTCTGACTGCAAATTTCTGCCTGCACAGCAAACTCCCTACAGCCAAAAGAAAAAACCCTTAATTCTGTCTTTTTACTGAAATTGGATTTCAGTTTTTACTCCTTTGTTCTTTTCATACCTATGGCCTGATTCTGAAAACCCTTACTCAAGCAATTAAAGGCTTTCAAGATGAGACCCAAAAATATCTTACAATATAGAGATGCAAGTCTTCCTGGAAGGGCTTTATAGTGTTTACAGGCTATGGGTACGGACCTAAACAGTTTTGCAATGGCAGTATATTGCTATGGTAACCATTTTGAATATCCTTGTCCTATTTTCCTTTCATCATACTTTAAATATGTATTTTTTGTATTACCACAGTGCATAGGGGCCCTAGTCATACAGCAGGAGAGCCCCATTATGCTAGATGCTGTACAGACAACAAAAAGACGTTCCGTGCCCAAGGGGATTACAATCTAAGCATAAGATAAGACCAAACAGATGGAGTGCAAGTAAACAATGAAACTGGTATCGGTCAGAACGGCAGACGGTGGACTCTGCACATTAGGCGTCAAACTTTACTTTTTCATAGGCCTCACAGCAAAGAGTTTTTGGGAAATATTTTCAGATGAATAATGAGGTAGGTTTGCAAATATTTACAGAGGGCACTTCCCAAGTGTGTGGGTCAGCATGGGAGAAAGCATAGGCAAGCAGGCAGTGGAGGCTGGCATAATGGATTGATTGGAGGTGGGCATTAACACCTCAATAGTGAATGAGAGAAAATAGGTAGGGTTGGGATAGGCCATGAGGGGCCTTGAAAGACAATACAAGCAGCTTATGTTTGATGCAATAGAGAATGGGAAGCCATTAAAGGGATTCAGAGAGGAACGACATGGTCAAAGTGATGGGCTAGGAAAGTCGGCCCCCGTGTTCTGAATGGATATGAGCAAAGAATGGTTGCATTTCTTAAAGCCACAGAGAAAGATGCTCTAGTAATTGAGACATGAGTGATGAGAGCTTAAAGGAGAGTTTTAGCTGTGTGGATGGATAAGAATGTTCTCATCTAAGGGATACATTGCATAAAAAATTAGCAAGATTTAGATTGACCTCTGGCTTCACATCCAGACTGAGTCAAAGGTGACACCAGCGTTACAGGCCTGGATGACAGGAAGGATGGTAGTGTTAGCTGCAATGATTGAGAAAGTAGCAGGGAAGGATTATGGGGGAGGAAGATTAAAGTTCTATTTTAGCCATATTTTAGCTTGGGCTGGCAGCTAGACATCCATGAGAAGATCTCAGCGGGACAGGTTGTGATTTTAGTTTGGACAGAATGGGACAACTCTAAGTTAGAAGTAGACTTGTGAATTGTCAGCATAGAGATGGCGGTTGAATTTGTGTTTGTGGATGAGATTACCCCGAGATAAAGGGGGGGGGGGGGAGGGAGAGGGAGAACCGAACCAAGGATGGAGCCCCGAGGAAACCTCACAGAAAGTTGGAGGGTGGATGAGTATTCTCCAGAGGACATGCTGAAGGAGTAATTAGAGAACCAGGAGAGAACAGAGCAGTGGTTCTCACTTTATTTACCATTGTGGGTAAATAAAGCATATGCAGCTCTCTGTGTGGATACGGCCCACATAATACATATATACTACCTTTTCGGCCCTGATGATGTCACATAGGCTGCAGGACGGAACTGGAGGAGAGGAACGCCAAATGGTGATTGTAGACAAGGGCATTTAATGAGTTTAGAGATGGAAGGAAAATGGGGCAGTAGTTTTTGTTTTGAGATGGGGAGAATAAATCATGCATGCAAGCTGGAGTTATAGTTCAGGACATCTGCACCCGTGTTTCCTTTCAGTGGTCTAGCAAGGGCAATCACTCTCAGGATGCCAGCTCCCTAGCCTGTCACCTCTCTTGGGTGGAGACCTACATTTCTCCGCCTTTTGACCAGGGAATCTCGAGGCTGCACCGTTCCCTGCCTTCATTGTGTTACTCCAGCACAGACAGGTTGCCCAAAGACACTTGTTTGTCTTCAGAGATGGTTAATAGGTGTAATTGCTACTGTTACTACCCCAGAGTTGTTTCTATGCAAGCTTACTTTATTTTCAAGGTAAGAAGTTTTACAGAGTACATACTGAAAATAATAAAAGTGCATGGATGTCAAGTTTACCAGACATAACCCCAACCCAATAGTCCTTCATGAGATGGTAGAGTTCAGGATCCTGACAAAAGGAAGGAGAACAGTAGGATATGGACCACAGACTTCAGAAAAGCAGACTTTGACTCCCTCAGGGAGCTGATGGGCAGGATTCCCTAGGAGTCTAATATGAGGGGAAAAGGAATCCAATAAAGAAACCTTATTGAGGGCACAGGAACAAACGATCCCGATGTGCAGAAAGAATAGCAAATATGGTAGGCGCCCAGCTTGGCTTAACAGAAATCTTTGGTGATCTTAAACACAAACGAAGCTTACAAGAAGTGGAAGCTTGGTCAGATGACTAGGGAGGATTATAGAAATACTGCTCAAACATGCAGGAATGAAATCAGGCCAAAGTGCAATTGGAGTTGCAGCTAGCAAGGGACTTGAAAGGGAACAACAAGGGTTGCTACAGGTATGTTACCAACAAGAGGAAGATTAGGGAAAGTGTGGGCCCCTTACAGAATGGGGGAGGCAACCTAGTGACCGAGGATGTGGAGAAAGCTGAGGTACTCAATGCCTTTTTTGCCTGTCTTCACAGACAAGGTCAGCTCCCAGACTGCTGCACTGGGCAGCACAGAATGGGGAGGAGGTGAACATCCTTCAGTGCTGAAGGAACAGGTCCAAAACTATTTAGAAAAATTGGACACACACAAGTCCATGGGTCCAGATGCAGTGCATCCTAGGGTGCTGAGGGAGTTGGCTGATGTGATTTCAGAGCCATTGGCTATTATCTTTGAAAGCTCGTGGCAATTGGGGGGAGGTCCCTAATGATTGGAAAAAGGCAAATATAGTGCCCATCTTCAAGAAAGGGAAGAAAGAGGATCCAGGGAAATACAGACCGGTGAGCCTCAACTCAATCCCTGGAAAAACCATGGAGCGGGTCCTCAAGGAATCCATTTTAAGGCACTTGGAAGAGAGGAAGGTGATCAGGAACAGTCAGCATGGATTCACCAAGGGCAAGTCATGCCTGACCAACCTGATTCTCTTCTATGAAGAGGTGACTGGCGCTGTGGGGAAAGTGGTAGATGTGATATACCTTGACTTTAGCAAAGCTTTTGATACAGTCTCCCACATTCTTATCAGCAAGTATAAGTTGGATGAATGGACTATAAAATGGATAGAGAACTGGCTAGATCATCGGGCTCAATGGGTAGTGATCAATGGCTCCATGTCTAGCTGGCAGCCGGTCACAAGTGCAGTGTCCCAGAAGTCGGTCCTGGGGCCGGTTTTGTTCAACATCTTCATTAATGATCTGGAAGATGGGTAGATTGCACCCTCAGCAAGTTTGCAGATGACCTTAAGCTAGGGGGAGTGATAGATAGGATCCAGAGGGACCTAGACAAGTTGGAGGATTGGGCCAAAAGAAATCTGAGGTTCAACAAGGACAAGTGCAGAGTCCTGCACTTAGGATGGAAGAATCCCATGCACAGCTACAGACTGGGGACCAATGAGTTAGGCAGCAGTTCTGCAGAAAAGGACCTGTGGGTTACAGTGGATAAGAAGCTGGCTATGAGTCAGCAGAGTGCCCTGGTTGCCAAGAAGGCTAATAGCATATTGGGCTGCATTAGTAGGAGCATTGCTAGCAGATCGAGGGAAGTGATTTCCCTCTATTTGGTATTGGTGAGGCTGCATTTGGAGTATTGTATCCAGTTTTGGGCCCTCCATTACAAAAAGGATGTGGACAAGTTGGCGAGAGTCTAGCGGAGGGCAACAAAAATGATTAGGGGACTGGAGCACAAGACTTATGAGGAGAGGCTGAAGGAACTAGGCTTGTTCAGTCTGCAGAAGAGAAGAGGGAGGGGGGCATTTGATAGTAGCCTTTAACTACCTGAAAGGGGGTTCCAGGGAGGATGGAGCTAGGCTGTTCTCAATGATAATAGATGACAGAACTAGGAGCAATGGTCTCAAGTTGCAGTGGGGGAGGTCTAGGTTAGATATTAGGAAAAAGTTTTTCACTAGTAGGGTAGTGAAGCACTGGAATGGGTTACCTAGGGAGGTGGTGGAACCTCCATTCTTAGAGGTTTTTAAGATGCGGCTTGACAAAACCCTCGCTGGGATTATTTAGCTGAGGTTAGTCCTGCTTTGAGTAGGGGGTTGGACTAGATGACCTCCTGCGGTCCCTTCCAACTCTAATCTTCTATGATTCCTTCAATCCCCTCCAAGGGAATTCCTTGGGGTTACTAGTTCATCACAGCTCAGAACAAGCTCCTTAGTCTTGAAACCTCAGTCCTAATCCTTCCAAGCCTACTATCTTAAGGATGGGGGGTCCTCCATGGACCAGGGTTCTTGTCCATTTGCTAGATCAGGAAGAAGGTCCTGAACCAGTTTAAAATCAGGGTATTTATCCAGATTTTTTTTTTTTTTGGCCCCCCCCCCCCCCCCCCTCGTGGTCCCTGGAGAATCTACCCTGTAGTGGTGATATAGGTAGCTCTGCAATGGGCGTGGTTTCAAAGGCTTGATAACAGAGGAAGTACATTAGCATCCCCCCTCCCTACTAGAGAAGGTACATGCAATGCCACAAGCGCGCGCGCGCACACACACACACACACACACACACACACACACATTGTGTTAAATACAATGTACTGCAAAGGTATTAACCCTAGTTTGGTAAGATTTAATTCAATAAAATTAACCTTAATTCTGTGAAGTTTCTTTAGAGTATGATACAATGTCATACCAGTCTTGAAAGTCAAGCTGTGACAGACTGACAAGGCTAACAAGCTATACGTCAATATGCTAAATCTGTATTTACTGATAATTGTTGTTCAGTTGTATAGGCATTTAAATGACAGTGAGAGACACCTTTTTGAAAATTCTATTATTTCATGACAATTGGCTATATGTGGGTGGATCCTGGCATCCCAGCAGAGCCCTACTGAAGTTAGGGCCATAGAATTTAGACCCTGAGCCTGCAGCAAATTCCATGTCTGCACAAACAGCTAAAGTTCTACTTGTGCTGGTGTTCCTTGAAGGATTGGGGCTTTAAAGAGAGGTTAAATGATTTGCTTGAAGCCACAGAGAGAACTGGTGTCCGAGTCGGGATTAAGACTCTGGATTTTCTGACTTGGTTCAGTGTCTAGATGGCATAATCTCCTCCAAAGGTGCAGGCACTCAAACCAAATTATTTTTGTAAACAGGATTATTACTTCCAGGTAGGATCAAGCAGAAGAGAAAGTGGGTCCATGAAAAAGAAAATCCCTATTAAAGCACATTTTCAGTAGTAAACCCAAACTACTAGCCATATTCAAAGTATGAGCATGTATTCATATGCTTTAACATTTCATATTAAAGCCCTTTATCTATATTTAAATGAACTTTAAAACCAGTGCTCTGCAGCAGCAGCAGATTCATGTGGTTATGATGTGGCAGAGAATGGACTTCCATCTTGAACCGTCCCTTACAAGTCATCTTCCTTCATCAAGAGAATCCGTATGGGAGAAATCAGGCTTCTTATATCCTTCAAAATTGCATCTTACCACCTAATTTGAGACTGATCTTGTGCTCTGCTTCCTTTCGCCTGACCTCTGTAAACTTTCTGTAGAAGCATACCTTCTTCTCCATGTTGGACATGACCCCATGCCTACAGACTTTTTGTTGTTAATTGATGAGAGACTGCGATTTACTGGGATCATCCAAATAGCTCCTCATTTGTGACCAAATAATATTGAAAAAACTGTTTAAAAACTTACATCATATTCTTAACATTCACTCATTTTAACAGCCATATTTGTGCTCTATATAACAATGTTGTCATCCCCGCATTAGTAGTCATACAGACATTGTCACCTAAACAGAGGCTATTGATGCTGAATGCCATTCATGCAAGACTGATGCAACATGTGACTCCTTCAGTTATAGAACATCTTGTGGTCAACCAGCTACCCAGATAGTAATGACATCAAATGGGAGAACAGTTTTATCTATCTACCTTCAGTGTTTCCATTTTACAGGAGGCATGCAAAACTTCAGTTTTATAAGCAATGATCTTAAGTCTCAGTTTCTGCAGTTTGGTGGGGCTTTTCCTGCATTAGCTGGAGTTGGTCAGCAATGTTTACAAGTAAGGCAATATCATCCACATACCAGAAATCCTAAAGATGAATCTTCAGATTTCACACCTTCTACTTTGGCCTCCATCAGCTTTATCCGTTTTATAACATTAAATAATGTGGGAGCAACATCCCTCAAATACTCTTGTTTCTACTGAAAAAAAGTCTTAATACAACCACTGACCCTCACAACTAAATGTACCGTGTTAGAATTCTTCCAGTAGACACACTATATCCTCTCACTCACTCTGGTGTAGCAGTAACCACAGTGCTGATTGATGCACTGATTCAAAAAGTGGCTGCAAAAAAGTCTCGGTGAACACATTAACTTCCTTTTTGCCGCTTTAGTCATTTTTCAGTAACATTCCACAAGGCAAATGTAGTATGGATTGTAGATCAACCTGTACAGAGGCCATGTTGTTTCAACCCTAAAATGACAGGCAACCAATATTTCAGTCTGTTCAGTAGTCTGATCATCAACATCTTCCCTGGAACTGACAGCGGGGTTATTCCCCTATACCTTGCTCAAGTTGGTCATGCTCTCTTTTTAAAAGAAGGGATGATGTAGCCCCTTTTCCAATCTTCTGGAATGTTACCAGTTTCCCTAACTTTTAAAGGGACTATGAAGCCAGTGAACTAAATCCATACCTACACTCTTTTTAGCAGTTTTGCAGAAGTGTTAAGGCCATATGCTTTAATTTTCTAATTGTGTGACTGCATATCACTTCCAATAATGTCGCTAGCCTATTTTCTGCTGGGTTAATTTTTGGCATAAATTGTAGTTTACATCTTGGTGGGGAGCTGTTGATTAATTAAGAAAAATGTTCACACCAACCCTTACATTGTACATCAATATTCTGGCAATATTTTCCATTTTTGTCCTTAAATGGTAGACATCACGGGAATGGATATCTTGTTAGGACATTCACAGTCTCAAAGATGCATTTCAGGTAGTGTCTGAGATTTCCTCAATGCACTGCTTTGTATTCTTCCACCATTAATTATGATCAGTCTGACAGGCCCTCCTGACTGCTTATTCAAATAATTTCTTTTCCTCTGTTGTCCATTTCCTCTTCTCTTCACTCTTCTGATCTTCCAGTACATTTATTCTATACTGTGACTTTTTTCTCTCTCATAATTTGGTATCATCTGTAATCCAGCGCTGCTTTTTCATGCTCCTAGTTCTCCAGCAGTCTCTGAAATAGAATCCAGAAACGAAGTTTACTCTTCCTTTGCAGTAGACAGCTGGTCATCCAATATAGAATATTTGTTGGAAATTGGAAGCTTATAAGCACTGAAGCATTTTGATGCAGTAGGTAACAGTCTCTGAAACTTGATTTAGTGGAACATCATTGTTGCTATTAGTAGTCGATCAGATTCTAGAGCTAGATCAGCACTTCTGAATATACTTACATCCTGGATGAGTTTAATCAAGCATTTCTGATCTAGTATGTGATCTAACGTTACATTGTTGCCAGACATGTATACTTACGGCAATTCCTTTGATGAAACCAGGTAGCATTAAAAATAGTCCAAATGTTGAAGCAAATGCTAATAGGGACACACCATTATCTGATCTTACAGTAAGTTGTGTGGTCCCAGTACCAGTTCAAATCTAGATGTCTCATGACCAGTTCTTGTTTGTATTTCCTAAGATGACAAAGGTTTTCCTAATATGGAACTATTGTTGCTGCCATGGTGTTCTTATGTGGTGACAAGGAGCGAAGTGGTCCACAAAAACATGCTGTGTTAAAATAGGGTTTACGCTAGGAAAAAGTTTTGACCATACTTAATGTACCTGTTCGCATTTGGGGAATAATCATTTTAGGAATCCTAACTCCAGATAATTTCTGGTGAATGCCAGGAAAATTACTATAAAGGAGTTACTCATAATTCATTTCCAGTACCATTGCTGTGGGAAAAGGGCAGTTTGCCCATGCTTGAGGTATGGCCCAGACACACCAGCAGGCCTATGTTGCTGTGCAGCAGCATGTGATAATCTTTCTGGTGCTGTCTGATGCTGCAGCTGCTTCTCTTCCTGTTCCTTGTTCTCAGCCTTAGAAAAAAGTGGAGGGCTAGAAAGAATTTACAAGTTTGCTATAGTTTCTACATTTCTCTAATCTTTTTAAATACCAAGTACAAAGCTGTGTCCAGTGTGATGGTACCTTCCAGTTTTGATTCTGCATTCTTTAGTGTCACACAGACCCAGACTATTTTATGCCTTAATCTCTATCAGTTTGATTATTATATATTCTAAAACCTAAACATGCTTGGTACACCATTTTGACATGAATTAAACTATAGATTTGTACTAAATGTTTAGAAAATTGCTATATAAACCGATTGCATAGTAGTCTACAAATCAGAAATTATATAACTAAGATCTGTAGCACAGACCTAATAAAAATGACTTGATAACTGTCTCAAAGTGAAATGTACATATATTAAAAATCACTATTACGGGTGATGTCAACATCTTAAGCCACAAGAGAGGACTTTTCACTAAAGGTTAATAGTCATCTGTCTTTGAGGTATCTTAGCAAGTTAAGCCTTGAGAAAGGGGACAGGGCACCTACTTTCCAATGGTACTTAAGTTTTGTAAGTGTCTGTTAACATAATTTAAAAAACCTCAATGCATTCAGAATATTTTTTTTAACTGCTTCAAGCTCGGAGCATAATGGATGAATTTAAAATGGGGTGAAAAATTATGCGTTACTGAAATCTTAAATTAAGGGCAAATCCCACTCCATTCATCACCAAGCATTAATAAAAGGTATTTGTTAAAGCATTTCTTATTGGGGTAGGAATGATGGAATCCTTCTCTCAATTTACAGAGTGCCAGTGGAGCTGTTCAGTGGTGATTATTGCATCTCTTCTATTAATGGATCTTCATAGTTATGTATGCACTGCCGGTACTTCTGCTCTCTCCAACATGGAACCCTCCTCTGTACTGTGCAGAATGTGTGTGGAGGCTCCAGAGCGGTGTTACCACTTCCCCAACAGGCTCTCCAAAGCTAGCCTGCCTCTGTAGCAGAATCATATTTGTTCTGCAACCACTTAGGTACTACACTTTCTCTGGGGGAAGGTCAGGGCCATAGTGTAGTTTCAGAAAATACTTGCATGTGCGAGAGCATTGCTGAGCTCATGTTTTCCTTTGAAAAATATAATAGGGTGCAACCTAAATGAAGCTACAGAAATTCAGAGTGAGCACACAAATTAGCCATTGCTACTTCCGCTATTAGTGTTTTGGGTATGAGTCAAAGCTGTTGTGTCCAGATATGGTAAGCCATTAGAATTACAAAAATACAATGGCATTCAAAGATATGACCAATGTAGGCTTGCTGACTATTTTCACCACTTACATGGAGAGGTGCATGTTTCCAGTGCAATTCTTTATTTAAGCCATTGTAAACCTAAGACACTTACTCAACAAAGTTTATAGCACTGATTTTTTTATTATTCTTTATGGAAGTCTAAAGATATGCTTTTAGCATATAGAGAGGTTGTATTTTTTAGTGTCTGTAAAGGATAAAGTGATGCAAAACTGCATTTTGGCCCTGTTACTAAGTGTTACCACCATTAGTTCATATTCACACTCTATATCTTCTAAAGAACACTAAGAATGTTTTCTCTCTTATATAGTGTTACCCCAAATCATTCACTAGTAATGGCCAATATTGCCCTTCTGGTTGGTTTGGGGGAGCGGGTGCATCTCCACTACCTTTTTTGGTAAAACTGTAATGACTCCTATTAGATTCAGTAGATTCTAATTCCCTTCAGTATTTATCTACACCTTGAGATTTCCAACAACAATACCAATGTTGATGGATTTTTTTTTTTTTTTAATTATGTGGAATTTGAGTAAGAATTGGTGATCAAGTTTCTTAATCTATAGGTTATGCACAGAGCACCTCATTGTCTTTTCATTAGATGTCTGCTGGCACCCAGTACTAGCACCTATAGAAATATGCTTCAGTGCAGGAGCACAGATGGTTTTACCAGTCAACCATGCTGTTCTAAGAACTTGATTAGGATTACATAATTAGTCAATTTCATTTAATGTATGCTACAAGCAGTATTTCAATACAGGAAGACCATACCTCCTGATCTGAACCTGAAAGAACAGAGATATTTAGAAAAGAGGGAAGATCATTACATACAGAAGAAGAGAGAGGCAGAAGAGGTGAGGCCAAAGGGGAGAGAAGGATGTAGAAAGGAGAGAGACTACTAGAATACGAGTCTAAAATCATTTCTCCCTAATATTGGTATCCACTAAACTTACACAACTAGAATGTTTAGACTTTCATAGTTTAGAAACTGACTATGCTTTGCTTTTAGTATGCTAAAAATTTAGACAGTTTTGTTAGCCGGTGGTTCAGGGGTATTTATGGCTTCCAGTAAGAAGCCAGCATGGGATGCCTTAATTTGCAACATCCAAACTGATTTTTCATAGAGGTGATTTGACAGGGTTGTTGCATTTTCTCTAAGTGCATAGAATGTCTGTTCATAGTCAGGAAGTCTATTGTGCAGTATATTGTAAAGCATTATAAAAGATTACTAAGGCTAAGCGGATACTGGACAAGAGACACAGGAGCAAAATCTAGATGGGCAAATTAATGTCATGATCTTTGGCCCTGGATTATTTTCCTCTGGAAGAGCTAAGAGGATACTATGTCATTAGAAGAAAGCAAAAGCACCATGCTTTCTGACTGCAATTTCTGATCTTAAAATATTAGAAAAGGAGAACTTTGAGTAGAAAGAAAAATTGTTGAAATGTTACTTAAAGCTGTAATGTGGTATTTGAATGAGAGAGCTTGAAGTTAATTTTATATTTGATCTTCATTGGCCATTTGTCTGTACAAAAATTCTTTTGTGGCTGACAGTTCATTTGCTTTCTAGGAAAGTGGATACTAACTAAGGACTACATAATTAATAGTGTTGAAAGTGGCAGATGGCTTGATGAAACAACTTATGAATGGGGATATAAAATTGAAAAAGACTCCCATTATTCACCTCAAATGCAATCTGCACCTAAAAGATGGCGCGAAGAACTAACATGCTCTGGTGCTCTAGGGGCCTTCCACAGATGGAAAGTTGTCCTCCTTATTAAAGAAGGTGATAAACGAAGAGATTCTATCACAAGGTAGGGTGATGCTACTTAAAGTTGAAGTAATTAATGATAAAATAGTTGATGGCTGAATTACATGATTGTTCTCCCTCTCCTATCCCAATTAATTTGGTCCACAACTCCCAGTGCTTTAGTCTCTGCGTGTCATGCTGTTCCAACTATTCTAAATACATAGAACAGTAAAAATTGCTGTTTCCTCTTCCAGTTTAGTTTCTGTTGGCTTAATACTATTAGCACATTGACTATCGCACTTAAGGTTTTATGCATATTTTAAATTTAATTGCCTAGGAAGACTTCCTCTGGCCTCCGTCCCTGATTTTTTTCATAGCCATCTCCTCCGAGTGCACGCTCATTAGCAGCATTCCTTTGTTTTTCTGTGGTACCTAAATGGAGTGTCCAGAGACTTGTGTAAAGTCAGTGAAGCTTTCTTAGCCTGTATGCTACATTCTACCCATGTATCTAGCACTTTAACTTTGATAAATGTGTAGCTATGAAAATACCATTAAACTGTTCCATTACTATAGTATTTAAAATAAGTGTCTAGTTCTGTATTTTTTCCTCCTCACTATGTTTGATTCCCCCCCCCCCTCCCTCCCCTCCAAACTGTAGTACCTAAATGCTCATGTTGAACTTGGAGAGGCAGTGGGTGTGAAAAGGGCAAGGAATACAGTTAGATTTGTGGTGGTCTCAACCACCCCCCCTTTTCTCTGGGATGTCTTATCACTTGTCAATCTTAGAGGAAAACAAGACGCTCTCCTATGGCAAGAGTAAAATATGCTCTGTACGTTTAGTGTAGCTGGACACATTATAAAGCCATATTCTGATTTGGCTTGGGCCTTTCTTCATGTCACACTGATGCAGCAGCTCCCCAGTAGTACACTGCTGCAGCCTCAATTGGAAAAAAAACAAAAACAAAAAACCACACAAACTGATTCCCATCATGTTAAATAGGGAAGATTCAAAAGGGAGGGGACAAAGATGATTAATGAAGGGATAGGAGGAAAAGGAACTGAAGGAGAAAGTGAGTTTAATAGTGCTGAGCTAGGCTTTCAGGATCTCTAGCCACTTCTATCCCACTTTCTGTTTTAAAACAAATTTGATCTTTAATATTTTAAGACTTAGTTCTGAGGTGCAGATATTTTAAAGTGGCCATTGGACCACATCCTGCTGCTAACAGGGCAGCTAGGCTTCTGAAGTATAGGAGTGGGTGAGAAGAGATCTTACTGCTCAAATAAACCTTCTACTACAAAATTTTCTAGTAGAATATAGTGCCTAATACTTGCTCCTCCTGTTCATAAATGTTATTTTTAAATTAAAACGTAACCTCATTTCAATAGCCAATTAAGCTATTAGTGCAACAGGTGGTATTTGTTGCACTACTTGAGTGATTGAAAGAATTGTGCCTTCAGCCTCATGCCTCACAATACATGAAATACCTTTCAAAAGTTTTATATGTATCTTGTGACTTACTGCTACGTTATCAGGATATGCTAAAGACTCTCCCTTTCTTACACTAAGCAAGTTTTATTTCAGGTTCAAGCATTTGAAGCAGGGAAAAAAAAATACAAGTTGGAAAATATTCTAAGTTTTGTAAACCAACTCCTTGAAATTGCCTATATTATAGTAGTTGAAGTGATTTGATTGAAGAGGTTTTGTAGACCTAAATGTATGTACTGTTTTATATTAGGTAGTGAACAAAGGCTTTGAGATCAAAGCCTCCTATACACTAGGCCTAGATGTAGATAGGGGCCCTGCCTTGAAAAGTTTATATTCTAAAAAGACAAACAGTATAAAAAGGTGGTGGTGGAGACACTACAGTGTTATATACACATACCTGTCTTTTTTTTTTTTCTCCTCTCCAGGATGAGGGGTAAGGAGGCAGGGAGAAATTAGGATAGATCAATACTCTTGCTGCAATTATAATACTTGGGTGGGAGGAGGGTAGATGGATTTCAAATATGACAGGTATGAGGATATGATACTATGTAGTATTTCATCCTTTTTATACACTTCTTTTTATAATATAAAAGGAATACTTATAGGGATTTAAAGGAGAGGGTAGTAGCCTGTTTGCAGAAGGGGTTTTCAGGACTGTAGCTTTCTCCAAGCCATTTTCTAAAGCAGATTGAAGTCCAACTTAATTTTGTATTTGTGATCCAATGGCATTTAACAGCAGGTTCCTCTCTCAAATGACTCTCTACAGATTAAACCATAGAGATCTGAAAACCCCAGCTTCTGCTCAAATGAGACCATCGTAATTCCCCTCAGGACAAAACCAAATATATTCTTCTTATACGGCCTAAGCTCTTTACAGGTCTGTTGTAGCTCTCTAAAACTACCCCAAGATACAGGCCATAACCACCACTGGTCTCTTCTCCTCAGGTTCTTTTCATCCTCACATTTCAGTATTAACTAGATTAACTAGGTTACTGCTAAAGTGAAGTCTTCTTGTAAGTGGGTTGTCAGCCTGCATCCAGAAGTTGTGGGGTATGGCCCCATTCCAAAAGATAACCATTAACATCTAGTTTATTAAGTTGTATACAATTTATCCTTTCTTGGCAGGGGGAAATTGAGCTGTCCTGTGCTCTTCTCCTCCTCAAGGTCAGCAAAATGTTTAAAGTGTTGCCTTAATGGCAGAGGCTATAAACTAACCAATTTCCTTCTTGGCAGGGAAAGTAAACAGCTACTAGCCCTGACACATGGCTTTAGAGCATTCCACTACAAGTTATTGTTCCACTTCCTCTTTCTTTGTTGTAGTCCCAGTAAGAGACAGTGGTCTACCTCTCTTTCTAGGCTTGCCAGCTAAGATGTTCTTTACAGAATGGGACAGACTTTCATCCCTCATTTTCAGTACAGGGTACTGTACACATCCTGTGGCACTTCTGAAAGACATTCTGTTCTTTCACTGAAATCTTAACCTGGTTCTAAAAAATCCCTATTTGTTAAGAAAAGTAATCTTTAATAGCAGTTACATCAGCAAGACAAATGAACTGGGAAGTGTGTGCATTAGGAATCTATTTTTTTCAAGACATTACCACACAGCAACATGGGCATCCCGTTATTTATGCAACAAGCATTGCAAGATAGATATTTTGCCTTTTGAAAACATAGCTTTCAGACAAATGTCCTACAGGCCACAACAACATTTTTAAAGGATTCTCTGTCACAATACTTAATACTACTGTTTGTTTTTTCTTCTCTGCTTTTCTTCAGTTATGGTTAACCTAACTGGTGGATGTATATGTAGGTGAGGCCAGGACACCTGTTCATCTATAAACGGTTTTTTCTTGTACATGCATCCACCAATTTAGAAGACTCCTTTTTCCTTCTCTTCCCCTCTGTTACTTGTCATCTTTTCTTAGAAATATAAGTTGCAGGAGTGCACCTCTGGAAGTTTGTGTATGGAGAATAATTACATGTATTGGGCCAGAAATATTAACTGAGCTATCTGTGTATTACATAAGGTCGGACTAACTAACTAACTGCAGGAATGACTCCAGAGCAGTACAGTATAGGTATATCTTAAAGTTCCAATTTACAGGTAAAGGAAATAATGTCCCATTTTTAGTAAATCCCTACAATGCATGACAAGCCTTTTTTAGATAAAGATCCACTAATTATCTTGAGAGATATAGCAATAAACCATAGGTACTTTAATACTAAATTTGATCTTTATAAAAAATGCATTTTTAGAAGTTTCCTAAAAAATGAAGGAAATTAGTATTCTATTCTAAACTGAGAAGACAGTTCTGTCTAGTTGGGTTACCTACTTATCTCTGGACTCTGAAGTGCTCAGTTAATCTGCTAAATAAGGAAGTGTGATGTCATACCTGCCCATTTTATGTTAATTTTGTGTTCATTGTAGCTTGAGAATTAAACTTAAAACTAAACTTACAGTAATTACATATTAAAATATTTATTTTTTAGAGTTCTAGAAGCTGGAAAGGCAGTTGTATATCCACCACAAAAGGCAATGAGAGCTATTACTCATGTATTCACTGATAACAAAAATGTCACCACAGAAAGAGAGAAACATCTCTTTGAGGCTCCATATTATCCTGTGCAATATATAGGAGATTATCTTTTTGAGGTAAGTAAAATAAATATTCTTAACTGAAATTAATGCTTCATTAATAGTGCTGTCACCCTGTCAAAGTTGCAATATGTTCTAATCAATAAACAATAGTGAAAGGGATGCCATCAACTTAATTTTTTTAAATTCTAAGGTTTTTTAAAATTCTGGTCACCTTTTAAATAGCTAATTTTTTTTTTAAGTGTAATTGAGAAGATTGTGTTATACAGGTTCTCATCTGCTTTTGGCTGGGTCGGATAGTAATACCACCAAGCAGGAATGCCTCACTTTCCCCGCTTTCTCTGTGCACACACCTGCCTACTGTCTCTTCAATTGCTGCTTATTCATTGCCATTACTTGTAAACAGACTATTACAGAGCTACAGGCATACTCTCTGAGCAGTTCATGAAAGCTATGCAACTGACTGAACAGTGAAACTAACTGTTCACAAAATGCTAAATGAAAACTATTTTTACCTATAGTTCTGGTGCCAAGTACTAAAATGTCAAATGGAAATGGATTTTTTTTTTTAAGTCCAACAAGGTCTACTTAACTGCATTAAAACTGTACCTTCACATTTCAAAATCAGTCTAGTGATTTCCTCCCCTCTTCCCCCTTACTCATAAATTACCCTGCATTTTCATCCAGATATTACAAATATGGTCAAATGTCTACACTACAAGAATGAGAATAGCATAACTATGTTGGAAAAACCTTGTGGTGTAGGCACAGCCCACAGCAACAGAAGGGGGTTTTTCCGTTGCTGTAGGAACACCACCTCCTTGAGCAAAAGTACCTAGGTTTATGGAAGCATTCTGGGGTTAGATTAGCATGGCTACAGAGCTTGGGGGTGTGGATTTTTCATGTCTGAGTGCCACAGCTATTTCAAGCTAAATTTTAAGTGTAGAGCAGGCCTTAGTCTGCTTTCAGTTTCTGCTCTGTAACTCTGGCCGGAGAATGTGTAGTTGTGAACATGATATATTTGAATCTTGCTCCCATGGAGACTAATGGTAGAACTTCCCTTTTAAATTTCAATATAGCTGGATACAGTCTGGACTTCTGCAGGAAGGAGTGTTCCATGCTGACTTGCATTGATCCTATAGTCAAGTTTAGGATCTGCCTTAATTGTCCTGAGCAGTCCTTTTTGGCCAGGGAAAAATTGTGGCTGTAGCGTGAGGTTTAGAGAAACGTTATGTGTAAGAAAAAAAGGATATGGAATATTTCCATGCTAAAAATCTAGTTTGGTATTAATATGCAACCCTACAATAACAAATCAGCATGCAATAGAGAGATTCTGTTAAGAGAACTTTAGAATATGGTTCTAAGCTGCGAAATGCTTAGATTCTGTTTGTTAAAATCACAAATAAATAGAGGACAGGTATAGGTAAAAGACTCAGTTTAAGGTCTAATAACAACCTTAACTGAGACTACTTTGAGTAGCTTGTTCATATTCACACTTTTGGAATAGCAGTGCCTGTTGGAGCATTCTTCCCCCCCTCTGGCCTCTCCCCTCTGTTGCATTTTGAGGACAAAACTATAAAAAGGGGTGCTGTACTCCAGCTGCTTCTGTTACTTCTAATTGTGACAGCAAACTGACCAGGAAACTCACTGGGTTTTTCTGACCTGACTTCATTGGAACGGATTGATCTCAGTGCTACCTTAGCTATCTAGTTATACAATCAGTCTGGTTATGTTATCAATGTTTCTGAACTGTTGGAACTGGAGTTCTTTGACGCTACCACTGCACATGCACATTCCCCACTCTCCTTCCGCAAATGAAGTTAGGACTCGGAGGGGATGTGAGGGAGTGGTGGAAGGAACTGAGACACCTGGAGCACAGTGCACTTCAATAGCCTCAACCTTAGAACATTCAAGAACAGCAAAGGGTGGGAGAAGGGCACAAGAGCACTCTTGAACACTGCTACTAGAAGGTTCTGTCTGTGCATCCCAGGAGTGTGCATGTGCAGTAGTCAGATTAAAGAACTCCACTTACAGGCAAGTAACCTTTGTTTTATCTACTTGTTTTTGTCTGAATCTTATCCTCAAAACACTGTA
Organism: Emydura macquarii macquarii; assembly: GCF_026122565.2. Lineage (NCBI taxonomy): Eukaryota > Metazoa > Chordata > Testudines > Chelidae > Emydura > Emydura macquarii. The sequence continues at coordinate 37,279,100 of NW_027133034.1, read as the reverse complement.
ACTGTTACTAAAATTACTTGATTTTGACATTGTAATGCTATCTCCACACGTTTGAACTGAAATCATTTTGCTTGATCTTGACATTGAGATATCTACACATTTATCTCATTTTGCCATCATGGTCTAAAGTCATACCAGGTTTTTCAGAATTTTGCATTAAAGCTGCCTATGGGATGATCATTAGGAACTCAGTTTCCTCAATTGTTTGGCACTGTGGCAAATCAGCAAAGTACATAAATATGTGCTTAGCATAGAGCATATGAGTAGTCCCACAGAAGCCACTAAGACTTCTCCCATGCTTAAAGTTAAGCATAGCTTTGAGCACTTTGTTGCTGTAGCAGGGATGGTACCTCAAAAGCAGCCACTCATGGCAGGGCATAGCCCTGCAGGCACCCTATCTTCAGTGCCCAATAACTTTCCACAGTCTGAAGTATTTAAAACAAGAATACCCTTCTGGAGTCTAACGTATTAAATCTTTCCACAGTTTCCAGTGGCCCTCCAGGCCCAAATCCTTTCCTTTTGGCTAAGGGATTACACAGCTTGCCTCCCAAGGCTTGTGTTGCGTTTCTCCCTGTTCCCTCCACCAGTTCCACCTGAGCTGGCAACACCCTTTCAAGAAACAGAACTAAAAACAAAACCTTCATAACAGTCCTTCCTCCATGCATCTCTGCTGGGGTGCAGTCTTCCTGCCTCCCTCCACAGCTTGCAGGCCAGGACACACCACCATACCTGTCTCACCCTGTAGCTCAGGGGCTCCTGCAAGAACTTCCTGCTCTCTGAATCTCCTCCTCTGATGAGGAAAGAGACACCTTATGTACTACTTTCTTTCCCAGACCTTGTTGTAATTGGCTGAGAGAGAGGGGAGCTTTGCACCACCCATGCCACAAGATCCCAGTCCCTTAAAGATACAGTTGCCTTGGTTTCCCTAGACTCTTAACTATTGTTGCATCACCACTTATTCTTCCCCAGTGTCTGCTCCAGAGCTCCTGGAACAGGATTTGGTTGGCTGGAGTCCCCTCTATCTCTTAAAATGGGCAAACCACTCTGTTACAGCTGAATTAGCACTATAATTCTCAGCACCTTGCAAGATTGATCCCTAGGTTGTTGTTCCCTCAAAGTGAATGTCAGATTTAAATAGTGACAAAATAAGAAGGAATGCAGCCGGATCTGTAGAATAGGAGACTGTATCCTGGAAAGGATTTAGGGATCATAGGAGACAAGCAATTCAGCATGAGCTCCCAGTGTGATGCTGTAGCAAAAAGGGCTAATATGATTCTTGGATATATAAGTAAAGGAGATGATTTTTACCTCTTGATGTGGCATTGGTATTACCAACAGAGGAATATTGCCTCCAGTTTCCATGTTCTTTAAAAGGTAGTTTGGAAAGGGAGCAAAAAGTCACAAAAATGATTTGAAGGCTGGAAATATTCCTTATACTGACAGATGAAGATCTTGGTCTGTTCAGATTCTCTCTCTCTCTCAAAAAAAAAAAAATAAATAAAAGTGATTTTATTACAGTATATCAGTACCTTCACAAGGAGAACATAGTGGATACTCTAATGGAGTGAAGAAAGGCATAAAAGAACCAATGATTGGAAACTGAAGCAAGACCAATTCTAATGAGAAATTGGCACAAATTTTGAACAGTGAGGGTGATTAATGATTGTAATGAACTACCAAGAGGAGTTGTGGTTTCTCCATCATTGCTGTCTTCAAATCAAAACTGGATGCGTTTCTAGAAGATATGCTTTAGCCAAACATAAGTTATTAGTCTCGATGCAGGGATAACTGGATGAAATTTAATGGCCTGTGATATACAAGAGGTCAGACTACATGGTCTAATGGTGTCTTGTGGCCGTCAACTCTGTGAATATGGGGAAAAAGCTGTTCAGTGTTCAAGAAGCACTTTTTGTTTTCGGGGAGGGGGCGCTTAAAAATTCTTTTCCCAAATTGCCAAAAGTAATTAATGCACCTTGACAACATGCAGCAAACTTACCTTTTAAAAAAATATAATGTAAATTTTTCTGTTTAGATCTGTAGCTTTGAGGGGTAAAAGTCTGGAAAATGAGGTGAAATATGCAGTTTTTGAAGCCTAAAACTGAAATAGTTTATAAACACAAAATCGTGTGGGTGGGGGGGGGGGGGGGCCTGCTTATCTTTTTCTGGACTGTATTTCTGGTTCTTACTGCTAGCATTGCTGCCCTCACAGTACCTGAATCTCACCCTGACTTGCCTGTTTGAGGTGGAAGGGTGACAAGAACCCGCCCCAAACTAGTTTGTTTCCTGATAGACAGGTACTTTCACTCCAGCTCCCGTTCTAAAAATTGGCTCCTTGTATTGGGGTGGGGGTAGAAGAAAAGTAGCGCCACAACCCTACTTACTCCATTTTGCACTTGCAGAAGAGGCTGCCTTGTGCTAGCTCCTCTTCCCAGGTGTTCTGTATTGTAAATAAATACTTGGTAGGCATGCATATTTTGAAACTATAATATATATCTAATAACACTGCTTTTAAATTTTTAATCTGTGTACATTTGGTTAAAACAAATACACTGAAAATCTTTGAAATGTATTGTCCCTTATTATACAATACCTGATACATTTAATTTGTCATTATTTTATAACAGTGGACTAAATTGTAGCTTTGCCAAAAGCCCTGTTTATGGGACAGTGTGTAGTTAGACTCTGATTCTACTATGGGAAGAATTTGAGACCTAGAAGGACTGGATGATTTCGAAAACTGGTTAATAAAATACAGAACCTTTAAACTGTAGGTTGCCAGTTCAGCTTCATCACTGGTAGTCAGCCACTGAAATGGATTGACATCTGATTGTATTTTATTACCCTTTATGAAACTGGGTCTTCAGTACACAAGGAGTTTATTCCTGATTAACTCCCTGTGTGAACACTCTTATTCTGGAATAAGAGTGCCTTTACCCATGGATTAAGCTAATTCAAAATAAGAGCATCCACCCAGGGAATTAATCAAGAACAGTTATTGTCTTTTAACTGTACACCCTATTTTAATCCAAAATAATTTTATAAACTTTTAAAAGAATATTTCAAAAATACATAGAGGATAAAGTTGTAAGTAGAGTTGTTTTAGACAGCTGTCTCTGTATATGCAAGTTTTAAATACATCTTTTGATTTGCACAGAATGAAATACAAAACATTGCTGAAGATATCCATATAAACCATCTTTTAGCCGAACAAGAAGCCAGAGATACAATATCTGACATACAACTTGTTGCAATGAAAAATGCATTAATAAAGCATATGTATTTTACTCAGGTAAGAAAAAAACTGTACACATTTTTTAATATAAAAACGCAATATACATGGGGAGAATTTTATTTGCCCTTCAATCACAAATGTAACACAGATAAAATTAGATTTCTTAACATCTCCAGAAATTGTAACAATATATTGTAATTTGTAAAGTTTAAAAATTCTATACTATATTTAGTACAACACCAATTACCAAACTAAGATCCATTCTGTTATGAGGTGATTACTTAATATGTGTCGAGTGAAGATGGACTAGATGAAATATTAATGGTAATGCCACAGATAATAGATTGGTCATTTTATTTCATTTTGGTTTTTAACTATCACACACAACCGTGGATTGGATTTTAATCTTCCTATGACGGGCCTTTAAACAGCTACATTTATGTTAACATGTTCTTATCAAAACCAAAAATATCCCTGAATCAGCAACATTTTGCTGAGTATTATGGAACATTTTTATTGCTGAGTGGAATTTATATTAGGGAGAATAAAACTTAATGCATTCTACCATTTTAATAATATCACAGATTTAATCATGAAGTGCATTAGCAACTAAAGGCATTATTTCACATTTAGAAAAATGAACAATTAATTGTTTTGAATTAGTACAGTATATGGTACCACCATAATATATTGTCTGCTGATTGTTGTTTGTTAGTACTTGCGTGAGTCCTGATATAGCAAACACATTTATAAATGTAGGCTTATGAATATGTCTTCAGGATCAGGTCCATGGTATATATTAATACACTTGCTTTACTATTATGCAGTAAGTTACACTGTCAGTGTGCCACACCCACAAAAGCAAGGAATAAAAAGTTAACCCCCTAACAGTAAATATCCTATATTCTTCCACCCACATATGATTTACCATAACCGCAACTTCCATACACCACAGCCCATTCACTGCAACATTACCTCTGCCTCCCTTTTTTCCTTCCTCATACACACCTCTTTACCAGATTTATTTTTTCCCCAGTGCGAGTAGCTGTGGATGTTTGGTGGATGGAAGGCTGTGTTGGGAGAGCTCATTTACTAAAGGGTTGTTCACAACAATGGCAGTGTGCCCAAGAAGGTGATATGAAGGCTGGCATTTCCAGGGGGCACACTTTTTTTTTTTTTTTTTTTAAAGTTGCAATTTTTTGTAATGTCCGTTAGTAGGACCATAATGGTGGCCCCTAGCTGGATGTAACAATATTGAATTACATTTATACTTTAGTTCTTTTCATCTCATAGGCTCCCAAAGCACTTCACAGAATAAACACTAGTTATATTCCTCATCTCACTGTTGAAAACAAAAGACAATCAAAAATATGCTTAAGTACAAATTAAGTATCTTAAGCTGCCCTTTTTTCGCAGAGCAACAGTTTAAAACACAAATTGAAGAATAATGCATTAATTCAAATTGCAGGACAACTTATGTTGAAGAATGAAATTGTCCAGATTATTGTTGACTCCGGACACCTCTTGTTAAAGCCTACTCTTGTTAAGTCTCATAAGTGTACCTTCTCATTTTATAGAAATAGAACTATCTCCATGTTCAATTTGCCTTTATTTTTTAATCACTAGTTTAATTTTTTTTAAACATTCACTATGTTTCGCTGGTCTTTAAATGTAGCGTTTTGTCAGTATCCAACCTAAGGGTTTTCATTTATGCCCTTGATTTACTTCTGTTTTACAGACTGTGAAACAGAAGTCTACTCAAATAGACCAACTGAGTGGATGTGGTACAGAAGTAAGTACCTGTAATTCTTGGTTTCTGAAGGTGTAATTTATAATAGTTCAACCCTTTTCCAATCATCTTCCCTGAATTGAGGGGTCTGTATTTTTCTAAATTCTTTCCCTGCGGCGGGGAAAGACTCTGGCTCGGCTTTCTCTCCCCCCCCAAAATAGCCTTTCACTGCCATGTGTAGCTACACACTTCAGTGTGGACACTTGCCTGTGCTTCACTGCAGCATGTAGCTACACATACCCTATGTGCCGATGCCAGCATAGATGAGGCCTTGGAGAATAAGTACGGATAAATTGCTGAGGCTTTAATAATAATAATATGACTCCATCACCTGAGATGGAAAGCATATCATGCAAGGTACTAAGTACTCTTAATGGGAGTTCAAATCCGTAGGAGGTGGGAGCAGTAAGGCCCTAGGAGAAGACATTCAGCATATCACTGGATCATGCTATAAATTAGTACTTACTTTAAATTAGAACTGTTTTCTGTATCTTAAACAATTCTTTACCTTGTTATAGGATGAACAAAAATATATACATTCTTTTTGGCCAAAGAAATTTTGTATAAAGATTCATAAATTTTTCTCTTTTGTATGTAAAGGAACTGAACTTTTAATTGGTTCTCATTTTTCTTTTAAGATAGTTCTGTTTATAAATCTTTTATTCAACTATTCTTTCTATGCAGTTATTCACAAATATTTGCCATTCCTAGGTTAAAAATATTGACCTCTCCAAAGGTATATTATATATACTTGAAGGGCTAGTAGAAGGACATTTCTTTCCTGATGTAATCACGGAACTTGCTGCGACTCAAAAATACTCCATCCTTCCTGTGCAACTTCTTCACTCTCTTCTAAAGCACATGCTACAGGTGAGACCTAAAGGCTTGGTCTTGCGCAGTATTAAACCAAGGGGATGGAATGTAAACTGTGGTCTCAGACAGATATCATCAATATATTTATACATGAGCTATTGTCTTCATCCTTGATTTCTTTAACCAATGTTCCCTTAATTAATACTTCATCAGAATATTCTGTCAATATATTGTTGAAAGAATAAAATCCATGGAAGACAGAAAATATTCATTCATATTGAGAAAATAAATATGATCTTTTTCATATTGTCAGCGTTACCTCATTCGGGGCTATACTATATTCATGTATACAGTTAACAAATTATAGTAAATTACTTGTTTATATCAACTGGGATTATAGTATGTATTGGTATAACCATGCTAAGACCATAAGGAACCCCATTGGATAAAAGTGAAATGCTTGCACGTGCACTCGCTCTCACTATCAATTCATTTAAATAATTGAAAACAATCAGAAACCAAATACTATTTTTCATAAGCCCTATTAATGTAGTACCCAGCTTATTGTTAAATGTTGTCCTTATATGTAAAAGTAAAAATCGTTTCAGAAAGGAAGAATGAGCAGTGAGGTTGAATCTTTCTAGTGCTTTGAGAAACAGCAGGATCTTCTGTAATTTTGCACAAGTAAGCCATGGATATAGAGCCCACTTTAGACAAACTTTTTTTTTTTTTTGGCAATGCATTTGTGTAGTCAGATGCATTTACCAACTCTTAAGTCAAACCAAAAATTATCTGCATCAAATGCAATGTCAGTCATTTTGTTGGCAACAGAAGAAATCTAGGTCTCTGTCAATAGCATAAAGATAATTGGTAGGAAACAGGTCAGAATATGAAAGAATTGTAAATTGGTCAGAAATGGGATTAAGCAAACAATGTAATTTGCACTGTTTTTTGGTATTGTGGGTCTGCGAAATGAGCGTGACTTGCATATGCAGGGGTCTGAATTCTTGTTGTAGGCAAGGCAACAAGCAGGAGGGTGTATGTTAAAGTAACTTCATCATTCCCAACCCTATCAGAAATGAAATTCACTAGTGTAAATGAATTTATATCAGAGCTGAATTTTATCCTTCTAGAATACCATTTTGGGGCAAGTTACCTTTATTTTTTCCTTTTCTCTGCAAATTACAATACTTTGCTTCTTACACTCCTCTCCATTCTGTATTAAACCAACATTTATCATCAGTGAATTTGGTCTGAGTTTAGGATGAATGTGACTAACACAGAAGTTCTTCACTATTAAGTCTTTGGTTGATGCAGAACCACTATTTATTTCTTATTTTTAAAACAGGGAAATACAGATGCCGTATTCTCTGCTAAATTTTTTCAAATTTTGTATATTCTTCTTCAACTTGATCCTCCTTGGAAGTCTCATTGCATGTTAAGATATTATCTGGAACTTCTTCAGTGTCCTATTTGCATGAGAGGAACGTGGTCTCTGGTAGAGATGCTTGTGAGGTAAGAAGTGGTTGGAAAGGGTTTTTTTTGTTTGTTTGTATGTTCTCTTGTTTTTTGGGGATGGGCTGGGGCTTCTCTCTCTCAAAGCTTAGCTAAGTGGAAACAATATCACACTTTTTTTAAAGAAAAGGTCTCCTTAGTTAAAATTATTGAATCTACATACAAAGGGGAGTCCTGTTATAGGGCAGTCACTTTTTCAATGTTATAAGTTCCATTATAAGTAGAGGTTCTCTGTAACTAGAATAGCAATTGTACATGAAACAAATCAGAACATTTATAATAAAATTTCAATTAATCTGAGCACACTGAAAATGGCTGTCACTGAAGAGAAAAATAATACACTTTTTGTTTCTCCCCTTCTTTGCATTTCTATATTAAATGTTCTAAGATAATTATTAGTATATTATGTAGCTTTTGGCAATCTAGATCAATGTATGTACTACGGGGTATTGTTTTATTTACAGCAAAATAGATATACAATACAAATCTTATCATGTTAAATATGCAGTTTCATGTTGTATTTTGATTTGAAGCATGACATTTGCAAACTTTTTTTTGCAAATCCTAATTAATCACTATACAAACACAAGACTCAGGGTAGCAAGCAGCCTTTTGAGTGAGTGCGCCATACTTCCACCTAGTAAAAAGAGAATTTCAGGACTCCTTCAGGTTTCTATGACTTCTGTGAGCAGAAACTGATTAATTCCATCTCTGGAAAGAGGAACTGTACCTCAGCACATTACTGTGATATCTTCTCTAGTTTTACATTTAAGTACCCTGGTATGGTAATGTTGACCAATATAGAAACATATTTAAACCAAAAAAAAAAATCCTATATACATTATTCCATATTCTCAAACAGTTGTAAGTATGAAGTGTTGTTTACCCCTCCTCCCCCCCACACACAAACTCCATTCACTTAGAGATAAGGTCACTAAAATGCTCATTCCTCCATCACTAAAGATCAATGAAATTGCCAGTCAAGGCAGACTTTGTCTTAATAGCCAGTCATCATATTACCCAAATGCACACTGACTCGTTCCCTCCACAACAAACTCCATTGAACTTGCTAACACATAGCCTGCCATAATGTACATACCCAGTTTCTCTGCATCACTATCAAATGCATAACCCATCCATCAAGGTTACAACTTAGCAGTATGGGAACCTCTTCCAGAAGTTTGTATAGAAGACATGAAAGGTTTGTATTCATAGCTTGCTTACCTTCCTAGTCCACTGTGTGGGGAGCGGCTAGAAGGGTGAATGGCAATGTGGGAGACAGAGGTAAGTGGGGTTGTATTGCAGACTTGAGGTGGGAAGGTTATGCATAGGTAGAGGGGTCTCTGCAGAAGGCCTGGAGAGGGGAGTCAAGTCACTTTGTCAAGCCATGAGAGCTTGAACTGCCAGGTGCTGGTGCCATAGTTTCGTAGGGAGTCGTTGATGTTTTCCTACCGCTCAGTCAGTTAATTTAATAGTAGTATTTCAAAGCTGATACACCATACTTTCAGGTACAGACAGAGAAAATAATCAAAATAATTGGAAACTAAATTGATTTATCCTGATGATGGGTAGAAAAGATATTTGTGTGATTTTTTTTTTTTTTTTTTGTGGGTGAAGAAAAAGAGGCAACTCCATGTATTTAAAAGCCATGTGTTATGTGCAGGGCTTGAAAAAACCACTCACTTATAGCCGATAATAACCTTTCCAGGCTGAGTGAAGAGGAAAAAGCTGAATCAGTGTCATTGGACAACTAACGATTTTGTATAGAAATGCTTTGCGAAACACTGTTCTCAGAAGACTTATTGTCAAACCATCTTGAAGGGAAGATAATCAAACCCAGAATGACATCAACAGATATGGGACATTGGGGCAATAGGTGGCATATACAATTCATTGTAAAAAATAAGCTAATGGGGTTTTAATTAAAAAAGAAACAAATAAATCCATGTTCAGATACTTTAAAAAAAAAAAAAAATCTCAGATCTGGGGATATAACTGTTGATAGAGCTCTTCTCAAACCTTTGGCACAAGACTTAATTGCAGAAAAACACAAAACGAATCAATGTGATATTTTTAAAAAGGGTACTTATTCTGCCAATGTCTAATTTCCCCCAAAAATGTAAATTAGAAAAGGTGTTCTGCACTTACTCTTAAAACAGTTTGTCATGCTGTTAAACTATCAAGTTTCATTAGAGTGGCTAAAATGTAACGCAAATAAGATCTGATCATAGAAACCCCTACTCACATGAGTGAAGGTTTACAGAATCATGCTGTAGTTTGTAAAGTTCCAGGCAATCTTTTGGAATGAAAGCCTTTTTATAAATGTTCTATTAAATACAAGAACTCCGCAAGAAATTCCCTTCCTCCTCCAGTACACAAGGAAATGTGCTAAATGCAATAATAATTTACCTCACACTATATAACATGCCCCCTTAGTTAAAACTTTTTCCCCCAAAAAACATGAGATCAAACACCTAATCAGTGAACATGCCAGCGCAGAATATATATTTTAAATATTGCTGAAAATCTGGCCTTAAATCATGAGTGATATTGGTAACTACTTTTTTACTTAACTTATGCTTCTTATATACAGTAATGTCCTTTAAGTAAAAATTAGTTTGGCCCACTTCACAGGGTGAATTCTACCCAAAGCATATGCATTACTTAGTTCTATTTTGGAGTTTTAAGTAGAATTTAACATGGGAAGTAGTACCTTGTATTGGCCCTCTGTACAATTTGTTCTGTTCATTCCCTCTGAAGCACCTGGCATTGGCCACTGTCGGAAGACAGGATACTGGGTTAGAGGGACCACTGGTCTGACCCAGAATGGCCATTCTTATGTTCTTAAATAACTAACTTTCTTTTGGTTTTGTTTTTAATCTGTATATAAAGAAATTCCCTTCTAAACTGATATTGTATATGCTAAGTTTCAACCTGAGCAAGCTTTTGACCAAATTAAAAAATCCTTAAATTATATTGACTTTCATGTTCAAGTGTGACACCAGTAATGGGGTCATTATGTTTTGTTTTCTAAATTATTATTTTTGAACAGCTGATTTGATTGTTAAGTGTGTTACTGCAACTAAGATTCCAGAATTGCTTCTTTCACTGATTAGTCAGTAGATCATTTGAGACTTGATTTTTCTGGTGCTTGTTTTTCAGATCTTGCCTTTACCACAAAAGCTTTTGTCATGCCGTCTCTGTTTCAGAAAAAATAAGTGAACAGATGGTGGTTCACAAAACATTACTCAAGTTTTTCTTTAATTTAGTGAAAGCTGAAGTACAAACTTTAACCACAAGGTAAGTTTTATAGGAGAATACATTACTTCTATATCTGTTTAAAAATTCAAACCTATTTCTGAATCAACAGTGGAGTTGTACTCTGTCTTTACTATGTTAACTGTCATTAAAATGGGATGCTGTCTTCACAGAGGCTTGCAGTGGTATTTAGCCTTGCACTTCCTACATATTTTTTCTGAAATGTCTCATTTCTCTGCCTCTCTCTAACTAGCTTTCATTATTTTAAAAGGAATAGTCTGCCTGGAGGTTAGTCTGGAGACTTCTGTCTAATTTTTTATATCTTATTTTCCTAATGTTACGTATGTGAGTAGATGCTTAATTTTTGTTTCATAAGGATGAGAGTTTTTAGCTTTGCAGTTCTTAGATTTTTTTTCATTGTTTAGCATAGCAGTTCCCAATATCTCTGTGCTGCTGGGAGGCCAGCCGCGGAGCCTACAGAGGCACTTGACCATGCAGGGGCAGAGCGCAGCAGCCCCTAGTGCCCGGGGCGGTCTGGCCATTTTGTCCCCCTATCCCGGACACACACTCAGCAGCTAGCCAGGAGCTGCTCTGGCGCCAGCCCCACCCCCAAGCAGCATGGCAGCTGCTCCCCCCTCAGGCCCCGCCACTCTCCCATGTGGGCCCAGAGCCCTCTCCAGGAGGCGCTCTTGCCCCAAGCAGTGTGGCAGCTGCCCCCACCTCCCAAGATTTCACCAGATATCCACCAACCAAGATCTCCACCAACTTTGCTCTATCAAGCAAGCACATCTCTCTCATTAAAGGCATACCAGAAATCTCAGATGGGGTAAGTTTATAATGCATTTATTAATATTTTGGAAGACTACAGCTTTTTATATACATAGCTATGCTATTGATACAATATGTTTTAACAATACTTTAGATTTTAAGATGGTTTTCAGACATGGTCTGTTTATAAAAAGTTGGAAATAGTACTACAGGTGGTGGCGTTTTGTGTTGGTGGTGCGCAATGTGGCAGAGTTTTGGAACCACTGGTCTAGCAAATAGTTATGAGAAAGATCTTTCACATACAACATACATGTTGTCTATTTTTAATCTCTAAGCCCTTACATCTATTAGGGAGGATGAGAGATAATATAATTGAATAGATGTATGTATGTATGATAGCCTTACAAAGTAAAAATGTTCCTTTTTTTCCCCAACTGTAATTATATTTATATAATATTAACACAACATTTGGGTTCTTTCAGTTTTGCTGTCATAGCCATCATTATTTTACATATATTATTCATCAAAAATAGTGTATGATCTCTCTGTGCTTAAAATTACCAAATCTTTGTATGTTTTGACAGGAGACATGTAATCTGTCTAGTAACTATAGTAATCAAATTGGCATAAAGCTTTAGGTTTTGTTCACTTTCTCTTTTTCTTTTATAGATTATGTGAAGGGGCCAATTCACAGCTTCTGCAAGTCATGCCACAGACAGTTCTTCAGAAGACCTTTTGGTTGGGAAATGAAACCTCTCTGCTTTTTACCAAACAGATAAATATTCTAGTAGATTGGGTTATACATTCCCATAGAGAAAAGTACAAAACCAATGATGTGAGTATGATTCATTTTCTATAAAAAGTAATGAAGGCCAATGTATTTTTTTTTTTTTTTTTTTTTTTTTAAGTATTTATTTCTCAGAAAAGGAGTGAAGAAATACATTCAGGTAACAAAGCTGCTTGTTACATCTGCCTTTTGTTGTGAAGCATGCTGACTTTTGCTTCACAAAAAGAAATTAACTGATCTATAAGGTTCTCATATACTGATCTATAAAGAGGAAATGTAATAGAGTCATGAGTGGTTTGCTGGTCGCACTCAGATGTTCGTATGCCTTTACCAGCAGGTGTTACTGCAGTCAGTAAGAACATAATCAAATAAATTGTAACCGATGAAGTAATATCATATCTTAGAATGAGGATTGGTTCTTTTTAGAAAAAAAAGTCTGAATGATAGAACTAATGAAACAAAGGGGGTTTTGTTGTTTCATACACCTTTTATTAAACTTGCAACTTTTTCTATGACCTCACTAGTTTTCTTCCCAATACCTTGAGTTTCCTGTGGTGCCTTCTCTAGTTCTTTTCATTCAAACAGAATGGAAGACAACATGACTGCTGTTCCATGGCATGCTGGCCAGCAGGACACTGATCTGAACAGAAACTGGCTGTCCTCTACACCGCCCTTCCCTTCCTAAAGCCCTTCTGAAGTGTCTGACTATTTGATTCCCATACAGAAGTACAAATTAGCCACTATTCTTTGTGTTCTTTAAAAATTATTGTGAAAGTATAAAATAAATAGGTAGCACACCTCTTTTCAGCACGATCAAAAGGCAACTACAGAATATGAAATATTGTAGAAAAAAACATTTCCAATGTACTTACCTGCTTGTTCTTTATAATGTGAAGCCAGTAGAGAGATTTAAACATACTAAAAGCTTTGCTCAGGTTACTTTAATTCTAGCCAATCCACCTACCATTTTTGAGATATGGTAAAACGAGCCATGCAGAAATAAAGTATTATTCTTCATCCATGGTCTAGATATATACATATACGTATTTTTTTTCAAGTGCCTAGATTTAGGCTTCTAAATCCATATTTACCATCTTAAACAAGTGGCCTGATGGTTCCTTCCCCCTCCACAAAAGGTATTGAGGACCAAGCAAGCAAATTCCAGTTGACTTCAGTGGGAATTCAACACCTCTTGAAAATCTGATAAGACTAACTTAAAAGACTAACTGTAGCATCAAACATATACAGTAGACTTAAACCTAAAGTATCAGTTGTCCTTTTCACCACAAAAACCAGGTTCACATTGCTGCGCAAGTTTCATTTTATATACTACATCATATAAACATCCCAGCAGATGTGAAATCTGGCCTTAAAATGCAGCCATATTATATTGTTCCCTGACAAACTAGTGTTGTGGTGGTTAGTGGTTTTTTTTGTTTGTTTGTTTGTTTAAAATAGCTTTCATTCCTTAGTTGTGCATTTAATTTCTTTGCCTCACATTTTTAACAAAAATAAGATCTAGAAAAATTTTGGTTAGTAATTTTGTGTGAATAACTTGCTCCCTGACGTGTAAAGCTCACTATTCTTCTTCAAGTGCTTGCTCATGTCCATTCCATTATAGGTGTGTGCATGCCTCTGTGCATGGTTACCCGGAACTTTTTTCCCCTTAGCAGATCCTGTAGGGCCGGCTCCGGCGCCCCCTGGAGCCCCGCGCACATGCCATGGTATATGAGGCACTGCCGGTCCCCCTCAGTTCCTTCTTGCCACCCGTGACAGTTGCTGGAACTAGCCTTGCTCACAGCAAGTACTATTCCCCTTGTTTGGACTTGTTTGTAATGTGTTCAGTTTTAGTTAGTTAAGTAGTTGTTAAGTGTAGTTAGAGATAAGGCAGTTCCAGCTGGGACTTTGCATAGCCGGGGCATGCCCCGGTCGCTGGGCTTCAAGCCATGTGCCTCCTGCGGGAAGGCCTTTCCCGCTCATTGACCCCCCACGACAAGTCTTAAGTGCCTGGGGGAAGCCTATGGAAAGAATAAGTGTAGAATCTGCAAGACTTTCAAACCGAGGACTCAAAAAGACCAAGAAATCTGGTTGAAAGCCTTGCTGATGGAGGCAGTGCTCCGCCTGGTGTCCGAGCCAGCCCGCTCTGCCTCAGTATCGAGTGTGGCATCGGTACAGAGCGCACCGTCTGCGACTCGGCACCGTGTAACTTCACCAGTACCGAAGAAGAGGAGGAAGCAGAGCACGGACACTCCCCTGCACCATTGGTACAGGTGGGGTCAAGTACTGAGATGCACCAAACTCAGCCCGTCGAGACCCTTTTTCTGGTGCCTGCATCTCTGGTTAGGGAGCCTCCCCCTGACTCCTGGGAGTGGGAGAGTGCCCCTGCTGACGCCGGAGGCTTTTCAGGTGGCAAGAGCCTTGTTGGCCTTGCCTCCGCCCTGCCCTTCGCCGAGGGAGAAGGGGCTGGTGTCACAGGGGAAACACACATTGGGTCCCCCTGAAATGGCAGAGGAGATCCCCAGTAGGGGGAGGAAGATCTCCCGCCCGACAGTCACCTAGGGTAGAGCAGAGCCACTTCTCTAGTAGTCGCTCCAGATTGGTGTCATCAAGCAGACCTGCACTGACACAGGACGTGGAGGTGACAGCCTGTCACCTTCCAAGAGTGAGGAACGATGAGGCAGATTGCCTCAGCAGGTCATTTCTACTCCGTCACGACTGGTCACTACACCCAGAGGTGGCATCTATGATCTTCCGGAAGTGGGGTGTTCCCCAAGTGGACCTGAAACAAGAAGTGTCCAAGGTTCTGCTCTCTCTGGGGTTGAGAGACCAGGCCGATTTCCAATACATTCCTCATGGACTGGATGGGGAATCTCATGTATGCTTTCCTGCCCATTCCGCTCCTGCTCAGGGTCCTGCTGAAAGTAAAGAGGGACAGAGTGGACATTATACTGATCGCTCCAGCCTGGCCGAGGCAGCACTGGTTCAGCATGCTGCTGGACCTTTCGATCGCCGGCCCTCTGGGATCTGCTAAGGGGAAAAAAGTTCCGGGTAACCATGCACAGAGGCATTCACACACTTATAGTGGAATGGACATGAGCAACACATCTCGAAGAACAGCAGTTACTGGTAAGTAACCTTGTTTTATCTCTTTCTGTTTTGAGCTATTGTCTGCAAAATATGAGTACCAAACTTTGTCCAGATATTCAGTTTTAAATCCCTTTAAAATAGATGAAAAGATCAGTTCAAAAGAAATACCCACAGGAGTAAATCCTCCTCATTGGTACATTGCTAGCTAGTCGTACCTTTCTTTTCAGTTTCTTTATTTTAGAGATGGAGAAGGAAAAAGTAGCATTGAGCTTAGCAAATAAGAGGCAGAATTCCCCTTCTCTTCATAAACTTAGAGGTGTGTGTGCAGGATTGGTCAGTTTTGTTTTTGAAGTGTTTTTGCTTGAGGTAGCTACTCTATTGATATATTAGCAATAATATGTACTGCCAAGGAGAAACCTGGGTTATGGAATTACCTTGGTATTCCTATTTTGTATGATATATATAAATTAAATGCCTGACATTGGCAACATAAGGAGGTGACTTAAGTATTCCACCTTACTCACCGATAGCCAGAGAGAGTGGAGAGATGCATGCCCTACATCTAAATTGTATGCTGTGATTCTCGCTGATGAAAGCATCATGAGGGAAAAAGCTGATGAAAACAATTTCATTATGATTATACTGAATGAATTTTAGGTGGCGTTAACAAATCTGATCTAAGTGGAAAAAGTTGAGTAATCTTTATTTTAGATATCTAGAATCTGCTGAGAAGTCTATATCTGTTTATGTGATACAAAGATATTGCAACAAATGAGCAATAGGGAGGAGGGAAGCTATAAAAGGCAAGCCAGATACAACTACAATAGGTTAAGTGAGGATATACATGCTGAAATTTAAATAGGGAAACTCTCTTTCAGAGTTAGTGAGTAATTTCCTTGGTTAGATGCTTTGAGTATAGTGGGCTTTTCTGGTCAAAGACATATTGTAGTATTGGTAACCTGTAGTAGCAGCAAGGAAAATATTGTTTTTTGGGGGAGGGGAGGGTACAGGACTATGGGCATTATGTTACTGGGTTGTGGGGTGGGGGATGCAGAGTAATTTTATATTTTGAAATACTAAATATTTAGTCTAGAGAAACAAGAAATGCTAGGCCAGTTGCTACTAATTGTTTCTCTCATTACCAAGAATGTGACTCAGTGTTTTAGATTCCTTAGGGGAGACCACCATTAAAACCAAAAAAAATAATCATAAGTATTAACCATGACTATTTTATTTTTAAAGAACGGAAAAGAAAACATCAAACAAAACAGCACAAATGATACATTGGTTATTTCTTTTGCAATCTCCTCTGTATGTCTCTCTATGGAGAGCTTTAAACTAGAGATTACACCCTTGAGAGTGAGGGGAGGAAAAGAGGGGTGTGGGTATTGCTCACTGGGTAAGTTTAAGACCAAAGTGTACTACTTCCCAAAATTGAGAGTCCACTCTAAGTATCTTCTTAAACAACTAAGTAAATAACAGGTGAGAACTGTCTGGTGGTTGTTAATAACCAGCCAGTTTATAGATATGTGAAGTAAGCGATCATAATTAAACCCTATGAAATCAAAGAAAATATTTAAGTGAGTTACTTAGCTCCTTAAATGGTTTTTTTCTGTCTTATGACAGGCCAATTAATGGAATATTAAGAATTTTAAATCCAGTTAAGTCCCACTATTTTTCTGTTAATGTTTAGGTTTGTCTCCTTTCCAGGAATACATAGGCTAACCTTTTGGTGATTAACAGGATAAACATGGTATTTTAGTTTACAACACTAGTTGCATATCCGAACAAACTATTACAAGACTTTTAAATCTAATCACTTGCCTGTGTCCTAGATTATGTCTATAATGCAATATAAACCCAAGGTTAGTGGACTTGAGTCAGCTGGCCATGGGTTAGAGAACCCAGGGCTTGAGCGTTCACACTATAGTTAACCCAACATTAAGAATTTTCAAACTGGGCTGAAACCTGGAGTTTTGGTGTTTACACTGCAGAATGCAGATCTGTGTTAAACCAACCATATCATAGACTCCCAAACACCCTCCTGAGATGTGGCCACTCTAGCCCTTTTGACCATTGTGCACTGTGGGAAAACTTGACTGTCTACCCTGCATGTTACAGGAAGTTTGAATAGCCCACCAATACATCCTGCTGCATACTTGCATAACCCAATGGAAGAGTTGGAATAGTACCTTTTATGAATGTGCTTGTGGATGAGGGGGATAGGGCTCATTGATGTGGGGGGGGGGGGAGAGTTGATTGCCATGCAGCGTACTCACAAATGGCATGACCACTTATCAAATGGGGTGGAGGGGTTCACAGTATGGATTGATGTAAGGAAGTGATTAAAGAATGGATTGTTTAGATAACTGTTGAGGAATAGTGTTGGCATACTAATTCGTAATTGCCCCTGATTGTGTTTACCTTTATTATTTTAAAAACCCATTGTATGATGTGCTGCAGTGATAGCAATAAACTTTCTTGATTAAAATAAAGCTTTATTTTTAAACATGTATTAGAAGAGTACATTAACCCATACCAAAGCACCAGTAAAAACAGAACTTTAAAAAAAGTTCATGAATGAGTGCAAACATGAAACCATATACAAGACAGAAACCCCCTACTGTTGCATGTGCTCTGGCTCCCTGTTTTCCTTTCTCTTTTTTCCCCCGTTTGTCATGCATTGGGTGCCGGCGAAGGTGGGTGGAGGTATCCACAGAAGAAAGGATCAACATAGAGAATTGCATGGGACAAAGTTGCCTTGTCCACCCACTCCTGGGGGGCCTGATTGTGTCAGTCACCCAGCCATGGAGTTTTCCAATCTGTTTCTGGACTGCATCAAAGGATACCATGTAGGGTGCAGCCAGTAGAGGTTGAGGGGCCTGGAATAGGACATGACACCTAGGGTTATTGTCTGGAATCGCTCACTTCAGAGTTCTTACACTTCTATTTTCATGAGATCATAGGAAAATACACTTTTTTCAGGCTTGTTTAGAATCAGAATTGACTGTTGTCCTTTCATTGGCTCAGTATCATTATGGGTTGTCCTTAGGAGCCTCTTCATCTTATGAATATGTAGTTTGTTAATGCATATATGAGTTAGGGTTGTAATTTTTTCTTGACAGTTATATTTCCTCTGTATTTGTGACAGGATATTCTTAGAAATCTTTAAATTTAGTGTTTTAACTCTCTAATCAGTCCATTTCTGAGTTTTTTCAGTTTCATTAGAGTTTAACAGGAAACAAAATTTTGCCTCAAAGTCCAAGCACTTCTATGCTTTTCTATAAAGGATTTTAATATTGTATTCTTAGTGTCTTTAACTTAAATAGTTATTAAAGAAGTTTGCTTCTTCAAAACCGTCTTAGGTGAGAAGATTGTCTTCCTGAGTTGTTTGAGGGAATTGCTTGTGCACTGGGTAATTAATTATTTCCCCATTAATATAAATATTTTATACTCAAATAGCTTCTTGTATTGGTAATCAGTTTAGCAAGGTCACTAGATTCAGGTTGGTACTTAAAGTGTTTTATCATTTACAAAACGATATTAAGAATACTAGGAGTTTTGCTTTTGGCTAATATTTGCAAGTATGCATTTCACAAAAGTGTTTGCCATTTCAAATTTCAGAAACACTCAATCTGATTTACAAAGCTGTCATTTATATTTTAAATACAAAAATTATTGATAAAAGGTCTCTTAATCATCTAAGATTCTTGCCTTCAATTATATGAGATAAAACTATTCATCAAAAGAGTTCACTAAACTGCAAAAGATCGTACAGCTGTAAAAATGTTTAGGAAGCAGAGTAGAGTTATAAAATAGCATATAGATTATTTTAATGCTTTGGTTTGACATTTTCTATTATGGATGATAAACAGGAGCTGTGTAGTTTGCACAGTGATTGTTGCCACACATGATAGCAATTTCCATATTAAATATGGAAGTTAACTGAGTCTTTTTTAAGACACATACTTTTTCATTAAAGTATATATCACTACTAGGATCCAGTTTCACTTGCTGTTTTTGGCAATATTCATTTAAAATAATTTCATGCATTTTCATAGACATTACTTTTAGTGGGTTAGGATATCTTTCTTTATTTGTAGCATTGAAGCATTCTCTTCAAATCAGAAGTGCTTACTTTATGCAAATATTGTTTTATCACGTCAGCCAACTGAATGTAAGCCAGTCCTGCCAGCTGACATCATAGCAGTAAATTTCATTGTCAGGAATCTGAGAGTACAGTAGGCTTTCTTTGGCAGTGGACAGAGGTGAGATACTTAATTGTGGAGGAGTTGTAGCTGCAATTTGTGCATCTGCCAAATTGCTCTGCATCTCTTTGCTATCTGTTTTGTAGAACACCATTAACATATGCTCTATAAGCAGGTTGCTGGAACAGTGCCGAAAGAGGCTCCACATGGTCCATGCTCTAGATTAAAACCCTGGAGTGACAGGAAATCAGCACCCTCCCCTTGCCCCAACTGGCCGATGGGTGCTAGAGACTCGGAGGAGAGGTAGGAGAAGCTACCTAGTATCCCAGCGAGTGTCTCCCTCCCTCATTGCTGCGGCTGGCCCCGTTCACTGCTGGCCCCATCAATTTAAGTGGGCGAGTGACGTTTTGCTTTATAAGCAGCTGTTATCCCCTCTCACACTTCAAGCTACCTGCAATCTTTATCAGAAATTAAAATCAAGGATCAGGTAGGATGGAGTGGTGGTTGAGGAACAGGAAAGAAATCAGAATATCTGGCTCTATTCCTAGATATACATCCGACTGCTTAGGTGACCTTGGGCAAATCACTTAATCTTTCTGTAGTAATTCTGCTTATCTCAGTAGTCCCCAAACTTGTGGGGCCCAAGCCAGCCCCCACGTGGGGCAGGGAAGGAGCACCATGCTTGCAGACCAGCTCTGCCCCCAGGCCCAGCTCCATTCCACCCCCAGACCAGCTCTACCCTTATTCCTGCTCCATCCCTAGACCAGCTCTGCCTCTAGCTACAGCTCCTCCCCCATTCCTAGTTCTGCCCTTAGCTCCACCTTCAGTCCAGGCTCCACTGCTGAGGAAGCCTTGGCTGTGCAGTAATGGAGAGGGGGTATGGACAGATTCTGTTAATGGTAAAGGGAGGGTGGGGGCAGAACTGGAAAGGGTTGTCAACCACTGGTTTGTCTGCTGTGTTAACACTACTAATTTACGTCACAAAGTTGTTGATAGTAAAAGTGTGAATGAATTAATCTTTTGTTTTAAATTCTTATGATACAAGATGCATTAAAAGTACAAATTATTAAAGCGGGATTATTTTTAAAAGTGCATTATAACAAAATAATTAAATTCTGTTACTCTCCTGCTTTTTATTTCTGAATCTTTTAAGAATGTTTAAAATATGTATATCAAGCTGGAAAAAAGTGACACTTTTGTTCATCCTTCCTCTTCCCACCTCATTTCCTCAATTCTATATTCCTCACTTTTTATTTATAAAATTCCTCACTCCATCTAAAGTAAAGTTTTTCTTCATTTTACTGGGTGCTAAGTGGAGAATTAAATAGGAAATTGTTTTAAATGGGCAAGGAAGACTATTGCCCCTGTGCATTAGATATGGAGTGTGTATGCGTGCGCGCACTCATTTGTTCGTTTGTTCCGGAATTGGTTTTCAGATACCTTAAGTCTGATTTGTCCCATTGTCTATTATTCTTTCATAAGTCTCCATCTGATTTATGAAATTCATACTTTTTTAGTCATTGATGCTTTTCAGCTCTATTAAGAGAATCCATTTTAATATTAATTTGATCCTAAACCAGATGTTGGTATCAGAGGAATATCAAACATAACTTGAGGCATAGTTGGTGTGATTGATATGCTAACATATAAAATGGTCCTAATCCATAATTTTGTTGCACAACATGAACATAACTTTTCAAGTTGAAAGCATGAGCGAGAACTACTTAAAGGAGACAGAACTGTGCTAGTTTGTTTGGTACGTTTTCTTGCACTAGATCTCGCGTGTGGTGAACGTAGTACAATGCAAGATTTAATATGTAATGTGGACTGGAGCTTCAGTTCAGAGTTAAACTCTGTTTCTGACTGCTCTGGACTGATGAGGGTGAGATGGAAACTTGGGAATCTCCACATCAGCGAATAAGTAGTAAGTCCTCACAAGTCACAGTTCTTCCTGAGCAGCACATTGAAGAGCTGTAAAAATATTTGATACACCTTTTAAAAAGCTGAAGCATATTCTCTTCCCCATGCCTGATCCACTATAGCAGGGGTGAAGGGAAGGGATAAGCTCTGTATCCCCATCTCCATTCCTCCCAGGCATGTCCCCACTTGGCTGGTTAGGATTGTTGGCAGTACAAGAAAGTTCCCCATTTCAAAATGCTAGTTGTCAAAGTTTGCCTGTCTCCTGCACTTGTGTCCTGAGGAGAAAAAGGGCTGCCTTACATCTGCACCCGCCTCTAGCAAACCCATGTAAACCCAATCTTAACACAACCCCTTTTGTGTATGGCTTTAAATACTGATCTCATTTTGCATGTGTTAACTGTTTAAAGTGTTTGTTTTTAAATACTGTAAAGCACTTTCTTCTGAGTATTCAATTGACTTGTAACTGACAGCATGTTAGTCACATTAACCTACCTGCAAGAGTTAGGAGTTAGCACTGGAACTGGAGAAAGTTAAATCTTTGAGAGAGTTAATTGTCAGTGGAGTAGTTCTTTGTTATCAACACATTATCTTTTTAATTTGTATGTCATAATGCTATTCTACAAATACTGCATATTCTGTTTTAGGTCTTCAAAGATGAAGTAGCTATGCTGCTAACTGGAATTCTTGGAACTATAGTAGAATATTGGATTCTTTCAGGCTTCATAATGGACAGAAACGTGTTGCATCAAGTGGGGGGTGATCTGGCAAATTACATTGCCATTTCATGTGATGGTGAGTATCTGGGATACACTTTATATTCTTTCAAATGTTAGTCTTAAATATTAAAATCCTAATTTTTAAAGTTTCCTGTTAAACTATTTTGCCTTTAATTATGCCTGTGCAACCTCACTGCATGGATATTTTAAAAAATAAAAAGGGCAATATTTAACTCTTGTGTCTGACTGATGCAAGGGCCAAAATTTAATAGGCTTTCCTGGCAAATATCTGCCAGACAGAGTCTTCATTTTTTCAGAACAAATGAACACTCAGCTCCACAGCTTTAAGACTCCAGGGCCATCTTACATTCGCTGGGCCTATACACCTCACAGGCCTCTAGGAAACAATTTCGTCCTCCGCCACAACAGCCAAGATTTTGCCCATAGGGTGGCCTGGAAAGAGAGACCGAGGCTTTAAACGTCACTGCTCTGACTTCCTCCACAACTCAGCTGGGCCCCTTGCACCACCCAAGTGGGCAACATCAGCAGTGTTGAGGGTGCACCCGAGGATGGCACCCCAGTCTTGTCTCAGGATCCATCCCCCCTTTTTATTTCTGAACCACCTGTTGCCCTTCCTCCCTGTATGGGTCGAGATTACATCGGACTGTTCGGTTCTCAGCACCATATCAACTGGTTACACCCTGCAGTTTTCCCTCAATTTCTCCCTTCCCTGTCCCTCTTCAGGGACCCTTCTCATGAGCAGCTTCTTGTTCAGGAGGTAGAAGCTGTCCTGCGGATGGGAGATGTAGAGGAAGTCCCTCAAACATGAAGGGAAAACAGTTTTACTTCCTTTACTTATCCTGAAAGCAAAAAGACCTATGCCGGACCTGTGCCGCCTCAACAGGTATCTCAAGAGATTTGAAACTCTGCTTTTGAGGGAGAAGTTCTAGGGAATGAAATGTCTGTTTGGGTTACCATTTCTCCCAAGAGCAAGATCTGGGGTATTAGGGGGAAATATTACTATACTGCCTCTCAAATTATATATAAAATAATGAGAACACCATTTCACAAACTGACGAACAACCATGATCCAACAGGGATCTCCAGCTGAGAGGAGAGCTCTGTCCTCCAGGGATGATCCCAAAGGGGAAAGCAAACCAAAAATGGAAAAAATCTAAAAAATCATATCCACCTTCCATGAACTTTTACCAACAAAAAGGTACTATAAATGGACTCCCGTTGTATGTTTCCCTTCACTCAGAACACCAGAGAGAAGGCTAGATTAAGGAATGGATCCAACTCCTCCTACTCCAAACAGCTAGCATGACTACAATAGGGCCTGCTTCTGTGTGGAAATACAGTTAGGGAGCAGGTTCTTTTAGACACCTTGCTCTGGTCGTCGTCAGACAGATGAGTAGGTGCAGGAGAAAATGCTGCACTGAAACTTTCTGGAACTTCAGTTGGTTCTTCGAGTGTCTTATCTCATGTGTTCCTCTAGATGCATGCATACCAACAAAGCAGTCAAGGTCCGATTCTTTTGGCCAGCAGTGGCTGTTGGGGGATCACATCAGTTTCCTGAGTATCCTCATGCCTCTGTGTAAGGGCATAAAGAGTGGGGTGATCCCAATCATCTGTTTCTTCTCACTGCCCGGGGCTAGAAGTGGAAATTTGCAGTAGCCTAGTCTCCCTCACCCTGCAGCATATTCCTTGTTGTGTAAACAATTGTAAATAGATAGGTACATAGTAATTAGTGTTAGGAAATGGTATCAAGAAATAACTTTCTTGCTTTTACAAACAAACCTGCTCCTTTATTTTGCCTGTGAGTTACTCCTGGTACTAGGATCAGTCAAGACTGAACACAGAAATGTAATGCCTAAAATGATGTACGCACCAAGTGCCTACCGTGTCTGGCTCAGGGGCACATTAGAGAGATGTCATCTGTGTATCTTTAAATGAGACTCCCTAGCTCTTTGGGTTCTCTTAAGAAAAAAATGTTTCTGTTGGAGAAATCAATGCATCTCTTCTCAGATATTGGGATGACTGAGGCAGAAACTGCTCAACACTCATGTAAAAGTTTTCCTGTTGGTTTTTTTTAACTGTAGGGCTAAAGATCCTGCTTCCAAAGATCTGTTGTCACTTTGCCTGGGTGACAGGGAGACAAGACCACACAGAGAAGAAACCTAGGCCTCCTTCAACAGGCCCTTCCTCAAAGAATCACAAATCCTTTCTAGTCTGTGTGTTAAAGGGTAGCACAAGGCCCAAAACAGGGTCTCTTTGGCACCCAGTCACTATTCCTCAGGAGCAGCTATTATCGGATCACATAAATCGCCTGGTTCTGACCTCTCAAAATGCAATTGCCTAATGTTCCAAGACTTACTGAAAATCGACATTAATTGTTCAGCAAGCTCCTCAGTCTGCTCTTTTAAAACTTTTGGATGCAAGTTATCTGGACCTGCTGATTTCAAAAATGTCTAACTTCAGTAGCTGCTATTTAACAACCTTTAGAGAGACTAGTGGAATGGAAAGTGTTATCACCGTTTTATGAGACTATATCATCTGTTTTTCTCCAAATACAGAACCAATATTTATTGAACGCTTCTGCCATGTTTTGCATTATTATTGATAATACGACCATTTCCATTTAGTAATAGACCAATACCATTGTCATGATTCTTTTTGTTCCTAATATATTTAAATAACTTCTCATTTTCCTTAACTCTGCTTGACATAGATTTCTCCTTACCATTTTTCTACAGCACACACTCCACAGTGGGGTCATTAGTTGTCTCTATGGACAATGAGAGGTCGAGACAAAGCCAAGAAAAAGAGAAGTAACCCCAAAAAATTAGATTTGGGCAAAAAATTATTCCACAAGAGGTCTCTAAATGAGAATTGCCAACTACCAAGTCCTGCTGGCAAACTGATTATGTGATTTGCGGTTCTGTCGCTAAATTCTCATCTCAGGACAACAGAGAAGAATTTACTGTCTTATTGCTGAAGGTCAGCTTCTGGCAGGCATATCCCTCCATGCAGCCCTTAATGGTGAGGTTACAGTCGCTAGATCTACGGTGACATTAGTTGCTGTGAGGAGATCCTTGTGGCTCCACTCTTCAGGAATCCTTAAAAAGTTCAAGTAACAATTGAAGATCTCCCACCTGAGGAATGTGAACTTCTCATTGCTAAAGCAGGCCTTACACTTTCTGAAGGACTCACATGCCACAACTGAGTTACTGAAGTCCTCATATCTTGATTTAAAGATTTCAAGTTACAAAGAATCCACCATTTACTCTAGTTGAAACCAGTAAGTGACCCATACTGAGGCCTTTTAGGAAGGTTAAAATCCCCCAGAGTCTCTCTCAGTCTGGCCTGGGGGAAAATTCCTTCCTGATCCCAAATCTCATTGTCAGTTAGTGCCTGAGCATGTGAGTGAGACCCACCAGCCAGATACGTTGGAAAGAATTCTTGGTAGTAATTCAGAGCCCTTTCCATCTAATATCTGTGGCTGTTGGAGATATTTGCTAATAACTGTCTCTGAAAGGCAATATGTCATTATACCATCCCCTCCATAAATTATAAAGCTCAGTCTTGAAACAAGTTAGCTTTTTTGCTCCCATTGCTTCCTTTGGAAATCTGTTCTAAAACGTCACTTCTCCGATGGTTAGAAACCTTTGTCTGATTTCAAGCCTACATTTAACTCCTCTTCCTCCCTGTTGTTTATCCCTCAGATATATTTATAAACCACAATCATATCTCGTCTCCGTATTTGATTTGATGAGGCTAAAAAAGGCCAAGTGCCTCAAGTCTCCTCTTGTAAGGTAGGGTCTCCATTTCTCTGATCATCCTAGTAGCCCTTCTCTGCACTTGTTCCAGTTTTAATTCATCTTTCTTAAGCATGGGAGGCCGGAATAGTACAGTATCCATCTGCAAGCTCAAGTTTAAGATAGAGACTTTGGCTTCCATAAATCCATCTTGAGATCCAGACAACCCGTATGCAGCTCTCTACCTCCAAAACACTTTCATATAGTGATTCACCCTGTCCACAGAAGTTATCTGAGGTTTCAGATAAGCAGTTCCCACCAACAGTACAAGGTGCTATCATTCAGCCTATTGGTAGCATTATGGATGTTCATGAAATACCTGGTGGTAGTGGCAGCTTACTTCAGGAAATAAGGAGTCCATATTTGGCCAACTGGCTCATTCATGGAAGATCATATCAACAAGTAACAGACTCCACTCAAAGGACTCTACATCTTTTAGCAGCCCTAGGCCTGAAACTAAACAGAGATAAGTCCATACTGACTGTAGCCTAAAAGATCAAGATATAGAAGCAATTCTGGACTTAATGTGTAGCATGGCTTATCTACCACAAGAGATTTCAAACCATGTTAGATCTATCTTCCCACCTACAAGTTCACCCAGAACTTTTCTCAGGCTGTTAGGTCAGATGGCCTCCTGCGCCAACTTAACTTGGCATGCTAGACTCTATCTTCATGGCATGTATCAACAGTTGAAGTCTGTGTATATGCCAAGCAGATCTCACTTAGATATATTAGTACATGTTCCATCAGTTGAGTGATGTCAGAACATCTGGCAGAAGGACTTCTAAAAGTTTACAAGGAAATGACATTATTCACTCCATTATGATCAAAGACATTGATTACACATGCCTCCTAAGTATAATGGGGAACCCATTAGGATGACCTTCAAATAAAAGGTATGTGTACTCTCCAGGAAACAACACTCCACATCAAAAAATGTTTGAGCCATACGCTAGGTGTACACAGCTTTCTTCCTGCTTCTAGAAGGACTAACTATCAAAATCATGACTGACAATACTACAGCCATGTTTTACATAAACAAGCAGTAGGGCGGAGGGGGGAGAGAAAGCAGGATGCACCTCTCTATGTCAGCAGGCTGTGCATCTGGATTTTTTTTGTATCTGCCACAGAATTACTCTGAAAGCAGTACACATGCTAGGATTATGGAATGTGCTGGCAGATCACCTCAGACAATTTACAAGTGACCACAAGTGGTCAATAAATAACCACATGTAATACAAGACCTATTTCTCAAGTGGGGTCATCCAACAATAGACCTCTTCTCCACCAGAGAAAATGGGAGCTGTCAAAAGTTCTGCTCCAGAGATCAACAGAGTTAGGGATGCCTGTCCAATATATTTATAGCCACATGATCCCTAGATCTGATGTAAGCTTACTCTCCAATTCCATTAATTCTGAGAGTTCTCAGGAAGCTCAGGCAAGTCTCTGCTAGAATGATCATGGTAGCTTCAGCCTGCCTGAGACAGTTCTGGTACTCAGACCTAAAGAATCCATTCCCAATACAGTCACGTCCCCAGCCAGATGTAAAATCACAGAGGCATGGTCAAATGGTTCATCTGAATCCATGTTATCTGCACCTCACAGTATAGATGCTGGCTGGCTGACAGTGGAAAGATCCTATTAGTCTGAAATACAAATGGAAGAGATTCATAGGCTGGACACATCAGCTCCACTTATCCCTATCCTGGACACAGATTCCAGGCATATTTGACTATCTCCTGTATTTAAAGAACTCTGGCCTGCCAGTGATTTTCTTGAGGGTTCACCTAATAGCCATCTCAGCTTTGCATCCTCCAATTCAGGGTTATTCTGTATTTTCACACTCTAAAGTGGACAGGTTCGTAACTATATCCTCCAGTTAGAGAACTTTTCCCTCCCTGGGCTCTAAATGCAATTCTCACAGGTTTAATGGACTCACCTTTCAAACAATTAGCTACATGTTCTTTGTTTCATCTTCCCATTACAACAATCTTTCAGGTAGCAATAACATCAGCCAGCAGGGAATGGGAGATACAAGCACTATTGGCAGGACCCCCCAGTATACAATTTTTCATAAAGACAGGGTCTCATCCAAAATTTTTATTAACAGTGGTCTCTTGACTTTTACTTTGCTCAGGTCATCCACTTAACTGTATTTTTTTCCCCAAAAACTCGCATTCAAATAAAGACCAGACTAATCTCTACACACTCAGTTTTCAGGGCACTGTCCTTTTACATAGATAGGTATCCCCTAGTTAATTCTTTAGTTTATGGAGAAAGTGTTAAAGAATAGACCACAACACAGACTTTCTAACTGGATCTATGTCTGTATCAAGCTATCATATGAATTGGCAATCCATACCCATGAGAGTAAACACTCACTCTGCTGGGGCACAAGCAACCTCCATTGTTTCTTTGAGAAATATTACCGTACTAGAGATTTGTAGGACAGCTACTTGGGATTCAGTACATACATTCACCAAGCATTACTCTGTAATGGAGGCCTCATGATCTAATGCTAATTTTGATGGAGCTTTCCTACAACCACTTTAGATAGACTCTTAGCACCCACCTCCTGTATTCTAAGTCACTGCTCTGAGTCACCAACTGTGGAATGAATATATATATATATATATATATATATATATATATATATATATATATATATATATGGACAAGTACTCAAATTCTTTCTTTGAGACATTTTGTCAACATATATTGCATAACTTAGTCCCTTCCCTGCTACAACGAAGTATGATAACACTTGTATTCTATATTGGCAAAGGAAGTAAAGGGTGGTTCAGATCGTCCTGCCCTTTGTCTTCAGTTGTTGGTATGAGATACTTACAACTTAATGCAGCCCCTGCTGACCAAAAGATCCAGACTTAAGTGCACTGGACATTTGTATGCAAAGTGGTGTGTATGTGTGTGCGTGCATGCAAAACACCTCTTAACCCTCCCCATCCTCCCCTCCCCCCACTCACACTTACTATAATGTAAATTAAATGTTTCCTCTTTTACATCCCTTCTGTAGGCCCTCTCCAGCCTTGAGGGTTGACAAGAAATATTAACCTATCCAAGAAGAAATATCTCACCTCCTAGAGCTTGAGCCTGCCCCTCAAGATACCAGGGGCTATTGTATATCCTTTATAGTAAGAGAAAGATCAGGAGGATTCCAGACAGCCTTATACCTCAAAAGACTAACCAGTTGTTATAAACTACAATGTTCAAGATGAAGACTTTAGCTTTCACTATTGCTGTAATGTCTCTCCAGAAGACCTTCTGAAATTAGTGCACCTGGAAGACGCTGATTTACGTATTTCAGTCAGACTATGTCATTGGGCTTTTCACCTATGGAAAACTGCTATTGTTATAAAATGTCACCTTTCAGTCTGTCCTCCACCCCTCAGAATATTCATGAGGGTACTGATTACGAGAGTCTGGCTAATGAATCTAGGGACTTCTATACCTGTTTTTAGTTGTCACCGCAACTTAATGAAGAAGTCCATGGTATTTAGACAAGCAGCTGCACAGTTCTCCTCTTGATCTTTCCAGCAGTAAGCATCTGCTGTCCTGAAGCTTTCACCTTTTTCCAAATTCTGCTGAGCTGGGTGGATCAGTTATTGAGTGGCAAGTTCTAAACGAATGGGATATTCCTACAATATAGTATAGATTCTCCTAGCTTTGTGCAGGCCCTCCTATTTATCTGCCTCAGTAAGAGTTGTGACAATTCTCTTGCTAGTACAAGATAGAAAGGTTAGCCTTAGAGAACCAGCAATACCATCTCCGCTGAAATTCTAACAAGATATCCTAGATATAGGTTCCACCCAGTGTTCCCACCATTGCATTTCCATGTTTCAGTGAGTGCTAGACAGAATCCTCAACTCAGGCTCATTGAAATCTCTGGTAAATACCTCTATATCTGCTGATTAGTTTGAGGCAGTTAATTATTTAAATCAACAGTTAGAACTACCTTTTCTACCTAGAGTCTGCTCACAGTGCTACAGGTGTTTATAATCTATCTTTTTCAAGCTGAAGGCCTCTAGTTCCTTTCAATAAAGTTGTACTTCCTGGCTGCAGTTACATCAGCAAGAAGAGTCTATGAGACCTCTATTGGGAAGAGAAGCCATCCTGCATTTTCCATATGGGACAAGTTAGTCCTTCATAATGCAGATTAACCCTACAGGTTCCATAATCAACAGAAAATTATTCTTCAGTTTTTTTGCACAAAGCCTCAATACCTGAATGAAAATGCATGACTTGATAGGTCTGAGAAGAAAAGTTTAAAATCCATCTTAATAGAGCTTAGCAATTCATGAAAACATGTTTACTTCTACACTAAATGTTTGGGTCTGTAAGGTGTATTTTACAGTTGAGAGTTTCAGTGCTGTACCACTGAAGTATATTTAACCACAGATAAACTGATTCAGGAGCTGAACAGTGTTGCATAGTGCCATGCTAGGAAGAGAGAAAATCAGCCTTTACAGTAAAAGGTCTAAAGTTATCAACTGGTTATCGAGCAACACTTTTTATAAAACACCACAAGCGTAACCTTCGTTCCTTCTCAGAAGCTTATTTTGGCACTCTAGATAGTGGTCTTTAAATAATGTTATACAACCATTTGGGGAAAGAGGTAAGTCTTACTGTATTGCTTACCTCCTCCTCCCTGCAATTTGTTTTCCTTTATTGCTAACTGAATCCCAAATTTACAAGGTAGAGGTCAGAGTCTAAAATGGAATGCTTACATGACCATTTCATGTCTGGGAGTGATGTCCCCAAGTCAACTCTATCCTTCCTGCTCTTCCACAATGACTTCCTATGGCCTAATAGAATAAGGCATTACTGTTAAGAAATACGTTTTTAATCTACTAATAGGGATTTAGGGTAGATTCTTCTCTGCCCAGAGCTCTGCTTAGTGCAGAAGAGAAGGGGGTTGCTGGAGAGCCAGTTACGGCTCTTTGATTCTCAGGGATAGCCCTGGCTCAAATGTCATTTAGTGTTGCTGTCAGGCAGTTTGTATGTTCAAGAATTGGTTTAGGGTCCTTAATGGACCCTGTACCAGTGAAGGATAGGCATAGTAGAACTCTGCTCCACCATGTCCTCTCTCCATCCTCCACACCTTCCATGCACCAGGGGAGTGGGAGGTGGTAAGAAAAGAGCTCAGAGCTGGCAAATGACTTGGACATGGTTTCCAGCCCTTTCCTTCTCCTGAATGGTGTGAAGGTGGATCTCAGTAGAGAACCCAGCCCATAGTGCTTCCATGTAGCTTTGGATTTACTCCTCTGGAGACGTTGCAGAAGGAGTAAGGCCAAATCCTGGAGCTTCACAGACAATTCTGAGCTGCCTGCAGGCTTCCAAAAAATCTCAATGGGGAAGAAGCTTTTTCCAGAAAGGAAGTCATCAGATAAAAGTATTTCTGTTCTAAATCCACTTGCCCTCTCCTAATGAAGATCCCTTACACAAAAACTGAGGGTACATCTATGCTGCAATAAAAGACCTGCGTCATGGCCGTGCCAGTCCAGATCAGCTGACTTGGCTTAGGCTATGATAGTGTAGATGTTCGAGCTTGGGCTGGAGCTTGTGATTTCAGACCCCATGAGAGGGGAGGGTCTCAGAGCCCAAGCTCCAGCCTAAGCCCAAACATCTACACTGCAATTTTATAGCCCTGCAGCCTGAGTCAGTTGTCCTGGGTCTGTGACTCTGCGCCATGGGTCTTTTATCACAGTGTAAACATAGCCTTGAAAATTGATCTTAATAGAAAACCTAGTTGCTTTAACCGAACACACATTGTATACAAATGTAGCATCTAATCATTAATTTGGGGAGAAATGTTCTAAATGCCTTCCTATGGAATGTGAAATTTGTAACAGATGATGAAAGTTTGGTTATAAACACCGTTGAGCATGTTTGTGAGTAGGGAGGTTAGAAGAGTCTAACATCTCCACTTTTGTTAAAATCATTGGACATTCTTGATATTCAATACCTTAACATGTTAGCATCATGACAGCATAACATTCATCCAGGATTTGCTACTGCACCGTTTTTGCTTTTGTTATATTGATTTCTTGGCTAATATTTCATACTTTTTTTTAATATGGATGATATTTATATTGTTCCATCTGAAATTTTGAAGATGGTCCACTAGTGTAACAATTTTGAATACTTTCCAAAAATCTTAGCATAACTTTTATACAGATTGTATCCAGAGAGAGTTTTTTTATTAAAAAAAAAAAAAGCTTGATTTAATGTTTTAAGCAGATTCACTTTTTAAAACCCGATGAGCAATGTCACAAGAACTATGCTTGTTAGCTGCTGGATTATATGTTTTCTGTAAGTTGACATTTTAATAATTTAATTTATGAATCAGCAGTAGTTGGAAAGAAATCCAGCAGGGGCATGAGAACTATGATGTCAGCTTCATTGATATGGCTCATGTATTGTATATCTTTTATTTATTTGTTCATTTGTTTTAATTTTTTCCCTACCTAGACTTTTCAACACAGGAATTAAAAATGTTCATTTGTTCCATACCATCATTCTGGCTTCAAATGTTTGTTGCAGAGGCAGTCTTTAAAAATTTATGTTTACAGAGGAACATTACTATTTCTGCTGAACCTCTTTCTCTTCACAAAATTGTAAGTAGCATTTGTACTGCTTGATACTGAACTAAATTTTGGAGTGTTATATGACTAACAGACAAATGAGATGGAATCCTGGAAACAAATAATTCTTACTTATTTGTTGTCTTGTGCTAGACTACAGTCAAAGGAAATATGCGTTGTCTGTGTGGCATTCCATTCTTGGAGAATCAAAGCATTTAAATGAAAAATAATATTAGGATGGATTTATCTTGCCACAGATCTGAGAGCATAGTTCAGATATGGATATTTTTTTTCCTTAGCAATTCTTAATGACGACTGTCGTGTTAATGTTGCAGCCTAAACCATCAGATAAAGTAAAAAACAGTACAATTAATCTGTTTTCCATTGCAATATTAAATTCCAAGTGTAGGAAAATGTCCAGTTTGTGTGATAAAGTCAATATTGAAAAAGGCATTACTTTAAGGTTATACACTGTATTATTCCCAGACACTACTTTGTTTCATAATTCAGGGCCAGCAGTGTTTCCTCTATATTTTCTCGTGTAAAAGCTTGATCTTTTGCTTCTGTCAAAGTTGCTACCTTCACATCACAATTTCTTGTGCTTGGCTAGGGAATGTCAAGAATGTCTTCAAATGATATGTTGCAGGCAGGACAAGGACATGGGCAAGACAGGGACAGGAGGGGACAGAGTGGAGCTCAGCTATGCTTGGTCCTTCACTGATGTAAGTTAAGGGTGCTTTTGTGAAGCCCTAACTTGCACTGGGGTTGGTCTGCACTGAGTATGGAAGCTACAACAATGTGGCCCTCTATTAAAGTGGAGAATCAAGGCCTAAACCCTATATTCTTGAAGTGGATTCAAAGCCAGATAGCTTTGCAAATCTATACAGAACATTTGCCTTCAGTTTACATATAGCTATAGAAGAATTCTAGATAAAAACTGGAACTTTTTTATGCATTGCTCACCATAAATAGTCTTGAAGCAGAGCACTGTGAAAGACATTCGTAAGCCGACAAAATAAGCCAAGAAATGAACATGCGAGCTAGCTTTAACAGGTGCAACCAACACATACACAATAGAAAATGTAACTAATGTTTATATAACACAGTCGGCATTATTAAGTCTTCATATGACAGTTAATTGCACAGTTAAGTAAATGGAACTTTTTTTTCAGTGCATAAAGCAAATTCTCATCCCTTTTGTAAATTTTTCTTAGCCTCATGGAGTTTCCCACCCAACACACATAAATACATATATGTGCTATTAATTTGTGGCCTAATTTAGCCATTTGTACTCCTGTTGAATAATATCTTGCTGCCCAAGAAGTCTCACTTTAGCATTCTTAAACTTTTTAAAGTAATAGTTGTAGTAATGTGATGATAGTAGGAGACTGTCTTAAGTAGAGTAAATGCAGCAAAAGATGGAGGGAAAATGAATTGTAATTTTTAATTACTAGTTAAGAAGTAATACTGCCTTTTCCCTAAACACAGTAATAAAAATAACAGACATATATTCCTTTTGCAACAGCTTTGTTCCTATTTGCCTGCTTTAGGAGAAGTAGGTATGCGTGAGACTGGGAAACTGCAGAAACTCAAGAAAAAGAAAATAGGGCAATGGCCTTGCCCTGAGTCTCAAAGGGCATTACTGATGCTAAATGGTGATAAGCAGAACCAAGCCAAACTGCTGCCTGATCTACCGTAAGTAATACCTATAACATCACCAGTTTTATTCTGCTTTGGGGGACAGCTTCTGACCTGACACATTTCTTGAACTTTATGTGACCTGTGGTGTTGTCTGCAAA
The DNA here is from genome assembly GCF_026122565.2 of Emydura macquarii macquarii. Lineage (NCBI taxonomy): Eukaryota > Metazoa > Chordata > Testudines > Chelidae > Emydura > Emydura macquarii. The sequence goes on along the minus strand of NW_027133034.1, from coordinate 37,244,788 downwards.
TTACTGTGACTGGCAGAAAGCTCCATTTTAAACCTGTAACACATCTGGATAGGTTTTTTCCCTCTCTCTCGGTATATAGGTATGTTGATGCACATTTATTTCCCTAGAGAAGCATTTTACATTAATAGTGGGGGAAATGTAACTATTCACTGAATTACATTTTTTTAAAAAAAGTTTGATCCCTGTATAATTACTGCTTTTAACAAGTATGTACTTTACCAAATGTTTTTAAAATACAATTAAGATTAAATTTCAGAGACTCTCTTCATACATACAGTTTGTCAGAGTTGAAGTATATATATGCTGATATAATATTAAATATGTACATGTGTTTAATAGTTTTCCAAAAAGATTAGTCTAATAAAAATATACTGATCATTGCTTGATTTCCTTTTAGTAAACTGATCTTCAGTAAATTCCCTCCATTATCAAAGAAGTTAAGAATGAAAGTAGAAGTTGAGGTGTCGCAAACCAAAGAAAATCGCCACCCCTTGGATGAAGAGATGCACTTTCACAAGACAAATATTAAAGGTAGTCTGTATATCTGATTTATACTAAAAAATTTACATGGTTACAATCAGTACTTTTAGGTTTAGCACACTTGCCCTGATGAATGCTGAGCTAAAGTGATGGCCCATGTCCAAGAAATACTTCCGTGTATATCATATTTGTTGTTTTCAACATTTGTGAGAGAAATCATTTTATGTATGGTGGAATAAAGCTGCTTTCTCTACACCCTTCCCCTCAAATATTAAATACAGTGTACAGCTTGTGTGAGCTCATTCCAGTCTTGCCCGTCTTACTTTGCTAATCCACCTCAACCTGTGCTTGGTAGGATCAACGTCTTCTGATTTGAAAGTATAATTCAGTCTTCATCTCTTTCAGTCCTAGACATTTTGTGAACAAAGACTGAGAAGTACGCTATGTTACATAGCTGTGTTAAGCATATGGACGATTTTCTTCCAGGCATTGAGCCCAGACTATGAAATGCATTTGGCTTTTAGTCTTAACTATACTGGAACCCAAGTACCTTAGGATGAAATAGCACTGCAGTAATTCACTCAGGCCTCACTTACTACACAAATTTAATAAAATGCACTTTACACAAGTCTCTACCTGGCCAGAATCACTTGCTGGAACTCTTCCCCCTCTCCCCCCCCCCCCCTTTTTTTTTAATCTGAACTTACCTATGGTGTTTCTAATACAAATATATGTATCATGTAGACACTCAAGGGAGAATTGAAGTAAAATTGGGAAAAGAAAGCCCTTATCATTCAAGGTTTTATATTAAGTAATATGTGACAAACAATGAAGGACAAAAATCTTACCCCATTTTGGGATTTTAAATGAGAGAGAAAAGGGCGGGGAAGGGAAAGCTCATCAGTAACAGAGCCAGACCATACATTTTAAAAATTGGTGCCCTTTCCCTTTACTGCTTCTGTAAGTAAAATTAATGTGAATGATTGTATGCTGCCTTTATAAAGGCAAAATGAACTCGAGGAATAGGGCAGAAAACAATCGACTCTTCTCCTCATCTCTACCAAAATCCCAAGTAGCATCTCAATAAAAATAAAAATTCTACTGAAAAGAAATAGTGTGTACTGATGTACTTTAGTGTGTGCATTAAATATAATAGACACTGGGCACAATTGTATAGATTGAGGAAAATTAGTTTGATATATATTTCATTTCTAAATTGTTTTGGTGTTGCATCTTCAATCAGCTTGCATCAAGATTTTGCTCTGGCTTTTGTTCAGATATAATCACAAATTTGTACATACAGTAGGCATGAAGTTCTTACCATGTACATATTAACTGTGTCTTTACCCATAAATAACAGTTCAATCTCTTGCTATTCAGTTTGTCATCCTTGTTTCAACTTTAAATAGTACCTTGCCTCTGTGGGGGATTCCGCTCCCCCTTTTTTTTATCACAACTCCTTCATTTTCTCTCTGTCTGCTACGGTAGCCAAGTAAGGCAGCCTATTGAGAAGCAGCAAACCATCTGTTAACGGATTTGAAATTTTGAATTATACTTGAGTGTGTAGAGGCACTCGTGCTTAGCCAGAAACATTCATTTGAATTAAGCTATAAATGCTGTGTAAAAAGAACCATACATTTAACATAGGTTCATGAATAAATTTAAGGGAGGGCAACTGCACGCTAAACTTTTATTGCTTCAAAACCCAGTATTTTTGGTGTTCTGTGATCATTCAGTGCTTTTATAGTGTGAAGCTTTAAACCTTGAAGTGGGGGGAGATAATTCCAGTGTTAAACCTTTTGCAATACAATTTCATTGCTGGATATGTGACGGAACAGAAGCTCTGTGGGTTTTTGAATTTTTTTAAAAGACGTTTAAACAGGACAAAGGAAAATCTTACTCATTATTGAATTTTCTGGCATGCAGCCAGGTCTCCTAGTTCCATGCACGTTGATTATTTTCTTTAGTTGCTATCTTGCCTAGTCTAGTATAATCTATTAATTTTTTATGGTAGGAGAGACAGCCCTGCATATAGCTTGCATAAGAAACAAAGTGGAGAGATTGATTCAGCTTCTCTCTTTTCCTGGAACAGACATTAATGTTAAAGGTAAGCTTGTTGATTTTTCTGTACTGAACCAACATATTAAACCAACCAAATAATTTTAGCATTTTTATTTTGAAATACAAAGTACATCTTTTAGAAATAATTAAAGAAAATCTTAATTGTTTTAATAATATGGAGTCATGACTTTTAAAGCACAGGTTTTATGAACAGCTAGCTTGTAACTAAAATCAAACCATGTTTTCTATTAAGACATAAGTGAAGTTTTTAAACATTTTTCATGTGTTTAATACCTTTCTTGGTTTATTATTTTAAAATGGCAAAATGGGATTAAACCTCTAATGAAAATGTTAAAAAGTAAGTGTGGTGCTATTTAGCAGAAAGAAAGTAGTACTGTTTAATGAATCAGAATTATATTATCAACAATTTATTACTACTTTTGCTTTTTTAAAACTTCCCTTGATTTATAATTCAGACTATGCTGGCTGGACGCCTTTGCATGAAGCCTGTAACCATGGTAGCACAGTGTGTGTCCGTGAAATTTTGCAACGTTGTCCAGAGGTAGACCTGCTCAGTCAAGTGGACGGGGTGACTCCTTTGCATGATGCACTGTCAAATGGATATGTAGAAATTGGCAAGCTGCTACTTCAGCATGGGGGTGAGTGCATTTATGCTAAACTGGTTTAAAGAATTGTCCAGTGTTAAATGAGTCCATATGAAGTTCATGGCATCCTTCTTTGCTGGTTAAAATGTAATGCTATTTTAAAAGAAATGTTTAAAATAAACTTTAAAAGCTGTTTTGGTCATTATAGACAAAAACTTTAATTTTTTTCACTTAATTTTCTCATAAAAATGTGAAATTAACATAATATATCCCTGACTTGTAAATTCTTTTCAGTGTTTGAGTGGCTTGATTATTGTTTTGTTTAAAATGTCTTATACTCCTATGATGAGTCAGAGTTATAGTCTGAAAGATTTAGTGAGTGAACATAAAGATTACCCTTACCAAGCAAATTTACAGTTTTTTTTATTGTTTTAATCTATATTGCAATGACTGCCATAGAGATTTACTAATCTAGTTTTCCATATCATGTTTATGTATTTAAATGAAAACTTGCTCAGTATTTAGGAAAATGATTATCTTTGAAGAATACAGTTTGCTGACTAACTGAAGAAAGGACATTTTGTAGTTGTGATACTGCTGTTTGTGGGGAGAGGTAACAGTGGGAGGGAGACCATAGTTTAATATGCATACATTGCTCCCAATGCAATTTACAATATGTGCTCTTAACAATATTTTTTGTTAGTGACTAGATTCTCATATCATGTCTTGATAAATGCTATACCAGTTGAATTAACTTACCATGTTCATGAACAAAGCAAATATAAAAAATGGATTGTTTTAAAAAAGATAGTAGATGTCTCATCTGCTAAAACAAAAATTTATGTTGCTTGTACTGTTCACACCTACTCTGTGTCAATCTAATCTCTATGCATTATATCCCATGTCAAAATCTTTGTGATAGTGATTATTCTGCAGATAACTACATAAGGCAAAAGAATGCACTGTATTTAGGTGGCTTATAACTTAATTCAGCTAGAGACAAAATTATGTTGGGTTTATGGCATTATAAGACTTCTGTATTTACAGTCTTCTCCTGCCCCCTAAAGGCTACTTTTGTGTCTGTTGGGTAGACATTATCTCATAATCAATACATTCCTCTGCTGTTCTACCTCGGTATGTTTGATGAGCTTCAATGCTGTGTCTCCCAGGTGTTTTATTTATCTACTGAACCATGTATCTGACATGCCAAGCCAATACCTGGCCTCCCTTCAATTGGTCTAAGTGATGCAAGAGCCAATATTATAGTAAGCCCAGCTCTTCAATAGAAAATGGCATTGCACTGACAGATGTGCATTTTTCCTGGGCCTTTGTGAAGAATAGGCAGTGGATGATCCTCTTGTCCTAGGGGAGATCTCCTTGTACTTGCATTCATCAAGGTCTTCTGGCAACTGTACCGACTGCACGCAACCTTATCTTTGTCTTTGTCAGATTCTGGGTTTTGGCCTGTCAAGCAGTTTGACACCATGATGGTGAGAACTGCATTCATCATAGATTCACTCAGGCTTGGTAGCTGTAATTTGGAGCATTTCTGCATTAACTTTAATTTTCTCTCATATTCAGGTTTTTACAAGGTATTGGCTTTTGCTTCAAAAAAGCTTCACTTTGCAAAAGTTATTGTAAC